>NW_024426774.1:13350910-13504997 GCF_017311325.1 Ursus maritimus | reverse complement strand
TGGGTGCCTTCATTCAACCTTGACATGGGCTGAGTAATACCAAGGGTGGCTTATTGGATGAGGAAAACTTCTGCGTGCCAGGCTCTGTGCTCTCACTACAGCTTTGAGAGGCACATAGTCTCAGCCCCATTTTGCAGATGAGGAAACCAAAGCTCAGAAATTCTAAATAATGTATTCAAGAACCCAGAACAGGTAAGCAGCACAGCCAGAACCATGTACACCCCATCCTCTGAAGGATCATTTGCTATTTCTGTCTCTACCTCAATTTCTCCCTGATAGAAAGGAATTATTGGAACTTTCTTTACTTTGAAGCTATTTTATCAGAAAAGTGAATCATTACATCAGCAAAATAGAGGAAAGAACTTTGAAGAAACAGCTTATAAATCAAGGAGAAAGGGTTCGGTCCTATTAAAGCAAATTAAGTCCCTAGAAAGCTAGCTACCTCCTGTCAAGTCCTCACCCCCTGGCAGGGCTCTGATAAAAACTCACCGTTCTGAGGTTGGGGCACGGGATAGGACCACTGCTGCTGAGAACCCCAATTTCCCTGCTCCAGGGCTGTTCCCACCAGGTGGCGGGTTTATAAGATGCGCGGCTTCTCTGAAGCTGTCTGGTCCCCGCATTCCAGAGTTATCTCAGTCTGGCTCATTCTGAGTCCACACTAGGATGAAGCTGGATTCGGCTTTCTTGCTCTAAGTAGCACCCCTAGAAACAGGCATGCTTCGATCTTTCTGGGGAAACAACATACAGGCGCTCCGAAGGGCAAGGGGGCAGAGAATCCACACATCTCTCAGAGGAAGTAGCTGGACCGCCATCACAACCTTCTCTCTGCTGGCTTCTGAAAACATGAAGCACCACCTTCTATTTCATTGTCTGACTCCCGTGATGGTGATGACGTAAGCACAGTTTCAGGTCCGGTGAGAACTAGTTAGTACAGCTCTTCAGAGTTCGCCACTGTTCTCACTTGAGCTCTGTCCTTTAATCGTTGCAAAGTGTCTCTCATGCAGGACAATCTCCCCCAGATCTCTCCAAAATATCGCTCCTACCAGTTCTTTCCAGGGCGAAGACTAGCACGCGCAGACGTGAGCCATTTGCTCCAAGTCTCATCTTTAGTAAATGACTGAACCCCAGAAGCTAAGCCTTCTAGCTCCGTGCACCCGCACATTGTTCCCTGGGCCTGGGGGTTCCCACCTGCAAGGTCCGACGACAAGCCTCCTATGGTGCAGACTGCGGATTTCGTACCAACGTAAAACAGCGCATGAGACTTCCACGAGTCTCCCGAAAGGAAGGATATCCACTCCCTCCTCCAAGCTCATTCATCATGAACCTTGCTGATGATATGACGGTCGCCTTCTAGAGACTCCGTGGAAGAAAGCTGGAAGGATCTAGACTCCTCTGTGACTGTACTAGCCTTGGACTACCAACTTCACTTCTTTTACTTAGAAAAGAAATAAATATATATCCTGCTTAAGCCTCTTATTTGAGGATAACTGTCATTCACTACTGAACACAAACCTAATCAATACAGCTGCCTCGCAGGATTCTTACCAGGATGAGGTGAAAGGATCAATGTTAATAGACGTCAAACGTAGAGAGAATGTATTGCCCTCTCACCTGAGTTCCGGCTGTGTATCCATGCGCGTGCGTACGTGTACGCATGCGTGAGTGCCTTGCATAAGCTATCAGGTGGTATTTCACCACCGCACTGTGACTTCTGAAGGGCAGAGAGCTTGCATTATTATTCTTTGTGGTACAGGAGCCAGGCTCACTGCAACAAAGCATCTCGTGAATTGAAAGTATCGCCCCAAGGGGCCTTTGAAAGTGTAAGAGTTGGTGTGAAGGCAGGGATGGAAGGCCATCATTATTTCAGTGTAAGTTGCACCCTTAGGGGCTTCCCAGGTGAAATCCCAAATTGGGCCCCCGAGGGCAAGGAGAAACCCAAGAAAGAGGCATACCATTCTAGATTGGTAGGTGGCCGCCTTAATAAGCAAGGGAACTTACATAGGAGGCTCGTCCTGGGCGCCACAGAATGAGATGATCTCTTCACCACGCACCAGAATCGTGAAGGATTATACAGAAGCCTTAAGTGGGTCTCGTCACAGAAACCTCCCAGAGGGCCTCAATAACACATTGTCTCTCAAGGCTTTTTCCTCGAAAACAGCTCCCATTCTGTGAAGGCGAGTGACTACAGTCCAAGGAGAGGGAAGCTCTGAAGGAGCTCTGATTGCCCTGGGCCAGCTTGGGGGTCAATCTGCAGTCACGTCCTCTCCATGACTTCCTCCAACATTTAGGATTCTGCAAAGTGAAACAAAGGAAATCTAAAATGAACGAAGTATCACATTCTCAACGATTTCGGTCACTTGGGAAGCCTTATTCTGACTGGTGAATAAATGCTATGCATTTAGTCTCAGTACTTCAGCTGATTATATTTCAAATGTAAATTAGTCATCTAATGCAAACACAAATAGTTTGTGACTAATTACTCTTTCTTCTTAATGCAGATCAGCGGAGCAGCTCCACTGTCCAAAATACCCTAAGGTGAGAGAAGAACATTCCAGTAACCATTTAAGGCTCACAGGTGGCTAGAGAATAGAAGGAAATGACACACACTTTGAAGAACAACCCTACATGTCTAGAAAGAATACGGGGATGTCTAAGCATTAGAAGCGGAATTTGACAGGCCCTCGAAATTAAAGAGATACATGTCATGTGGCCCTGGACTCAAGGAAATCAGTCTGGTGTGGAGATCAGCATGAAAATGAATAACCACATATAATTAACTGTTGTACTGAATATATAGGAAGCATAGAAAAGGTGGCAAATAGATTTGCTTGATAAAGGAAGATAAGATTTCATAGAGAAGCTTTGAATTGAAATTTAAATAGTGCCTAAAGTTGTCCTGGGGGACAGAGTAGGGGAGGCCATTCCAGGAAGAGAAAACACTGTGTGGAAAGTTTGGTTTGGAGAAAGGATAAGCCTGTGCATAAAGGATTTGAAATAGGCTTGCATATTTAGGGACAAAATCAGTTATCAAGTTATCAAGACCGTAGGCTCTTCTGCCTTGCTGCAAAGTTACCCATCCCAGGTGAACTTTTTTCTTTTGGGTTAAGACAATCTCCAGAAATCCATAGAGTTGAGAATTTATGGGTTTCTTGATTATGTTAACCACTCACCAACAAAGGGAAGTGAAAAAACTCAAATGGTCACACCAGATCAAGATTCCTTCCTCAACCTACAGTGGAGAAAACCCCGTGACCAAGAAGCTCTGGTAGGTTCACAGAGACCTAACTTTCTTTACTTCTCCAGAAGTTCATGATGTATTGTCCTTCCCATTCCTAATGTTTACCAGGCATGGAGAGTCAAGAAAAGCTAAATGCCAGGAGCCCAGAGCAAACAGGGAGGTGGCACCCTCAAAAAACAGTATTTACTCGCTAACTTTCCCATAAGCAATTATTTTATTGCAGACTTTCAGTGGAATGATATGTTTTAAACTGCTGTCCTTCAGGTTTCAAAATGATAGTAATGCTTACTTACATGTTATGACAGATTCAAAGACAGAAGACAAAGAATGGATGAATTCACAAAAGGCACTCTGCAAAGAGTGTGGAATCCAATAACCAACCCAGAGAATCCCTCATTTTGACATCGATGACTTTTCCCAACTCTGCTTATTCCACACTATACTTTGAATATGGTATGAATCTTCAATCTTCAGGTTTCAGAACCTGAACAGCAACCATTCGTCTACTAAAAATGTCCAATATAAAATATTGGTCAAAAGACAGATGAGCACATATGCACCTGAGAAGGATAGTGAGTCGAAGGAAGAAACCTTGTTTTTCTGCTTCTTACAGGTTTGATGAGTGTATACAAAAAAAATTATAGGAAGAGTTCTGGAAAAATATTACAGGGTAGTGGCAATAATGTGGAGAACAAAGGCAAAAGAAATGTGGAAAAAATGAAATGGCCTTACAGCTTGCAGCCCATTGACAAGTACTCGGGACAGGCAGAGTGACCTCCTCAAGGAACTCGGCTGCTTCAAAATTAATGCTTTACTAGAGGCAAAAGGCAACCCCAGCTTGACATCACCCCAACCTCCAGGATCCTCTGTCTTCTTTAACATATAAAAATCCTTTGGCAACTTCCTTTGTCTCTACGCCCCCACCAAGATATATATTAGCAATCATCCTCCAAACATTTGGTCCACTGACACACATCTGAAGGGTCTCATGACTAAGGCTTTACTAGACAGTAGTAAAAGAGCTATCCCCTCAAGGTCCTGAAAACCTTGCTGCCAAATTCTTAGAGACTCACACTATCCCTACCCCCTACTCTCCAACTTGAAAGGATATAATCAGTCACTCCTCACAACCCCAGTGCAGCTCTTTCTGCTTATGGGTCCTGTCCCCGGGCTTTAATAAAATCACCTTTTTTGCACCAAAAACATTTCAAGAATTCTTTTTTGGACCATTGGCTCCTGGCCCATATCACATCAGCAAGAGTATCGTTCCCCTTCTCTCTGAGATCACCATCTTCTGCTCCTTATTTTCCAATATTGATAAACAAATGTTTCATAGATTTTGTCCAGTTTTCTAGCTGTATGTGGCAAGAATTTCATTTCAAACTCTAATAGAGCCATAATATAATTTTGAATAAAGACCCATCTATAAGCCACAAAGTAAAAATAGCAAGGGAAATCTTACAATCATCCCAGGTTTCTGTCCATATTTTGGACCATCGCGCAGAGAGGGGAGACCAAGCTGAGGAAGGAGACTGTTCTAAATTGGGACAGAAATTAGATTAGAGTCCAGGGAAGATGAGGCAGCTGAAAAATGCAAGAAAAAGTTCTAGAGAGGAGGGTGCTATGGAAAAAACCTCCAGAAGTCTGCTTGCTGTGTCCTTGAGTCTTTGCTGAACACTGAGCTGTGCTTGCATAAGCCTATGCTGCTCACAGCCAAGGAAAGCGTGACTGGGGAGCCATAAGCTAAACAATTTCCAAATGATACACAAAGTGAGAAGACAGTGACTCTTCAACCAGCTGGAGAGGAAAGTCCCCTGACCACCTGGAGAAGACCTACAGGGGTCACGCCTTGGTCGAAGAACTAGGAGTCTATTCTGTATTGAAAATGCCATTCAAAAATGCAGGCAAAATAAAGGTTTCAGATAACTAAATGTGAAATCATTTGTCTCCAGAAAATCTGCACTCCAAAAAAATATTAATGGAAATTCTTCAGCTAGAGAGAACATGATACTATATAGAAACTCTGGTCTATTAAAAGGAATTAAAACTGCCAGAAATGGTAAATATGGACGTAAATATAAGTGAAAAAATTTAATTTCTTAGGAGATAATTAATTTTAAAATAATAAAAGTGCATTATGAGATTTATAACATATGTATAAGTAAAATATATGAAAACAAAAACACAAAGGATGGGAGGGAAGAAATGAAAGCATGATGTTTTAAAGCTCCTACATTTTGAGGGAAATGATACAGTGTTACTCAGAAGGGGACTGCTAGAAATGAAACATTCATATTTATATTTATAGTCTAATATTTGTGACTTTGAGGTAAGCAAAGAGCTCTTAGATAAAATATAAAAAGCAAGTTTGAAATGTCTATTCTTCAAAATATTCCTTTTTAAAAGTGGAAAGATAGTCCATTAACTGGTTGAAAACCATCTATCTGTATATGCACACATATAAAACTCACTTATGTAATCACATCTATAACAACATCTGTAGAACTTCGGTCCAAAATTTATAAAAGCAATTACAACTTAAACACCCAATTAAAAAAATAGACAAAATAGGGGCACCTGGGTGGCTCAGTTGTTAAGTGTCTGCCTTTGGCTCAGGGCGTGATCCCAGAGTCCTGGGAATGAGCCCTGCATCAGGCTTCTCCACTGGGAGCCTGCTTCTTCCTCTCGCACTCCCCCTGCTTGTGTTTCCTCTCTTGCTGGCTGGCTGTCTCTCTGTCAAATAAATAAATAAATAAATAAAATCTTAAAAAAAAAAATAGACAAAATTTTTGCATTGATACATCACAAAAAGTATGCGAATGACCAATATATGCCAAAATACGATTAACATTAATCATCAAAGAAATGTAAACCACAATGAAATGCCTCTAACCCCCATCTGAATGCTAAAATTAAAAAGACTAAATTACCTTTGTTGGAAAGATGTGGAAAAATTGGAACTTTTATGTATTGCTGGAGGTAATGTGAAAGGATACAACCACATTGGAAAACAATTTGGCAGTTTCTTATAAAGTTAAACATGACATTTACCATAACACTCAGTAATTCCAGTAATTTTACATAAATGACTCAGTAATTTTACATCAATGTCCATCAACAGATGGTGGATGAACAAAGCGTCAGACGTGCATACAATGGAATAATACTCAGCAGTAAGCAGAATGACTGACGTATCGCTTCATGCAACAGCATGAACGACTCTCTCAAAATCACACCGAGTGAAAGAAGTCAGACATAAAAGAATGCATACTTTGTAATTCTATTTATATGAACTCTAGTAAGACAAATCTAATATAAAATTGGCAGAAATCCAATTGGTGTTTGCCTTGGGCCAAGGATTGGGGGGCATCAAAATTGTCTAGAACTTTCTAACATGATAGAAATGTTGTATTTCTTCATTGGCGCAGTCATTACACGGGTCTATACGTTTTTCAAAACTCATAGGAATGTACACATAACATGGGTGCGTCGTATATATTGGTATATACAGTTGGCCCTTGAACAACACAGGTTTGAATAGCATGGATCCACTTATATGTGGATTTTTTTTATATAAATACAGCACAGTACTGTAAATATATTTTCCCTTCCTTATGGTTTTCTTAATAACATTTTCTTCTTTTCTCTAGCTTACTTTATTGGAAGAATATAGTATATAACACACATAATATGTGTTAATCGACTGTTTATGTTATCAGTAAGACTTCTGATCAAGAGTAGGCTAATAGTGACTAATAGGAGCCAAAATTTACATGTGGAATTTTTGACTTTGTGCATTGTTCAAAGATTAAGTGTAATTTACAACTCAATAAAGTTTATTGTTTTTAATTACTAGCTTTCTTTCTCATCTTCTACTTCAATGTGAAGGAATTATGTTCTGAATTTAGTATTTGACTTTATTGTCCCTTCCAGATCATGAGCTAACTTTTTTCTTTTGATAAAAATATCTGAATGTGAGAAAATTATCCCAACTACTCATCATTTAAGTAGGAGGAGATTTATCCCACCAGAAATACAGTAGTAAGAATATTGTGCATCTTAAACAATTGGCACAATGGGTAAACCATTAGGGTCTCTGCAAAATTGCCGCAGGGCAGACAACCACTCCACAAAGGTGAGGTGAGGCAGGGGAACTCTGAGGCTGGTGGTCTGTTGTCTAATGACACACCAACCTTACATTTATGATCCCAGCTACTCCAACCAGTATCTTCATTAAGAACAGTTTTGTTTTTTTTGTTTTGTTTTTGTTTTTGTTTTTTTCTCAGAAACTAGAAGGCTAAAAGGAAAATCAGGTCCTGGTTAATGTGTATCAATCAGTCCCAGTTGATCAATGACATCAGTGGCTGTTCCGATGGCATTTTCAATTGCTATCAACTAAGAAAGGAAGGTAAAGCTCAATGTTGACTGAACTTCAGGTATCAGGGAAATCTAGAGATTACTTCTGGGGTTGCAACCTTCATGGCCATTCCAATAGGCAGTACGGAGATACCAGAGAACTAATAATTTCATATCTATCTATCTATCTATCTATCTATCTATCTATCTATCTATCTATATCTATATATCTATATCTATATATCCCTAAGAAAGTGAAGAGCCAAGAGAAAAGAACAATTCTATCTTTTTTAATCCATAGCTGAGGCATCTCGCTATCTCTGTTGACTGAGAAAGCACTTTTGTCTAGATCCAACAGCCTGCTCTCATCAGGAAAGACAGTAAAGTCTAGGTGTCATCCACAGAATAAAAGAGACTTTCAGACTTCTGCAAACATGTCCCAAATCTGCCTAAGGTACTGGAGGAAACAACGTATAATTTCCTTTTAGATTCCTCCAAAGAAGACTTGCCAAGAAAGGATAAAAAAGCTGACTTCAAATTCTTGAGAGGCTGTAAAAAAAGTATATCCGTGAGGTAGAATTTAAGACCAGTGGCTAAAAGTTATATTGATACAAATTTTGGCTTAATATAAGAAGTTTCTAACCCAGAAGCTGCCAAGCAATGAGATGGACATGTAGTCATCATATATGCTCACACTGAGGTGGAATGACCTCCTTTCGGGGGAGATCTTGTGAGGAAGGTTGGACTAGGTCACAGGTCATTCCCAAGTCTGATTAAATAATTCTCGCCCTTAATCTTGAAGATTACATAATTTTCTTAAAATCCTTTGAGAAGGATGGGGATAATAAAAATAAAATATTGCTCATGCCTAAATGATTGCAAGTCCCATTTTCTGTCTCCCATATAAATTTATTTGACATCTTTTACTACATGGACTTAACAACATTTCATTTAGCAAATAAGAATCTTCCTTCCCCGTTACTCTCTGACTCTAATGATATGCATAAGTCAGAAACCAACAAATTTAGTTTTCTTTTGAAATTCCCCCCGGGCTACATTTTAGGAGCGTCCTTGAAGCGTACCCATGGCATACCTTGGTTCAGCAAATGCATGTGTCTCAGAGGAAGGTGAACAATTGATTCTGTTCCTCAAGAGACCCTGGTGATTATTTTTTCCTGCCAACTGAAAGACTTAAGTCCTTTTCATTCTGATCTTGGAAGTTCTTTGAATTCTTCAATTTCTCACAAATGGCTCCAATCTCATTTCTTCTAGGAACATTTGGGAGAAAGGCAATTATAGGAGACACCATTTTTTGTGAGGAATAATGTGACATTGTCAGTAAAGTGGGTTGTGCTCCCAGGAAGAATAGCACCAGAGGAAAAATCAAGAACAACAGCACTCTTCGTCTTCAGAATTGTCCCTCTCCCAAACAAAGGAAGCCCAATCTCGCATAATGAAGTTTAAAACATGTTTTTAAATGTTGCTCAAAATTCCAAATATAAAGACACATGTTTATGGATCTGAGTTTATAGTCTGGAAACTGAAGTACAGGGGCACCTGGGTGGCTCAGTCAGTTAAGCGTCTGCCTTAAGCTCAGGTCATGATCCTGGGGTCCTGGGATGGAGCCCTGCCTCAGGCTTCCTGCTCAGCAGGGAGTCTGCTTCTCCCTCTGCCTCTGCCCCCCCCCCCCCGCTTGCTTGTGCTCTCCTTCTCTCTCTCTCTCTGTCATATAAATAAATAAAAATCTTTTTAAAAAATGAAGTACAAATTTGGTCAATGCCAGGACTGGTCATGCTCCTTGAATTCTGAGAATCATAAAGATCTGTCCCAAGAAGTATTTTACTGTGAGGACCTGTCTCCTTATTCCTGATAGGTGGTATTTAAGGATGGCCACTGCCCTTGGCCCTGGCCAGGGTTCTTCAGCTCACGGTCCACACCATCCTACTCTCCCTTACATTCAACGAAAAGGGAAAAATAATGGCTCCTGTCTCATTCATTTGGCAAGCAATTTTAAAATGAAGAAATGAACAAAAGAAAGTAAGATAAAAGAAAATGAAGAAGCCTCTATTGCCCTATGAAACCTGTTCTTTTTCCTTACAACTTTTGCTTCAAAGAAGTATCCTGATAGACCCAGACTCTCAACTTCAGCAAACACAGTTGTACCCTCACATTTTAATGTAGGCAATCTAATATGTAAAGAGTTGGATTTAAACTTAAGAATACTCATATTTGATAGTTTAACAAAGTACCTTTATATTCACTTATTTGTTTTCAAAATAATTCTCTAAGTAGGTTTTATAATATTGCCAATAAGGAGAAAAGACTTGATAAGACCTCACAGCTTTTAAAAGCATCACCAGGGGCGCCTGGTTGGCACAGCGGTTAAGCATCTGCCTTCGGCTCAGGGCGTGATCCCGGCGTTATGGGATCGAGCCCCACATCGGGCTCCTCTGCTGTGAGCCTGCTTCTTCCTCTCCCACTCTCCCTGCTTGTGTTCTCTCTCTTGCTGGCTGTCTCTATCTCCGTCAAATAAATAAATAAAATCTTTAAAAAATAAAAATAAAAAATAAAAGCATCACCAGACCAGTCTTGAGTGTCTTCCTAACCCACGCTCCCTCCCTTAGAATCCTGTATGAAATTGCAGTGTGAAGAATCAGGTAAGAGGATTTTCTCTCCCATGTTTTTATTTCACTCATTTGAATCAGCACATGGTCTCCTACAGGAAGCTTTCCTGCATTTCTCTACACTTGGAGACTTTTACAAGGGTAAAAACCTCAATAAGCAGGAATTATAAGTCTCACTTCACACTAAAAACGATTCCTGACATCATCTAGAGTTCCTGCGGCATTTCTCAATGTGTCCTGAGAGGTCACTGGCATATAAGTTAATAGTTATTTGTTTTGTATGAAAGTTTGGTAGCAGCCAAGAAAATTGAGTCCAAGTGAAAACCCTCCTATTTATTATTCATAAGTTCAAATGGCGCCTTTTATGGTTGGCAGGACATGAACCTCATTCTGGTCTCTCTTTTAAAATTCTGCTTTTTATTTTCATTTCCCAAAAGAAGTCAGTAAGTTTGAAGTTAGCAGATGGACAATAGCTTAGCTAATGACCACCTGATCTGAGAACTAAAACCTTCCTCTTGTCCTGAGGAATTATTTTACTTGAAATTGAAATGGATTTAACTATTGAAGAGCCTCAGAGCTTCATTCATCCTTTTCTAAAGAATTTCAAAATGCTCAAATTTCTGAAAACCTTGAAAACAAAGAATGTTTAGAGATAGAACTTTCCTGAGCATACTGGTATTGCGATGGCTTGTCAGGTTCCTTGACCCCCGTACCCTTAGAAGCTGAAACTAGCTGGCTTTCACTTTCTGCCTGACCCAGCTTCAGGGATCAATACTGGAGGCATGCAGGGAGGGACGGGATACAGTCAAGTGCACTGGTGTTGGTCATGGAACACAGTGGAAACAGTTCATTTGCCCAGCTTTTTAGGCCATGTTCTTCATTCTTCTCCAAATCGATACATGCCTTGACCTTCCTGTCCTCCAGAATTAAAACCCTATCCTGAATCCCACTTCTTTCCAAAGCCCTTAACTGCCTTTTCTATCAATTCTTTCTCTTCAGACATGATGTTTTCTGTCTCTGAACAATAAATTTTTATGATGACGTCTCCCGTATTAGTTATCATGCAGGACAACTTCTGCACGATTCCTAATGAGTGATTTTTTTTACTTTGTCCAGCATCCCGCCTGTCTTTTTTCTCACTATGCTCATCACCTAATTTTCGACACAACTTCAAATTCATGTCCCTACATGCCCGAATCTAGAAAAATGGAAACAACCTCCAAGAAATGGCTCTTGTCTTCCAGAGTTCTTCAAATGTCAGCAGAGATTCAAATGAAAATTCTGGGCTGAATTTTCAGTGAACTATTTAAAGGGTGAACTTTGGAGTGTAACACAGGCGCTCCATTCAGAGTGGCTCTTCATCCTGACCCTGGGGCATGAGTAGGAAATGAGTGGGTGTGGTCCTGCCTTTTCCCCATCAATCACTTTTGCCGTGAAGCAGTTCCTCTGTCCAACACTTGAGTGGAATAAGGATGCAAACATACCATTTCGTCCTTGACCCCTTTCAATCAACTGTAATGATTAATTTCCAAAGAACACTAAACAAGAAGCACTAAAAAAATATAGTCCTCTTGAGCGTAACAGGGATATAGATCCTCTTAATGGAAATGTATCTTTAACCTTGAATATTTAATCTCTGAACTGTTCAATCAACCTCAAACTCTCCACCGTGAAGTGTGTTGGCCTTGGAGCATATTTGACTTCAGCTGAGGACATGAGCTGGTATCACACACCCTTCAGAGAGCTGCTCTTCCCTTCCTGGGCATGGCCAGCCACGCCGGGCCCCCTTCCTTTCTGAGAGGGTGGATTTTTGTTTTGTTTTATGTTATCTTATGGACTGAAAATATCAGAGCAAGAGGCATTCTTGGAACTCTTTAAACACGAACCCTCATTTCACAGATGAGGAAACCAAGATGAGGAAAAGGTGATAGATCAAAAACCACTCTGCTAGAACTCAGATCACTCAACTCCTAACTCATTAAGTCATTATATAATTCAGTTACTGAGTTTCTAGCTGTGCCAAGCACCCAATGGGTTCCGTGAATACAAAAAACACAGTCCCTGCACTCCAGAAGCCCATGCACCCCAGCGTTTCCCTGGAGTTCAGACACAGATAGCCACCATTTTAGATATAGGTCTTCACTCAGACTACACTTTCATAAGAAGCTTCTGGAGGCTTTTTTTTTTTTTAAGATTTATTTATTTATTTTAGAGAGAGAGGGAGGAAGAGAGACAGGACAAGCAGAAGGCGCAGGGAGAGGAAGAAAGAGTCTTAAGCAGACTCCATGCTGAGCATGGAACCCAATGTGGGGTTCGATCTCTTCACCCTGAGATCATGATCTGAGCTGAAACCAAGAGACAGATGCTTAACCAACTGTACCACCCAGGAGCCCCAAGGCTCTTATTTTTGTCAGCCTCTGAGGACAATTTCAGTGGACTAAAAGGTGAATGCCTTTTTACCAAGCTCGTGGGTTGAAACCCTGAGGAAGAGAATAAGATAAACCACGAGACTGCCCTCATCTACTTGTCCCTTAGTGGCTCTGCGGTCAGTGGGGAGGATTTACAGTGGAGCACCTGCCGAGCTCAGATTGGGAGACCCTCCCCTTTGCTCCCCTGCCACTGTGTGCTTGCTGGGTACGTGTATATGTCTCCTAATTAGACTTGAACTTCCTGAGGACAATAATGATGAATTCCACCCCCAGTGCTTAACATGGTGCCAGGCACATAGTAGCTTTATACTAAATGATTTTCAAACCCATTAATGACATGCATATATTTAAATGAGCTTGGAATGGGGTTGCTATGGAGACAAGTGCTAATGAAAGGGATTTGGGAGACTGGTGTGCCCAGCGTTCCTGCAGTCCTTCTGGAAGTGCTTTCTGCCCGTCACTTTGCAGTCCCTCGAGTCACAGCATGCAGAGCAGACACACTTGGGCAGCGAGGGCGAGGCCCTCCTTGCCTGGGCTCCTGCTTCTCACCTGCCAGTCCAAATCTGGTGCCCAGTGCCTCACTTTCCTTGTGCACACCCCGCCCCACTGGGCCTGTGGAATCTGAAGTTGGATGTGGTCATCACGAGCAAGGCAGACGGAATGACACAGAAACAGCAAAGTTAACACATTCTGTCAGCTTCCACTTTATGTTCATGGGGGAAAAAGGAAAGGTTTTCAAGCATAAAAGAATTTCCTATTCCAGTGACTCAAAAAAGAAAAATGCCTCACAAGTAGCATCTTCCTTTGGACATCAAATTGCTCTGCTGACAGCGTTTTTAATCAAAACGTCCAAAGAAGAAAGATGAGGGGAATTTACAAAAAGCACCCAGAGGGGATAGATGAAGACATTCACGGTGCAGGTGAAGCGTCAGTGGAGACCCGGAACACTCCTGCCCTAGGAGTTCCCAGTCTTGTCATCGGATCAGTTCATCTGGGTCCGTGGATACGATGACCTGACGAGCATCGGGGTTCCCGGGGGGCATGTGCTGTTACCAGGAGGACTCCAGCTGTGCAGACTGATCCGTCTCTACTGTACCCCCCACCCCCGCAGTACAGGGACAGATGACAGAAGACAGAAGGAGACAGTGACCAAAGAAGGGGCCGTGGACGGCAGCCCCCACCACCCAGATGCCCGTGGGGCTATGAGGAGTCAGACAAGCCCTGGATTCTCAATAATAACGAAGTTAGAAACTCAGTCTGCGCCATCCTTGCTTCCTACATCTCTGCTTGTCATGAGAAAATGCTGAGGAGAGAGAGGGCTTTTGTTTACTATAAAACTTTGGCATTTCAGGCTGCAGACCTCTGCTGGCAGGAAGGATAAGAAAAGGAAGCAAAGGAGGAAAGAGGGGGAGATTCTGCGACTTCTTGAGCTGGTATTATTGCCCAGTGTGTGAGCTCAATATAAGAGGAACGTGTTTTGTCTCTGCTTACTTTTTGTCTCCAAGGCTTTTGTAAGCTTTCCAAAAACTCTGATCTGAAAGCCATGCCTTCCTCCTAGGGTGAATGCAGCTGCGAGCAATAGTGGATTCTTAATACACAGTGACGGATAGGACATGACTTGATTGGGTTTACTAATCATAATGCAAATCGAGGCAGTTTCTCTTCAAGTCCTGTTGAGCAAGCCCACCCCCTCTGGCTCCCTGATTATGTAGATATTATCACGCCAAGATTCTCAGCAGAGTTAGAAAAACCAACACACAGTGCCCTGTATGGATTAAATGTCACAAGCAGCAATTCTAAGAAGAAGATGATGCATCCTGTAAAATTACAGTGACCCTTGCCAGCAACCCAGCGCTGACCTTAGCCCACTCACAAAAGAACAGGCAGCAAGCAAAACACCAGAGACCAGAGGTGAGTCAAATACACACCAGCCTTGAAGAGCTCACTGTCTGGTATGGAAAGGGAGGGATAAACCAGATGTACAAGAAATAACTCCCGGAGAATCCAGTTTAAACCACAGTGGAGGAGAGCTTAGGTGTAGTGGGATGTCAGAGAATGGACCAGATAATTCTCTGTGTAGTAGTGAGATGGGGGTTGGGGGGGCAGGAAGTGCCCTACAAAGAAGGTAGTGTTGGTGTTAGAACCTGAAATACGTGTTGAAGTCAGAGAGGAAGTAGAAGGGTATTGATATCAGTCAGACTCTCAAAAGAAAGTGGATGGCACTCTCAAAATGAAATAATTTCAGGAGATTTTATTCTGAAGGCACTATTTCCAAAGTTCCAGGCAGGAGAAACCACAGTAACCCAGGGCTGGTGGATGCCGCCCTCTGACCAGCGCTCAGCTGGAAAGAATGTGCAATGCCAAATCTCAGGAAGTGACCGTCATAATTGCTGGACATCTTGGAAAAAACAGCGACCACTGGTGAAGGAGCACAGCCAGCCTGAGGCAACCTTGTAGGATGGGAGCTGAAATGCATAGT
This sequence comes from Ursus maritimus, assembly GCF_017311325.1. Taxonomy (NCBI): domain Eukaryota; kingdom Metazoa; phylum Chordata; class Mammalia; order Carnivora; family Ursidae; genus Ursus; species Ursus maritimus. Next base: position 13,489,871 of record NW_024426774.1, on the reverse strand, counting down.
CTGACTGCATTCTCCTCCTTTTAACCTCCTGCAGGGGAGGTCACCTTTGGCCAAAAGCGTCTAGAAGCCAAAGGGCAAGGGGACCCACTGATGTAGTCAGTGCTGGATGGAGGAGGGTAGAGAGTGGTTCTGGGGGGGCCAAAAGCAAAAAAAACGATGTATGCCAGGATGGAAAGTAAAGTCACAGTGTGAGCAATGACCTGACTAGGAATGGGATGGTCTATTCCGGGAAGAATGAGAAGCTGAGCCTATAACCCACAGAGGTGTCAGTGGGAGATGAGACATCCCTCCCTTTCATGCCTGGGGCATGAAAGCTCTCTACTCCAGTCTTGAGAAGGCAAGATTTCATGAGCAGCTCTAAGCTCTAAGACCCTTGTCCTTACTGCTCAGCTCCCACTATGAGCCCCACCACTACTGAGGCCCTCCCCACCCTCACACCCCTATCCCCTGCCATGGCCCCTTCTCACACTCTGGGACCTACACTAGAGTCAGTGAAGAGAACCAGGGGGGCTGGGAGTGTTGGTGTCTATTCCAGAAATCTGCTCCCCACAGACTGAGTTGAAAGCATCAACAGGAATGAGCCAGGCCTGGAAATGTCGGTAGTCATAGTGAAATGTCACCAGGACTTGCTGTGTTTCACCCCCATCCCTCACCTGTAGCCTCTACCCCATGCTGGAGACACTAGATCTGACCTTAGCTCAACCACGGTTCAAAATACATCCTGACATCAAAAGGTGGGATTTATTCTGTACTTGAGCTCCTTCTCTGATAACCTGCCTCTGGTCCAGGCCTTTCCTAGCTCTGGAGACTGCCTTGCTCAGGAATCTAATGATACCCCAAATCAGAGGAATAAGGCCCAGGAGAGATGCCATCAGCAGAAAGAGTGCTCATAAAATCAAAGTTTGTTTTAGATGATAAAACATGCTCGGCCCAGGTTAGGCCCAAAACTACTTATTTTACATCTTAAGTAGTACTTCCTTAAAGAAGTGTTTTCCAACTAACCAATCTAAATTAATTATCCTTTTTATACTCTCTAATAAAGCCAGCTTCCCTTCCCTCAGAGCCCTCATCTCAGACTCAGTGCCATGTGCTGTCATACAGGTTACATACGTCACAGAACACCATTCATATGGACTATACTATAAACAGCTCCCCCTGTAATTGCACAGTGCAAAACCTGCACAGCTGTAAGTGGGTCCCTCTCACTCTTCAGTACATATTCATTAATATGATTATTTGACTACTGTCTAGCTCCCTCGCTAGTCTGTAAACAATATGAGGACAGTGGCTCCCAGTACCCAGGGGACAGTGTCTGGCCCATGGCAAACACTCAAGGTTTAATGAATACTTAATAAATCTTCTGAAACTACAATTTTATTTGAGATGCTGAAATTCAGAGAGTTGAAGTGGGTGGCTTCATTAACTCTTCATAAAGAGTTACTAAGTGCCAGAGCCAGCATTGAAGTAAAAAACATGTGCTTTTCATTGTTCCATGGGGTCTTTAAAATACAGTGGAAGGGCACCTGGGTGGCTCAGTCAGTTGAGCATCAGACTCTTGATTTTGGCTCAGCTCATGACCTCACGGGGTCGTGAGATCGAGCCCCTTGTGGGCCTCTGTGCTCAGCAAGGAATCTGCTTGGAGATTCTCTCCGTCAGCCCTCCCCCCACCAACATAAATAAATAAATAAATAAATAAATAAATAAATAAATAAATAAATAAACAAACAAATAAATATTTTCTTAAAAATAAAAAATAAAATACAGTGGAATGATATATTTTGAAATCTGGTTGGGAGAGAAACAGAGATCAGTAAAGACGAGGTCAAGGGCGACCAATGCCCTTACCACCTTTCCCTAGTGCCCGGTTAGCAGGAACCTCCTATGGAGTTTGTGATCCTTGCCAATCAGAGCGGCCCATCCAGCCTCACTGCCCTGTGGAGAGAGAGAGCAGGCAGGTAGTAAAAGGGTCACTCCGAGTCCCTGGAGACCAGTGATTTATAATCTGGTGACAGCCTCTTGCCTGCCTCCCTCACCGTTTTCCCACCTGCCAAGGGCACCGCCAGCCTCCATCCCTCCGCCCCCCCCACCCAGCCCAGACCTGCCGCCTGCCCCCACTGTGGGTGAGAACCTCTGCGAGCGCACGGGGACTGGCCTGCCTCTGCCTTTCTGCCTCCGTCTGCAGCAAGGAGGGAGTGGAAAGGCTCTCTTCTCCTTCTAATGACAGAACTCCCAGGAAGCCCAGTTAGAGTTAATGGCCTGCCAATATACCTATTACAAACCCCATTTTTCCCCACGTCACTGACTCAGGAGATTAAGATTTGTAGCCCCTATAAAGTTGATATACACGATGTCAAAATATTTTCATTTCTTTTGCGGATTTTAATGATGAAGAAAAAAGAAACAATTGTACTCTGAGAATTTATGGCCCAGTTTTATCAACCTCTACGGTTAACAGTTTGCTTTTCTAAGTGGCCAACTGCAGACATTTTGCTCACTAATATGCCCTCGGTCTGGTGGGGTTTTATATATACTATATTATATTTGTTAAGGTGGGGATAGAACAAATTTTATTTGAAAGCATATTAGCTTGGCTGGCAACTTTTATATTTTTTAATGTGTATATATATTTTTTTAATAATAATTTTTTCTTATGTTAGTCACCATACAGTATATCCTTAGTTTTTGATGCAATGTTCCGTGATTCATTGTTTGTGTATAACACCCAGTGCACCATGCAATACGTGCCCTCCTTACTACCCATCACGGGCCTATCCCAATCCCCCACCCCCCTCCCTTCTGAAGCCCTCAGTTTGTTTCCCAGAGTCCACAGTCTCTCATGGTTCATTCCCCCTTCAACTTTCATATACTTAGACTAGGGTTTCTCACAGTGTCATTATTGACATTCGTTTAAGATAATTCTTTATATCCTGTGGAAACCATTACTCAAATTATGAAATCTTAAAATTGTTCCCTATTACCCATTACCCATTGCTAGAGGATTAACCATATAAAATTCAAGGTTTAGGTAAAAAACAGTGAACAGTATCAGTTTTATTTGGGTCCACCTAAGAATTTCTCTAAAACAGGGATTTGAAACCTTGATATCTAGGCCATATAATTCTCTGTTGTGAGGGCCCGTCCTGTGAATTATAGAATGCTTACCCACACATATATGTATGTACAGTTGTTGTTTCTAAATAAACAGAAACATGATCTCCTTCAGGAATACGAAGCTACAAGTTATTTGCAGGAAAGACAATGAGCACCCAGGTGTGAGTATCTCCTGGAATGCCTCCCCTCCCCTGCCTACCTTTGTTACTGCTCTTCTGAAATAAGCCTTGAACCTTGAAGCAGTAAGCGTCCACACATGTGGGACTGTGCAAGGACGCATCACTGGTTTGCACCCATCAATCCCCATGCAGGTACATTCCTAAGAAGCCTATTGCAAAATTCATTTTTCATTGTAATAACGAAGATGGTGACATTTCTCCAATTTCAGTACATTCCTTTGTTAAAGTCTTCTTTGTAAACAAGTGTTCATTGGTACAGAATTCCTTCGATATTTGTCCCCAAGTGCAGAAAGCAGGCCACTTTCTGCCCACACGGGTCCAGACAGCGTCTATACGTGCAGGACATTGTCATCTTGTACTTAGTCCATGCAGCTTTTGAAAGAAAGTCCTTGCTGAATGTTTGGACATTTTTTATTCTGATAGGAGTTTATAGGGATGGAGTCATTCTCGCCCCAATCGAATTACTGGTGGAAAGTAACAGAAGGAAAGTCAATGGACCAGACACAAGAGACGTCTGTTCCAGGCTTGGCACTGGGAGTTTACTGGTCATTATCATTTCGGGTAAAGTTAAAACCTGCATCAGCTTCCGCAGCAGCAGCTTTTGGCTTCTGTCAACACTGACAACAGCAACACACTCATCTCTAACTATGGATATTGTTAAGTCGTCACGGAAATAAAAGAGAGGATCTCAGGGATTTATGAGAGGTTGTATACATCACCATCGCTGTTCTCTGGAAATCTCCAGCAGACTTGATATCAGGTGAAAAATAGACCATGCTGAGCCGTTATGCATTCTTTGCGATGTTTGGTTTTGATGGGTCATAACGACTTTGGAATCAGCCCTGAGGAAACAGGTAGCACACTGATGAGCATAAACAGGCAGGGGAGGAGGTGGCATAAGATGAATTTGGAGATGTAATTAGGTGTCACATCACGTGAGACGTAGGTGTAGTAAAGAATCTGGATTTCATCTTCAAAGCAATGGGAAGGCTTTGGAGAGTTCTGGGTAGGGTGTGAGCTCTGCTCTGATGTGCGTGTTAAGAGACCACTGGGAGTGTTCTGTGCAGAACACAGTGGGGCAACAGAAAGACCACTTGGAAGCCTTTCCCAGGAATGCAAGCAAGAGATGGGGATGACTTGAAGCAAGGATTTGGAATATGCTTTGGAGGTGAGTTGACAAGAATTTGTTAGTAGATCACATGAGAGGCACAAAGATAAAGGAAAAATAAAGCATGACGGGCAGGTGGTACTTGAGCACGGAGGTGAATGTAAATGTCATTTATTGAGGGGGGAGATACTAGAGGAAGGAATCACTTTTGGATGGAAAGCAGGAATCCTGCCCTGCCAATGTTCATTCTGAAATGCCTATTAGACCTCCAACTGGCCTAAGCTCCAGAGCAGCGACATCTTGCTGATCATTAAGACGGATTGCAAAAACAGGGGCGCCTGGGTGGCACAGCGGTTGAGCGTCTGCCTTCGGCTCAGGGCGTGATCCCGGCGTTATGGGATCGAGCCCCACATCGGGCTCCTCCACTATGAGCCTGCTTCTTCCTCTCCCACTCCCCCTGCTTGTGTTCCCTCTCTCGCTGGCTGTCTCTCTCTCTGTAAAAATGGATAAATAAAATCTTTAAAAAAAAAAAAAAGAGGGATTGCAAAAACAAAAACATTTGTGCTTCACCTCTGGGATCGACATCAACCAAATAGAAATCAAATTAGCTGGAATTAATTACAGTTTATAAAATCTGCCAGAATTGTATTAATGAGGATGTTTTTAGGTTTGTGTCAGAAACCCAATGGCAACTGATTCCGTTCAATAGAAAAATCTATTGGCTCTTGAAATGGAAAAAGTCCAATAGAAGACCCACACATTACTGAATCCGGGTGCCCAGATGCTATCTCAGAAATCTGTCCTCAGTTCAGCGTTCATTATACTAGCATCAATCTCAGGCAGCATCCCCCAAGAAATGGCAAGGATTTCCCAGGACCAACCCTCCTCTTACTTCTGACTAGCCTAGCAACCCAGAAGGAAAAAGGCATCTTTTGCCATAGCAGCAAAAAGGCATTTGCCACCTCTGAGCTCCTCATCACCCCTAGAGCCAAAGACAAGACGACTCCTCTCAAGCCACATAAACTGAGGTATCCACAGGGTAATAGAGATGCTCTCAGGACAACAGGAGATTGCTGTTGGATCGAGTTACACAATGCATCATGTATTTATTCAGGCTGCTTTAACAAATGCCATAAACTGGGAGCTTCAGCAACAGAAATTTATTGTCTCATAGTTCTGGATGCTGGAAGTCCAAGATTAGGGTGCCAGCAGGATTGGGGTCTTCCTGGCCTGTGGCTGCCTTTTCTCTGTGTCTTCTCATGGTGGAGAGACAACAATCTCTCTGGTGTTTCTTCTTAAAAGGGCACTAATTCCATCAGGAGGCCCCACTCTTATGACCTCACCTAATCCTAATGACCTCCCAAAGGACCCGTCCTCAAATACCATCACATTGTCAGGTAAGGCTGCAATAGATGAATGCAGGGGGGGGGGGGACAATTCAGTCCATACCAGATGCACATTAAAAAGCTTCCAGGACTAACTTGAAGTTCTAACAGCAACAAAAAGAAAACATAGTGCATCACAGAACTTTGCTAACACAACATAAAATTTGTGATTTCTTTCACAACATGCATGACAGTAACAGGAGGGAATATTTCGTTTCCCTGCTCAAGAAAAGTGATGGCTGTTGCCACACACTGAGATTAACTCCAGCTGAATTAAATAATCATATATAAAATAGTTGTAGAAAAACCACCAGACACAGAATTGTGTATTTGTCAGATCTTTAAATGGACAGCTTCCTTAATTTTGAAGCAAGAAAAGAAAATGGAAAGAAAAATACTGGTCAATTTCAGACTTTATAACTTTGGTACAATCAAGCAAAAATCCAAACAGCTGACTAGGAATATATCTGCATTGAGACTTCCTCCCTAAATCCACTCATTTACCTAACATTTCCTACGTGCTTGCCAAGTAGAGGCTGCCAAACCGAACCGGGCTGCCTCTCCCCACCCTCTCTGCTTCAGGTAAGACCACACTTTGATTATTTTGATGCCTATAAAAACCTAATCTTTGAACAACTCTATGCCCCCAAATTTGGTAACCTGGATCAAATGGACCAATTCTTTGAAAGACAGAATCTGCCAAAACTCCCAAATGAACTAGATGATCTGAATAGCCCTGTGTCTATTAAGGAAATGGAAGGTGCCATTCCGGTGAGCGATGTTGATAAGGGAAAAGGCTAATGCCTGCGTGCGTCCAGGAGGTGTGAAGGAGATCGCTATACCTTTCCCTCAATTTTGTTATAAATCTAACACTGCTGTTAAAAAGTAAAGATAAAAAAACATCTAATCTTAATGCATGCAGAGAGTGAGATGTGTTAAGGGGTCTGACTCAGCCTTCGTTCCCTTTTAACTTCAGAGGAGTCCAGGTATTAATCACAATGCATCAGCCCCTGCCCAAGGGTAGCTGTCTGCACCGCTCAAAAAAGCCTCAGAGTCCTGGAACTAGTGGGACACCGGCTCACCCAGGAATGGTGCCAGATGGCAGGAGGACTGCCATGGACGTCTGCCACACCCTGCGCCAACAACTGAGGTCAACCCCTCCCAGGAGGTGAATGTTCTGACTCCATTTGTTTTTTCACTCAAGGCTAAAACAAAGACCGTGTAATGTGATTCAACTGTGTACACTATTCTTACACTCTGTTCCAAATATTGGTGGAGAAGTTTTCCTGCATCTTCTCTAGAAATTTATAGATTTCTCAAAAGTTCTCTTGTCTCACTGCAATGCCAGTGTCAGGTAATCTCATCTGCTTCTCGTGACAAAGAAAAATCTTTGCTGGAAGGTGTCAGGGGGTCTCAGCCCCATGTCAGAGACCTTCTCTAGGAAATTTTCTCTTCCCACAACATTTTTGAGTGTCTACTATATATCCCCAGACACTTCTCATTTTCTCTTGTAATCTTGTACAAGAGACAGACACACTGCAGACAGTAGAATATAGTGTGATAAATTAAATAATAGAATATAGATGAATGACAGACAGGTCTAGGACTAATCAAGGTCTTGCTAGATGAACAGCAGGTAAATGTGACCAATGAAATGTTAGTACTAAATTCTATAAAGAGAAATCACTCTGTCTAGACTGACTCATCTAGCTCATACCCAGATGTATGGGTCCTGATAGACTAACCAGAAAAATATATGAATATATAATTCATCCCTGACAAAGAACAAATGGTACACAGGCAATGCTCTACTTCTAATTACCAGAGAATAGCACATTTATTTATTTATTTATTTAAGATTTTATTTATTTGTTTGGAGAGAGAGAGAGAGAGTGGAACAGAAAGAAAGGGACAAGCAGACTCTGTGTTGAGCACATAGTCCAACACGGGGCTCAATCCCAGGACCCCGAGATCATCACCTGTGCCAAAAACACAAGTCCATTGCTCAACCCACTGAGCCACCCAGGTGCCCTGAAAAATGTAAATTCAAAGTGAGATGTCCAGGGCGCCTGGATGGCCTAGTCGTTAAGCGTCTGCCTTCAGCTCAGGGCGTGATCCCAGCGTTTTGGGATCGAGCCCCACATCAGGCTTCTCCACTAGAAGCCTGCTTCTTCCTCTCCCACTCCCCCTGCTTGTGTTCCCTCTCTCACTGGCTGTCTCTCTCTGTCAAATAAATAAAATCTTTTAAAATAAATAAATAAATAAATAATAATAAATAAAGTGAGATATCCTTCGACACCTAAAAACATACATAGGAGACCCAATGTTAGTGAAACTATGTTATAATCCTTCAAAAACCCCTTTAGGGATGCCTGGGTGGCACAACGGTTAAGCGTCTGCCTTCGGCTCAGGGTGTGATCCCGGCGTTATGGGATCGAGCCCCACATCAGGCTCCTCTGCTATGAGCCTGCTTCTTCCTCTCCCACTCCCCCTGCTTGTGTTCCCTCTCTCACTGGCTGTCTCTCTCTCTGTCAAATAAATAAATAAAATCTTTATAAAAAAAAAAACCCTTTAAAAAGAATTTGACTTAATATGAAGAGACAGGTGAGAATTCACGAGTTGAGTCTAATGGGGGATGGTATATTAGTTTTCTAGAACGGCCATAGCAAAATACCACAGACTGTATGGCTTAAAGGATGGACACTGGTTTTCTCACAGTTCCAGAGGCTGGAGGTTGAAGACCCAGGTGTAGACACGTTGCCTCCTGCGAGGCTTCTCTCCTCAGCTTGCAGAGAGCCGCGTCATGTGGTCATGTACTTGCCCGTCCCTGTTACCTCTTCCTCTTCTCATAAAGACACCACTCATGTGGGATGACAACCTACTCTAAGGGCCTCATTTAAACTGAATTACGTCTTTGAAGATCCTATCTCTGAATACTATTACATTTTGAAGTACTGAGGGTTGGGACTTCAACATATGAATTTGGGGGGCCACTTTCTCGACCATAACAGATGGGATCCTCTGTCCTCAAAATTCCAACTACTGAGAATTTAACCTAAACACGTGCATTAATATGTCCAGTGGGAAATTGTTTTTAATAATTGTAAAAAAAAATAATGGAAGTAATTGGTAAATAAATCATGGTAGATCAACTTTATAGCTATTTTTCTGGTCATGAAGGTTATATAAATAAAGACTATCTCAAAAATATGTAAGTGAAAGCTCTTCTATGATTTGTCCATAGGTTTCATAACCAAGGGTAATTATGGGAGATTCACTGAGCTGCCACTAGAGGGAGTGCTAACCCAGAGTTGGGCGTAAAGAGGCGCTTGGAGCGCCCGTGCTGGTGACGTTGGACTCAAAAATGAGAAAAAGAGAACATCAAGAGATGACAATGGTAATTCCACAAAGGAATCAGGGAATAACTTAATAATTACCAAAGATACCTCTCTCCTGGGAAGTAAATGCTTCTTGCTGCCCGTCTTCTAAACCTCTACCTCCTAAAGCCTTTCAGTAAAATTCATTCTAGAGACTTGCTCTCCATGTGCAATCTATAATGTATTCTTTCTGTTTAGTGGTTGCATTGATGTTATTTTTTCTTCTATCAAATAAATTTTTCTTGTATCGACCATCATGCTGTGAAGGACAGGGTTCTGTGACTCATCAAATGTGTGCTGAGCAGGACTCTGCTAAGCTATGTGAGTCTTTGTAGAAATAGCAACTGGAACTTTGTGAACCGGAAGGATTGAGTATGCACAGGACAAGTCCTGAAGAGGAAAGGGAAAACTAATGGCATCACGGTGAGGATGAGTGCAATGTGCATTCGGGGCACTATAGTGGGAAACATGAGTTTGGAATTTAGATCATTCCGTGAGAGCCAAGAAGCACCTAAGTGTTGGAATCATGCAAAATCACAGTTAAATTACCGCTCTACCTCTGACTAATTGACAGAGCTTGGCAAATCACTTCTTTCCTGGCTTTGATTTCTTTCTCTAAAAAACACTTCACAGAGCTATGAGAATTAGACATGGTGTATGTTAAGGCCTGATGCTATGTTGGGCCCACCACAGCTGCCAATAATTGGTATTATTATTTTAGCCTAAAACCACATAAACTGATGAGTAACCACCTGGGTGGAGGGGTGGGAGGACCAGCATGCAGTTCCTGGGGGGCACCCCATCTGTGCCAAGAGGGTGAATTCAGTGGGGGAGTGGCAGTGGCAGGAACCAGATTGGGGTTGCGGGTCTAAACTCTGCTTTCCTATCTAGGCTTACCAACAACGAAGTTGATTATTTTGAGCCCTGACTTAATTTCGATTGATTAAGAATTTTTTGAAGAAGAAAGAGGGGCTATCAATTAGGCCTTTTCAGAAACCCGAGAAATGCTCAACACTGAGCATTTATCCCAAGCCCTGACAGAAATTAATGTCAATTAACTATTTATTGACTGAATCAAGTCACAGGTGCATAAATTACAAATGGAAAATAGCTATCACAAAGCTATGAAAGTTTCTATAGAACCCCAAACCTCCCAGGGAATAATGCCACCCTATGTGTTATCAAAAATTGATAGTAATTGATATGAAGCCTTTTTTCAGATTCTCACATAAACTTACTCATTTACAGATGATAACCAAAAAAATATAGTGGCTTGACTGCTTATCTGGTATCTCCATTATCTTCAGATTAGAAGTCAGTTGGGGACAGGATCCAGTTGATGGGGCAAAAATGTACAGATGGGGAGAGCTTCTGAGAAACTCACCTTGGCAGCAGAGGGAGACTGCTAATCACAGATAAATAAGGGAGCTGCAGTGGAGGACCATTTAGAGGAGGAAGAAAAAAGCTCTAAGCATCTCATTGCGTTTTGTTGAAAATGAACACACTTGTATTTTGGCGGGGATACCGGTACAGCATTGTTTCTGAGTTAAGAATGGGTCAAATTATATTCTCTATGAGGTAATAATAAGAATGAAAAAATATTAGAAAAAATTGGAAAATATTTTTACCATAGTTGAGATTTTAAAAAATTCTAGTGTTTAGCATACTAAGTTTCTGCTTTCTGGAATATTCCTTTATGGGAATACCTTTGATCTCTTATTGCTCCCCTAAGAGAAGGAGCCATCAGAGCAGATGCTACTCAAACATTTATGGGCTGAGAGTTGGATATTTTGTTTAACTTTAATCATCTTATGTATCACCAAGTGGAATTTCACTTTTCAGAGTTAGCTTCATCGAACACAATTCATTTTAAAAGAACAGAAAAAAAGCACATTGTCTTGACACTTATTGCTATAGTTTTAATTAAAGTTTTAATTTAGGTTGGCACATTTGGCATATGGAATTCAGTTCTCTTTCCAGAAGCCCAGGGGTTCCCGAACTAATGAGAAAAATCAGACCTATTTAATATGGATAGAATCAGATAGCTGTGAGGAGTAAGAAGATTTCATATAAAATGTAATGTAAGAAACATGGTATCAATACATAAGACACAGTGTTTCGCATATTTACTGTTTGCCTGTTCTTCAAACACTGCCCAGGCCACCTTAAGAGAAGTGTAACTCTAAATATTAAGAGATGTGATTAAAGAGCAAAGGTGATTCTCCACGGTCTAATAAGTTTGAGAAACACTGAGTTAAAGCAAATTAGGGCTTCTTTATTACCAGGCTTTTCAGCACAGTCAGTGAGTTAATAGGAATTGGAAAGCTCTTGGAGGGGGATAGAGCATATAGGCAACGTCTCCCAAACTTATTAGGTCATGGAACATTTTTCCCGAGGAGCATATTTCGGGACCAGTGTTTGGCAGATGACCCATCGGAAAACCAGGAAGCCAGGCTGTGAAGGATACTAAGGCGGTGAAGTCACAGGCTTCGCTGGTGGGAGGCTCACCGTCCGAGCTGATGATAAGACCAAGTCCAGTAAGTACAATGAGAAGAAGAAACCACAACTTTTCTGAGATATGGACAAAGTTCTGAGCGAGCTCTCAGCAACGTTCATTGAATGTAAATTTAAATGAACTGAGTTGATGTTTTCTCAACTATGGCTGGTAAGTTTTCTTTTTAAAAGTACCGTTATCACTCTCTGACAAGCATTTGACAAATATGATAGTCGATCTCACAGAAACTCCACAAGGAGGCAACTATTTTTCTTATTATTCCTGAAACTGCTGCCTGGAGTGTTGGAGTCTCCTGACGGTCTTAGGCGTCCCTTCTTGGAAAACATGGGATCTGATCCCAGATCTTCCTGATGCTAGAGCTGGAGGTCTCTCCACCCCCACCTGCCAAAAAGATGGTATTTTTTTCACTCTCACAACTAAAAAATTTTTAAGTATAGGAAAATACAGAAATTCCAGGCAATAATATTGAACGATTCAGGCATGACCAAGAGAAAATTTCTCTACGCTGAAATTGAGTGTTTAACTGTAAGACAAAACAAAAAACAAGCTTTAAGGTCTGTTTTTCAAGAAAATGTCAAAATAAGGAAAAAATGAAGTCCATAATATTGATACACTTACAGTCAGCCTATAGGGAGAAGGAGAGGAGTAGAATACAGATACCAATGAGAGCCTTGATAAATCTCCAGTCACCTTTCCAAACCTTGCTCAATTATTTTCTAGTGTTTTTTACTTCTATGGCATATTTGCTCTTCTTAAATACCAGCATTGTATTTAAGTTTGGAATACATCTATATTTTTTCAGCTTATTCTCAAATAGAATAATTTATGAGATAACCTCACGTGTAGATTTCAAGTGTGTATTATGCCCATTTGCCATTACAAGGTCGAATTTCAAGCACTTTGTTCATCAGGAGATTGAAAATCTAAATGTTCAATGTTCCCAAACATTTCAAAATCTATGCTTTGGTTTCTCTGTAGCTGCCAGCCCCTGATTTGGTTGAATAGATTGAATGAAAGAAAGAAGGACAAATTAAGGATTTGGACGAGGAGAAATTAATGGTGCTTCAGTCTTCGTTGAATGGGAATTATAAATGTCCTTTCAAAGCGATTTTCAATATGTTTATAAATGCTACAGGGGTATTATTTGAGATCTGCACTGGGAATGTAGAAACCTCTGATAATAATAATAATAAAACAAGACCACAATTTTGAGCTTAGTGTTTAACACACATGCACACATGCAAAAACACACAAGTCACCTTAAAGATGTCATATTTTGAATTTTCTACACAGCCCAGAATGTTTTTATGATTTTCAAGTAGCCGAAATGTTGATATCTAAAACCAAAGAAAATCTTGAGATACTGCAAGATTTATTCTAAAACCAATCAATCTGCAATCAATAGCTTTTCAGTTCAACCCATCTAATAAAAGCAGGACAGGTTTTTGTTGAAAGACGGAGGAGTTGAAAGGAAATGAATTTAGCCTGAAAATTTGCTAAGATAATAAGCTACCATATTTTCCAGAAGCTGAAATGACAATTAGCACTCTGTCCTTAATCCAGGGGAGAAAAATGCCTTGCAGCTGCTTTATACACATCTGTATCTGTGTTCAGTAAACTGTGTTAGGTACTTGAAATCTGCTTATGCAGTGTTGGCAAGCGGAGACTTTTTCCTTTATTCTAAATGTAAATACTAATATAGAGCTGGTGCAAATGCTAGCTTAGGCAGTATAGAGCCTCACATTTTTCCATTGCTGTCTAAATCGCTCTTACTTTCAGCTCTACTTGGAGAATGTTTACAATCCCAGTTTCAACCAATGGGTGGCATCGTGTGGCCTGCTGTTGGGCAGAGGAAAGCCAGTTAGAAAAATGCAAACATTTTTTCTCCTGCCCAGTTAATTTCGCTGGTAAGTAAATACTCAAAACATTGTATAAGGCAGGCTCCAAGGCAGACTCCAAGATTCACCTTCTACTTTACTTCTTCCTGGAAACTTCTCTTCCTTCTCCTTCTGTCCTTTCCCTGAATTCTTATGTATCTTTTTTCCCCCAGACTCAGTTATTGCTTATTGCTTCCTGTCTTATTCTCAATATGTTACAGGAGTCTTGTCTGTGCCTTCCTGTCTCACTGGATGTTCACAGTGTCATAACTGTGTTTGTTTGTTTATTAAGATTTATGTATTTATTTGAGAGAGAGCAGGTGAGTGGGGGAGGAGCGGTGGGGGGGTGGCGGGGAGAGAGAGAATCCCAAGCAGACTGTGCTGAGCGTGGAGCCCAACTCGGGGCTGGATCCCAGGACCCTGAGATCATGACCTGAGAGGAAACCAAGAGTCAGATGCTTAACCGACTGAGCCACCCAGGTGCCCCAGCCATGGGTCTTTGTTTTTTTTCTTTTAATTTATTTAAAGAAAGAGAGAGAGAGAGCGAGAGCGAGCAATGGGGGGGGGGGGCAGAAACAGGTTCCCCGCTGAGCAGGGACCCTGACAAGGGGCTTGATCCTAGGACCCTAGAATCATGACCTGAGCTGAGGACAGACACTTAGTCGACTGAGCCACCCAGGTGCCTCCAACCCCAACCATATTCTTAATATGAATCCCCCACACCACTCAGAACATTTCTGAATACTTGGGGGCCTTTGATGGTCACTCTTTGGTTGCTTCCTTATTCTGGGTTCCCTACCAGCACAGACACCTTACCACCCTCTGCCACCCCACTATACACATATGTCAGAGACAATCTAGTCTCTGTTTGTTTTTTGTATAGGACCCGAATCAGCCTTTGGGACCACGAGTGATATGTCAGTTTTCTGTGTTGCATAGGTCTTGGGGTATGTTTCAAATGCTTATAGTGTGTGCACACACATACCCCTACACACATCACTTGGCACCTGCTATTCTTAATGTCCAAGAGCATATCCACCTTGCTTTGGTAGCCAGAACCTGGTTTTCATTTCAAAGGAAAATCCCTGAAAAACACTAAACCGGGGTTGTGGAGTTTTTTCTCCTAAAACCCATCTATTGCTTGAAAATCTGAACTTCCATCTCCCCATTCATGCCTGTGATGCCTGCCAATGGCAAGTGCATTGGAACAGCCTACACTTGGCCTGTGGGCACCATTCCAGCCAGGAGCTGACTCACCACACCCTTTCTGTGTATTAGTAATTAAAAAGAAATTTACCACTTGCTTAAAATAACCAACAGAAAGGGCCAAAAGTCTTTGAATGACCATATTCTGCTGCAGCAGAATTCATAAATCTGACCCAAAGAAAGATCAGGAATTCGAGATTCAAATGTCACCCACCAGCAGAACCTTAGACCTCTGAAATCCCCTTTCCTGGCAGTATTCTGGGGAATCAAATGTTGGTCCCGCAGTGACTACCCAGCAAAGAAGAAATGAGAAGGAGAACGCAAGTCATGGAGAGTCTGAAAGCCCCAAGTTGGAACCCCTCTCTCCTGTGCATTCAGTACTCTGCCATGATATCCACACGGTGCTTATTACATGCCGGCACTATTTTAAGTGGATCACATTAATCCGTTTAGACCTCAAATAAGCCAACGAGGATAGTGAGAGTACAATTGAGGAACTGGAGCCCAGAAAATGGAAGCCATTTGCTCAACGTCACCATGCTCATACCTGGCAGAAGAGAGGGTGAACCCAGGCTGAACCCCTCAACCACTGACAGTAAGTGAGGGAGAGAAATCCATCTGGAGGGGAGAAAGCTGGTCAGTAATGTCCATCAGGGTCTAATCCTATTGCAACTGTGCCATAAATAGAGACAACACCTGGTAAAATTATATATTTTAAATAATTTTATTCATCAAGACTAAGACCCTCCCTAGGACATCCATGGAAATTAAAGAGGCCCTACCGCATTTTTGGAGCCAAAAATGCTGCCCTGCACGGCCCTAATGCTCCTGACCAGCCAGGTCACAGGGCTCTACACTGATTGGCCCACAAACGAGCCAAGAAAGTGGAAATCAGAAAATCTGACCCTTTTTACAGACTTCCTGTTGCCCACTCACTTTCAGGAGCTTGTGTTGCTCTCGTCGGGATGTGCCCAGCCAACCCTAGGCTTCCACCCACTTGCCTTGATTCCACCCATATGCACCATTGCGGTCAGCACTCCACACTGACAGTGCAGGATTTCTTCCTGATACATAACATCCGAATCCATCCAGCAGCCCACCTAAGAAAACACTCAGTCACCGCTGAAACTTCTCTTACTGTCCTTCTGTCCACTCCCAAAATATCATTAAGTGATGCCAATTTAATCTCCTAACTAGCTCTTCAGTTCTTACCCTTCTCTCCATCCCCACGGCCACGGCTCTGGTGCAGATTCTACCATCTGTGTTCGTCACAATTCTCCAGAAAAACGGAACCAATAGATGTGTACATAGGGAGAGAGAGAGATTTATTTTAAGGAATTGGCTCTTGCTATCATGGATGCGGGCAAGTTCAAAATCTGTGGGGGGACCAGCAGGCTAGAGAACCAGAGAAGCATCAATGCCCTGGTTCAAGTTCAAAGGCCATCTGCTGGCAGAATTCCTTCTGGCTCAGGGGAGGTCAGTCATTTGCTATTTAGGCCTGATTAGAAAAGGCCCACTCACATGAGAAAGGGCAATCTACTTAGTCTACATCTACCAATTTCAATGTCAATCTCATACAAAAATGACCTCACAGAAACATCCAGAACAAAGTTTGAACACATATCTGAATACCCTGGTCCAGCCAAGTTGACATATGAAATTAACTATCATACCATCTCCCACTCAAATTACAGCCCCTTTATCAGCCTCCTGCCTCAATCCAGCCCCTCTGAGCCATTCTCCATGGGGCATCAGGTGACCTTCCTAAAATGGAAATCTCACCATGTGACTATAGGCAAGAAACACTTTATGTGGCTCTCCAAAAACTTAGAGTGGGAGAAAATAAAAATTCATTAGCATAGCCTATCAGGCCTTTAAATTAGTAAGCAATGTGGTATCATTTTTACAGTTCGTGAAAACATGTTCACATCTGTTTGCTCGTTTAACCCTCCCAAGAAAAACACAGCACACAGCAAGCCCTATAGTCTATGGTGCTAACTCTCTGTGACGTTCTCATGCTCCAACTGGACCACGTTACTTGCCGTTTGCCGTGTTTACCCTGCTCTTTCATCTGCCTCTTTGTATATGCTGTTGTATTTTTGTCTAGAATGACCTTTTCTATATTCTCCATCTTGTAAAAAAAAAAAAATACTAATTTTTTTTCCTTTCTCCACTTTCTCTTTGTCTTTTGTGTGTATCAGCACCTGGCAGTGCCCACCCCTATTTCTTCCATGCAAGGCACTCTCCAGCCCTGTATTCAGGGTCCAGGAAGCTACCTGCCGAGGACCAAATCCAGCCCACTGACTACTGTTGTAAATCCTTCATTTTCTGTTGTCTCTGGCTGCTTTCACACTGTACCACCAGAGTGGAAGAGTCACAACAGAGGGATGGCTCTGAAAGCCCCAAATACTTAATATCTGGCCCTTGATGATGAAAGTTTGATGCTCTCTGCTCTGCTTCAGATATCAGGTCAACCACGTGCCCCCAGGAGCACAAGGGCTCATGCCTACGGGTCCTAGCACAACACTATGTCCCAGCCCTTGTTCCAAGAGAGCAGCCTGACAAGCAGACTGTTCTGCTAGTTGCTGCTGTATTTCTTTCGTGAGGATTGGCTGCCAGAATGGTACTGACAGTGATTTGGGGTGACTCTCATTCACGTCAGACAGAGGATAAGTTCAGGGCTCTGGCTACCGATGTTCTACCCCTTGGTTTGAGTCAAGTGTCCAGCCTGGGCGCTGGCTCTTGTGCACCTGTGTTTCTACGATGGCACCTTCTGTATCCTACAACACCCAGGACAAGTGGGATGGTAGCAAACAACACTTACCCTCTTTCCCAACCACTGCAATCCCTGACTCCCTAACGCTCAGGGGGAGTATCCCACCCCCTCCACTGGCTCCAGACCATGTGGCAAGCAATGGAGGTACCCATTTCTTCTGAGGACTTTCCAGACCGTTGCTCCACAGTGTCAGCTGGTACTTAATCAATACCTTTCCTTGCCCCGATCAGTGTGGTAACATTGTGCTCTCCCAGATTAGTCGTGGTGGGTTTCCTTAGCAAGGCAGGGGGAAGGAAGGTCATTCTTTGAGTGACTGGAACTGCTCTTCCTGCTCAACCCACAGTCCCCTCACCTATCGTTACTGATGACCATGTGTGGAAGGCAGAGGTATGGTCCACGTTGAAAGAGATCACATTCTAGGACTGCAGTGATTATGGACCAAAGAATTCAAGAGAAGATGTGTCATCCTCCATTCATGTTATAAAATTCTAAAGGTAAATTTCACATGACCAAAAATCAGATTATCGATTACATTTTTCTGCGTGCTCTGGGGAAGACTTGCACTGATGGTCATCAACAAAGCACAGGAACAAGCTTCGACAGAGTCACTGCGAGTCAGTGTTTGGAAACAGCAGAATGGATGGGTGACGCAGTGTCATGAGTAATGTTGGAACCAGCCTTAAATAAATGGTGTTAGGAAACTGCAGAGATAAGAAGTTCTATGTTGTTTCAATACAAGCAGATTGTGAAGAGCAATGGCATTGTGAGTAGCAACCGCATTGCTATCTTTTTCTCATCAGGAGAAGGCACGAAGTTAGCCTGGAATGGCATTCTCCGCAAAGAAGAACGTGAAGAGCTCGTTCTGGACCAGAACAGAACTAGATGGTGCATGGAAACTACGAAGACTCTTCACATGTCCTGACTGGATAATAACAAATACGGAAGTACCCTTTCTCTACCGTCATTCTCAATTTTCATCAATAAATCACTGTATCTAACACGAGCCCATGCTTAGTATACTTGTAATCAAATTGTTTATATAGGCGGGGGTCTTGCAAAAAATATTTGCATGTGCTCATTCTGCAGTGATCCCTCTGACTGGAGGGATATCGTATTCTGATCGATCATGGGAAGGTCACATGCCCCAAACCAGAGCCAGGCGATTGGGGTCAGCTGCATGGAAAGCGTGGGAATGAGAGTCAGGGAGGGAGCGGTTTCCCGAAGGAAAATGAAGCTGCCATTCCCAGAACTGGGGAGACAGACACAGCACAGGCTAAAACAGACGTTCACCTGCCCTCTGCACGGTGGGTTAGTGTCATCACTATCCTATGTGAGATGCCTAAGGAGTGGAAGAGCAGGGCCATTTCTCCAAAGTCAGAGACAGAGCCAAGAGATGGGCCCCCATGAAACCCCTACCGGGGACCTTTTACATTTGGCAATAACTGATCAAATCCAGGACCTTAGATCTGGCAAAGACTTTACAGGGGAAGACTTGGAGTAATTCTGGCTCCTTTATTTACTAGCTGTGTGATGCTGAACAACTTAGTTAAGCTCTCTGAATCTTGTTTCTTGAAGCCCAAGATTTGGGATAGCAAGAGTTTCCTCGTAGCATCGACATTAGCATTAAACGACAGTGCCCAGAAAGGATGAAGCCTAGTGTGTTGTTAGTAATTATATAGTGTAGTATAATTGCTACTCTAGTAATTATAGCAGCCATAAAGGACTTAGTATTTTATTTATTTTTTAGCACACTCTAAAATAGCACCTCTTTTTGTGCCAGGCGCTGTCCCAAATGTATCATAAATATTAACGAAATTAATAAAGTAGTGATCCTCCTTTTTTAGGTAAGGAGACTGAGGCCCAGAGAGTTTCAGTGACTCACCCAAGGTCACAAGCTAGTGAACAGGGTGCCAGGATCCAAACCCAGGCAGACAGGCTCCAGAGTCCGTGCTCGGAGTCTCTACACTCTACTGTCTCTCGGGAAAAGGCAGTTATTATTATTACTCAATAAGTAGCAGCACTTTATTGCCATTATTATTATAGATGATAAGACTGAAATCTGGAGGCACCAAAATAGAAGTAAAGCTAAAAATAAATCCCAGATCTAATGCTTCCCAGTCCACTGCCCTTTCCAATATGCTGCCCCATTTCCTACTCAGAGGAGAATTACATTAAGGAGAAGTAGTAGTAGGATTATGTATCTGCTGACAAATGAGATCTTTCCTGCAATTCATCAGGTGTTATTATCAGGGAGAAAAATAATTTCTTTTTCCATGATGGATTCTAATTGTGGGTAAATCAGTAAGAGAAGATGAGTGAAACTTTTTCGTTTTTAGATGGAAGCAGGAAACATACACAAATTTAATCTGCCACAGGTTTGGGGAGTCACTGTGCGAGTTTGTAAAAATCAGCAGCATCAGGATTCCATCCACAAAGCACTTTGCGTGACCCCAGCAGGTGCTAGCGGTTGCCGCGGGCGAACAATGCACGGTGGAGAAGACACGATCTTAGAAGTTAATGTTGGTCTTAAGATCGCTGGGGATTGCAGTTTTAAAGGCGCAACGGCCTCCTTGGGATTGAGCTGAAACAGAGTAGCAGACTGTGGGCAAACCCCTGAGTGCCAGGCCACGGTTTCCATATATTCAGAGAATTTCCTTTCCACTTCACTATAGAGGAACCCCTCCTCCCCTGAGGCTCATTTAGACCAAGGCATAAATCAAGCATCCGTAAATTTCCTGTAAAGGGCGAGATAGCAAACATTTTAAGCTTTATGAGACATGCAGCCTCAGTCCCAACTGCTCAACTCTGCCATTGTAGCAAAAGCTATGAAAGAAAATACATCTAGAAATGGGAGCGGCTACATTCAGATAAACTTGATTAAGCAGACAGTGGGCTGGATTTGGCCTGGGGGCTGCACGCAATCGACTGACACCTGGCAGAAATCCTTCTTCCACGCAGACTCCGTCCACCGGCTCCCGCACCTGCCTCTGTATCACCTGGGCTTCCCCGCTGGGCATCAGGCTGAGCCCCCACTGAGTGCCAAGCACCAAGCTCCCTCCCCTTCCTTCCCAGCCGCTGCTGTCATCAGAAGGAACTCCATTCAAGCGGATGAACCGCCCAACACCTTGGCCTCCCTGTCTTGACCTACTTAGACCTAAGTGCCTTCCTTCAGGTACTTCCAGGTCACTTTAGAGAACCACGTCTACACCTGTCAGTGGCCAGGTGTTTCACCTCGGATTCTTAGCTGCCCCGTCTCTGATCACAAGCCCTCAGCCTCCCTAACCCCCTTCCATCTCCCGTCATGTGTCATCCGAGTCCCTCCGCTGTGCTGACCCATATAGTCACCCCCGGGGTGCGTGATACTAAGCACTTAAAATCGGGCTTGTACAAAGCAACATGCAGTGTAGATGCAAACATGCGCCAGGTTTCCGAAATTTGGTACAAAAAAAGAATGTAAGATATCTGAATAATAAATTTTACATAATTACATGTTGAAATTCTTATATTTATGAGATGTGGGCTAAATACATTTTTATTTTTATTTTTATTTTTTAAAGATTTTATTTATTTATTTATTTGACAGAGAGAGACAGCCAGCGGGAGAGGGAACACAAGCAGGGGGAGTGGGAGAGGAAGAAGCAGGCTCATAGCGGAGGAGCCCGATGTGGGGCTCGATCCCATAACGCCGGGATCACGCCCTGAGCCGAAGGCAGACGCTTAACCGCTGTGCCACCCAGGCGCCCCTAAATACATTTTTAAATAAAAAGTCACAAGAGAAAGTGAGTGAAGAAAATCACATTTTTGTATGTCAGTAGCAGTTGCCCTGTTGTTGAAATTACGAGTGATTTTTTTTCCATTCACAGCCTTTTCCCAACTTTTGACAATGAGCATGCATCATGTTGATAATAAAGTTAAAGTGAATTAAAGAAAAATAGCTAAAATCAGATACAAACTTCCATCAGGCCTGATCCTTCAGAACACAGGAATGTTAAAATTAACCACGTTTGGAATTCATCTCCAAGAAAGCACAACTTTTAAACTGTTTATAACTGACGATCCACAGAAATAATGTTGCAATTTCCCATAATTTCGTGTTATTTTGTAATCTAATATTATTATGCTAAGCATAATAACAGCACGGATGTATAAAACTACAGATTTTAAAATTTTAAAAAAACTTTTATTTCTAATTATGGAAGAGGAGTTAAGGAGAAGAGAAGCGCTAACCCTTGGCAGTGGCTATCTTTTCGGCTGGAACTAAGTGGGCCCCTGCACCCCCTGCTCTCAGCCAGTCACGGACATTCTGTTCTCTCAGCCACAGCCCGACAGGGAATGGGTGGGAAGGTGGGCCTGGGCGGTCAGGACAGCTGACCAGCAGACCATGCGGGAGCCTCATCAGGGAGGGACAAGGCCCCATGATCCTCTGCTCACTAGAAAGCCTGAAGTCAGCTCCAGAAAGGGAATCCTGCGACAGCACAATTTGGTTTCAAACTGCTCTGGGTCCATATCTTTTTTTTTCTTCAAGATTTTATTTTATTTATTTGAGAGAGAGAGAGAGAGAGCGAGAAAGCAGGAGCAGGGTGAGGGGCAGAGGGAGAGCCGAGCAGGGAGCCCGACGTGGGGCTCAATCCAGGGACTCCAGGATCATGACCAGAGCTGAAGGCAGACGCTTAACCGACTGAGCCACCCAGGCGCCCTGTCCATATCCTTTTGAAAACGCTCAAGCTCGGAAGTTCAGAAGGTGTGGTGCCCAGATGAGAAGCATCCGCATTACAGGGAACTTGCTGGACGTGCAGATTCTTGGGGCCCAGACCAGACACACAGAATCAGAAACCCAGGGGGCAGGAGTCATCAACCCAAGTTTGAGTGAGCCCTCCGGTGAGACTCCCGCACACACTCAAGTCTGACAGCCACTCACCCAACAGTGGCTTTGGGCAATTACCTAATCCCTCCAAACTTCAGTTTTCCTCCCTAGCAAACTGAAGATAATAAAACCTAACCTCAAGGCCTTGTAAGGATTAATGAGGAGATGGGTATCAGGCACAAAGGAGCACTCTATGAATTATATCATCATCTTCTCCCTCGGGATTCTTAAAAACTCAGCATCCTCTGAGCGAATTTTCCATTTTTTCCCCTTTAATACAGTTAATTCTTTGCCTGGTGGAAATGATAAATGGACATCTCTGTTAGATTGAACGAAATAATATATTCGATGCAGATAAGCAGGTCATTATGGTAACATTGTTTCCTGTTACCAAAAAAAAAAAAAAAAGCTATATTGATGGGTGCAAAGAATCCTGGAGTCAGATATGGGAAACGTGCTCCCGTTCTGACTCTGTGCATGTCCCCTTCTGTAGGAAGCCATGTGGAATGTCAGAGGAGGCAAAAACATTGTAATCAGGTCACTTGGGGTTCCTATCCTACCTCGGCCATCACACGGATCTGCGGGGTCTGTTTTGCTCCTAGAACGCTTGTGCCCACACACCGCTGCCCAGAATGCACCTCCCTCCTTCCCTTCGCCCTATTCAGTTCATATCTGTAAGTAGGCCAGGAGATAATGAGCTGTTTCCACCGTGCCAATCAAGGAACAGGGAGAAATTGTCCCCGAAGCTCCTATCCCATTGGGTCATGCTTTTAATCTTAACTCCTTTCCTCTCCTGTGTGCTTGGGATGCCAACCAATTCTTTTTATTTTTTTATTTTTTTATTTTTTTTATTTATTCGACAGATAGAGACAGCCAGCGAGAGAGGGAACACAAGCAGGGGGAGTGGGAGAGGAAGAAGCAGGCTCATAGCGGAGGAGCCTGATGTGGGGCTCGATCCCATAACGCTGGGATCACGCCCTGAGCCGAAGGCAGACACTTAACCACTGTGCCACCCAGGCGCCCCGGGATGCCAACCAATTCTGCAAATGGCAGACTTTCCCAAACTTTCCCCGCCATGCAAACCCAGACAATAGAGGATGTCGCTGCCCTCACACAGCTGGCTAGCCATCGGAAGACATCTGCACCAGACTCAGATTAACCAGTGAAGAACACAGCCAGAGAGCACTGAGTGGCAGCTTGCTGTTCCGTAGATACTCTATAAGTGGCCCTTCTTAAGACAGGAAATGGGCACACCCCATGAGCCCACAGCCAACGCAAGGCCACCATATTCCAAGACTCCATCTTGGCCGCTGTGAAGAGGGGTCCTCTGGTGGGTTAGTTTCCTATGGTTGCCGAATCAGATTACCACAAACCTGGCAGCTGAACACAACTCAGTGTTTATCCTCTTACCGTTGTGGTGATCAGACGTCTGAAATCAGTTTCACCGGGCCAAATTCAAGGTAGCTGCAGGGCCGCGCTCTCTCTGGAGACTCCCAGGCAAAGTATGTCTCTGCTTTCTCCAGAGTCTAGAAAACCTTCCTTACAGTACTTGTCCTGGAGCTTCTAACTCCAACATGAAAGCCAGCGTGCAGCATCCTGTTTCGGTCCTCACACAGCCTTTTGTTTCTGTGAACACACTTCTCTCTGCTCCCCTTTTATAAGGACACCGTGGTCACATGTTAGGCCGATCCAGATGATCCAGGACAAGCTCCTCATCTCAGTGTCCTTACCTTAGTCACATCCACAAGGTTCCTTTTGCTGTAAAAGTTAACATTCATAATCACAGGGATTAGGACTTGGATAGTTAGGGGGCCGTTAGCCAGCTTACCACATTCAGTATCAAGTGTCTTTTTTATGAAAATGAGAACTCTCCCTCCCATTAGGTGGCAAGTGGTAGATATTGTTACTTTCAGTTCCATCAACCCACAGAGAGGAAAATCAACCCTCGTGGCTTCGGAAAAATATTCCTGCACATCCGGGCAGGGCTTCGGTGAGAAGGCAGTTGCCGTCAAGACCCTCACTGCCCCCAGGCAAGTCTGCCACTTCCCATCGTGATCTCACTCCTGGTTTTCTCCCTTGTAAAACAGGGGATGAGGAAATCGCTGAGAAAATTAAATGCGACGACGTATGACAAGGGCCTATCATGGAGCTTGTGGGACAATAAACACTCCGTCCCTCAGTTTCCACGCTGGCCTCCGATTCCATCTGTAGAGCAAAGGAGCTGCTCAAGGACTTTGCTAGATTCCTGCAAAATCTGACTTTCTCTCACAGTGCAGATGGAGATGTCCCCTCCATATTTCCTCCCCCCGGCATTGCTCGGGGCCCCTTTGCCAGCCTGGCCTCTGCCCTATCCCGGTTGCTCCCATCATGGCCCTGCCATGAACGCCTTTGTTTCCCAGAACATAGGAAGACATCCAAGTTCCCTTGGGCCCTTGCTCTTTTCCTTTCCTCTCCTCCTGCCTCAAACCTGCTACTTCCAGAAGTATTTGAGGAAGAGAGATAAAAGACCCCCACTTCTGTCTTTACCAGATAAACAAATGCTAAGCAAAAACCAACCAGTCCAAATAGATAGATTGACTGGCTACAGATTTGTTGAGTTTTGAGTGCGTTGTTCTTCTTTATTCCCTTTTCTCCTCACACAACTCGGGGTTTTCATAATTTCAGAAGCTGATAAGCACACACTTCAACAGAGACTATTGTGAGAAACAAATGATTTTTATTGTGAAGTTGTATAAACTCGGTATCGGCTCCCGGCTTTCCAGCTTCCAGAGTGGCCTCCTCATCTCTCCTCACAACACAAGAAACCCAGCCGCGTGCCAGGCGTTTTGTGGGTGCCAAAAACAGAATGAGAGCTTTACATCTATTTCCCACAGTCCTCGATCCTGTCACAGAAGTAACATGGTCCTCGTGTTACAAACGAGGACACAAGCCTCGGAAGACTAGTTCAAGTTCCCACAGCCCAGTAAATGCGGTAGTTAGAAAGCCACGCTGTCTCCCTCTTCCGGGGCCTGAGTTTCCAGCTCTGACCCTGGTCAGGATGATCTCCATTTCACATAATCAGAGCTCCGTGGTTATGAGTCTATTATGGTACAAACATGCAAACACAGAGACAAAGGGAAAGGGAAACCGAAACAGAACAAAACAGAGCCACTTCAGGACCGCCTAGAAAGCCTTTGCTGTACACATCCCAGCCACCTCGGGGATCAAGGAGGAACAGGATTACGCAGTGTCTTCCTCCCAAGCCCAGAGGCTCAAGAGGTATTTGGGGCTATAGGAAAATGAAAAGACGGAAGGCTGAAGGTTGGAATATGGAGAAGAGAGAGAACCAGACGCTAAGAAATGGAGAAAAGAGACCTCAGCAGGTGGGGACAGCCTGCAGCCATGGCATATCAGAGCTCCCCTCACACCAGCGCTGCTCTCATCTCAGAGCCAAAACCCAAAAGAGATGCCTGCCAGGTCTTCCCGTGCCCACAGACACACATGTGTGTGCATGCATCGGCACGAAGACACATGAATTCCACAAACACAGATTTCACTTTTACAAAAAGTGAAATTGTTTCTGAGAGCTGCTTTACAAGTGGGGGTAGAATGCACTGCAAAACACCCTGTGAGATCAGAGTACTGTCCTCTGTCCCCGCCTGCAGCCGTGACAAGTCAGCCTGTGGCACGAGAAGGCCTCGAAGACAGTTGAGTCACGCCAGCTGCCCTGGCCACAGACACTTGCACCCTCCTTACTCAGGGAAGCAGGACCCAGCAACCGCCTTCGCTCGCTCACGGGAAGCGGGATAGGGTATAGTACTCACCACGCTAGGAATGAGAACAGCTGAGTTGACCAGACTAGGGCTAATTTAAAAATTCATTTTTATAGGTGGCTACATTACTGTATTAGTTGCTACTGTTGCTGTAACAAGTACCACAAGCGGAGTGGCTTAAACAATAGGAATGTGTTCTGTCGTAGTTCCGGGGCTAGAAGTTCAAGATCAAGGTGGCCGTTGCAGTGTTCCCTCTGAAGCACTGGGGATGGCCTGGCCCAGGCCCCTCTCCCAGCTTCTGGGGATTCCTTGGCTCATGCCAGCCTCACTCCAGTCCCCACAGGGCGTTCTCTCCCCATGCTTATCTGTGTTCCAATTTCCCCTTTTTAAAAGGACCCCAGTCTATTGGATTAGGGGCCCACCCTACTCCCCTGTGACCTCATCTCCACTAATTGCACCTGCAATGGACTTTTTTCCAAAAAAGTTCACATTCTGAGGTTCCGGGGTTTAGGACTTCAGCATAAGAATTTAGAGAGGGCACAATTCAACTCCTAACAAGAGTTTGCAAGAAGAATGAGCCACAACCCAGTCTGTTTCCTATTTATGAAACACAAGTTGGACTGGGTGATCACTAAGAGACTTTTCAGCAAAACGATTCTACAATTGTATCCGTAGCAGTGGTTTGCCTCTGTCACTGCATGTTAGAATTATGTGGGCAGCTTCTAAACAATGTCACTTCTGCCTCAGAACAATTAAATAGTCAGCCTTCCTAGGGGTGGAGTCTGGCCATTTTAAAGCCCCCTAGAGGATGCTAATATGCAGCCATTTTGAGAAGTAGTCATCTGCAGAATTCCCTCGGACAGACTGAGGGGACCTGGTGGGTGTCCAAGACATCATCCTATCAAAACACACAAGCTTAACCTTTCTCCGGGCAGGAATCTATATCACAGAATTATTCACAAACACACACAGTAGGCAAGAAGGTGAGTAGCGTTCTGAGGACACCACTAGAGTTTCGATCGGAATTCCAATTTTAGTAATAATCAAGAGCAAGCATTACTTCTGCCGGAACTTGTCCCTGACTCTCACAGGCTGAGTTGAACCTTCTTCCTCCTCCCTTGGGTTTCCCCTAACATGGCCCTTATTGTGTTCCTGTGATGGTCCGTCCTCTGCATGAGGCTGTGTGCTTGTTAAGGGCGAGGTCTGTGTCTCAGTCATCACAGTAACACACAGGCTGGGGCATGGTTTGTGAATGTTTTTGCATGAATGAATAAACGAAAGGGGAGTGAATGAATCAGTATGACGATTCATAATAGAAAATTTAAACCAAGACGTCAGTAACGGCTTATTACTGTAGTAATTTGGAAGAATGACATATTTGCAATTTTGCCAAAAATAGGCTTTATTTAATTTTATTATCTTGATTGCAAGAATCCTCATTTGACACTAAAGTTAAGAATAGAGGGAGTACTGCTCACTTTTTATAGGACTATGCTTTCTAGCAAATATACTTTAAAACACAAATGAGTCAGAGTGTGCCCAAGGGTTCAGACCCTTTTTCCACAGAACCAACAGCTTTCTCCTTTGGAATTAGAATCAAAGTTCATACATTTATGACAAATCGTGAAGGATGCAGGATATGCCCAAAATGGAACTCCTTGTCAGAGAATACTGTGAGTTAATCCAATTATTCTAATCCAGTTTGTATACATATGCAAGCAAGGCCTTACACAAAGACAGGATGAAAAACAGGATAGCATTCTAGAATCCAAACACATGCTTCTGTAAAATAACAGGAGATTCTTACATAAATCTATTCATGGCCTGATAGCTTCCTTTCCTTAGAAAAACCAGGCACCACTAACACAGGGCAGCTATTATGCTCATTTTTCCGGAAGCTGAAATGCAAAGATACTTAAAAACGCAGCAATATATCCATGCACTAATTTAGTAAGTAAATGCATTTTCAGTGATTACCTGCTGTGCTCCGTGTTTGGCGCTTTGGGAAGAAAACAGACGTTAAAATAAGGCCCTTAGCTAGGAGGAAATTTCATTCTAATATAGGAGAAAAATCTGCTATATAGTTGTAATATCAGACAGGATGCTTTTCTGCAGTAAAACGGAGGCTCTAAATAAAGTGTGATCGTGAATTAAAGTGGAGAGATTGGTCGTACGATTATGGGAAAGTGATATTGAACAGATGTTCAAAGAGGGTCAGGTTTTGATAAGTAGAGATTTGAAGGAGAATATTACAAACGGGGGGAAATCAAGGCATGAGTAAAGGTTTAGGTGAGAATTACCATAATCAGGGTAAGAAGTTTGGTGTTAACTTTAAAGGCAATTGGGAGCCGTAGAATGTTTTTGCAGCAACACTGTAGGAGAATTAATCTTTAAAGAAAGTTTAGGGTAAATTGGGGAGGGAAGAAGACTGGAAGCGTGGGAACAAATATGGGAGACCCATTCAACCGTAGGGTTGGTGGGAAGATGGAAAGAAAACAGGATCAGAGGCATGGATAAAGGACTGATGGACATGTCCAGTCCAAGCAGGCACCTGAACACAAACATGTTTCTCTCCACCTTCTAGATTTCCCCCAGAGTAAAAGACATGGATAATCCGGTAAGAACAAAGAAAACTGGAGAGACAACAAATTTGCTAATAAAATGGTGAAAACTAGCTGCCTATAAAAATGGCCATTCTCCATTTGTAGTTATTACCACTTAAAATCTCTAGTCGTTAGAAGAGACTTACCAACATGAAAAAAATAAGATTGAGATAAATGGGGAAAATAACTGATTCCATAAAAATAAAGATAATTTAAGATATTAAAAAAACCTGCTTTAAATAGTATTCTCAGAGAAATTCAAGAAGGATTTACAAGATGATATAAAATTTAAACAGAGAGCAAGAACGAACTCTTGGGTATTAAACGTAAAGTCAAGGTAATCTCCCAGAAAATAGAGCAAAAAGAAAAAACTTAAAAAATGAGAAAAAATTTAGAGAGCTAAATCTCACTCAGTTTAGGAGATTATAATCAGGCAGGGTTTAATCAGGGAAGCGGAGCTACCAGGACTGATGGGATAAGAGATTTGTTGTAGGTAAGAGATTTGTTGTAGATATGAAATCTCACGCAGTTGTGTGAGGAGCTGGGGAAGTTCGGGTCCAGGAGGTGAGAGAAGTCACCGAGAACTCAGGATGAGAAGGCAACCCGGCTCGGCTGCCCAATGGGACTGCAAATGGAAGGCTCCTGGAGGGTTCTGTGGTCTACTTCCCTCTGTGCAGTCTCCATCTCTGTGGGTCTGCTGCCACGTGTCTGGTGGAGGGCTTGGGGCTGCAATTTGGCTACACGGTCAACGGTCAGGAGTAAGAGCTGGAGCAGAGAGCAGGTGCAAGATGGAACCCACTGACCCCTGCATCCTGTCACCACATCTAAGCATGGCAACCTTCAGACAGCAAAGTCTGCAGCTTCACACTGGCCCTCCAGTTCTCACAGAAACTCCTGTTTCAGCAAATCGAAACTAGACCCCACAGGGAAAGGGATTCGGAAGTTCCAGCCGAACCAAACTGACACAATACAAACCACCCATATCTGACTGTAAAAGTGAAAAAGAAGGAACACAGAAAAAGGGAAAGTTATCACTATCATAAAGGGGGGAAAACGAGACACATGTCTTCAGGTTGAAAGAGTACCACAAAGGTCAAGCAGGTTGTATTTTTAAAAAGTCCACAGCTAAGCACCTTCATTAAATTTCAAAACACTCATGATAAGCATAAGCTCATATATGCTTCTGGAAAGAATTAACCACAAGTGAGAACGATTCTCACTAAATATCTTAGCAAATATACTGATGGCCTGAAGACAGGAGAGTAATGCCTTCACAGGTCTCAGGGAAAATGATTTTGAACCTATGATTCTATATCCCAATCAGAGCAAGCCCCAAGGAGGGTCACTTAGACATGCAAATATCAAACACCCAGTAAGCGCATTTTCAATGTATCTTCTCGAGGAAGTTATTAGAGGATACTCCCTAACATAATATAATGAAAGTCCAAAAAAGGAGGTAGATGTGGGCTTGAAATGTGTCCCCAATTCATGTCTCAAGGAAAAAAATCTGCAGGATGACAGTTTCACAATGAGACTAGAAACTGGTCAGGTCAAATAAAAGTGGGAAGTCAGCAGGTTGCCACAAAGCTATCTTCCCAAGAATGGACGCATTCTAAGCAACAGGTAGAATGAATAAAGACATAGATAACTTTAATGGAATAGTGAAGAAGGAATGTTTCTTCTGTTAATAAAAGAGCTGTTAGGAAACTATTTGAAAAGGAAAACTGGAAAAGTCATTGTATAAACATGAGACAACTAATATTAATAGATTGGGATGACAGGGGACCCATTGGACCTGATTATTAGGAACATTCTCTTTTAAATAACAAATGGGCCATAGGGAAGAAAGTATAACCCAGCCCATTATTAGAGTTTACATAGAACAATATTAAGGTAAGAAAATTAGTATTATTATTTATTTTTGTTCTTATTTAGGTATATTATATAAATGTACAATGATAATCAAGGAAAGAAAACAACAACTTAATAACTATCAAAGGTTGGGAAAGGAAAGAAGAACAAAATACACCTGCACTGAATAGCCACTTCTTTCCTAGCAAGGGGTAAATAAACACTTCTTAAATACACTTCAAGAAATATAGTGCCAACCCCATAGAAAGAGCTCAAGAAATATTTATTAGGTGAATGAATCAGCCAATAAAGAGTGGTAGAATTGTATTATCTCAGATTAGAGAGAAAATTACCTGAAGGATGAAAATAGAAATCGTTAATAATTCACATATATTCCAGTCCAAGGAAGTAGAACTGAAAATGGAGAGGAGTATGGTTGCTTTTCATTCTCCGCACTTCTGTGCTATTACATTTTCAACATGTGCACCTATTACTTTAGTGTAAGAAAGAGTAAATGGTGGGGCACCTGGGTGGTTCAGTCAGTTAAGCGTCAGCCTTTGATTTAGGCTTAGGTCATGATCCCAGGGTCCTAAGATTGAGCCCCATGTGATGTAGAGCCTGCTTGGGATTCTCTCTCTCCCTCTCCCTCTGCCCCTCCTCCCACCCCTCCCACGCTCTCTCTCTCAAAAAGAAAAATTATTAAATGATGATTATACTGTCGTCGTGCAAGAGAATTATTTGTTTTTTAAGAAACACATACTGCAGTATTTCATAAAAAGACATCATATCTTTAACTTACTCTTCAATGTTTCAGGAAAACATAGGGGTGTGTGTGTGTGTGTGTGTGTGTATGCATGTGTGTGTAGACAGAGATAGAGAGACAAAGGAAACACAAATGTAAGAAAATGTTAACATTTGGGGAATCTGGGTAAAGGCAATTATCCAGGAATTCTTTGTGCTATTCTTGTAACTTTTGTGTAAGCCTAAAATTATGTGAAAATAAATAATAGTAATAAATGTTTTAAAAAGATGTTAAGATATGTGAATAGGACATAGGTATTGTAACTTTTTGTTGAAAATATAGTTTAGGAAAATATCTAGCAATTATATACCCTATAGTCTTTAAATGTAATTCAAAAGTATTAAACCTTAAGTATAACCTTCACTTATGCATAGAGGAAAGGTTTTGAATATCTCTATATATCAATTGCGGTATAGATAGATATGATAAAATACATGTAATATTATATTATTATATTATATTATTATCATATATTATCATATATTATCATATATTATGTTATTACATGTAATATTAAATACAAGTTTACACATTATATGTGTGTGGAAAATGCAAAATATTTCTAAGTGATATCCATATGAACTAAAATCTCAGCAATTCCCTTAGGGAAGGTACAGTATTTTAATAGCATTTCATTATTACATGGTTCACCTCCCTATGCAAAATGTATCAGGACCCACAAAGTAATTGCAACCCTGTATAGTGTGTACAAAAAGTAAATAAATTATTGCAGAAGACCCATAAAAGTCAAAAATTTGAAATGTAATATTTCTTCTCCAAGCAGTTTGAAAGTGGCCATGTGACTTAGATGGGTCAAAGACTATATTTATTTTCCTGGGAACAAAAAAGAATGAAATGGGTAGAAGGTAGAGGATTGTAATCTGAAACAAATTATAAAAGAAAATACAGACACAGTGATAAGTCCTGAAGGAAAAGACAGGGCGAATGCAGATGGTTATGTAGTTTCCTGGTGGCGCTAGGATACAAACTGGTGGGTTGGGAGAAGAGCTGGTTTGGAAACGAGAGTGCTAATTCAGTTGGGGACCTGCTGCATTGGGATATCGGGGGACATCCATGTGGAGATACGCAAGAGTCAAGAGAGGGTTGCCTCTGGAGGAACGTAATTTGGAATCATTCACAAGCAATGCACGGTAGTTACAATTGCCAAAGTCAGGAAGACTGAAGAGGAAGCAGCTAGAGAGAAGAGAGCCGGCTGAGAACAGAAGCCCCCCAAAGTGGGGGACAGGAAGAGGCAGAAAGAAGCCAGGAGAGGTGGGAAGCGGTGGAAAACAGCATCATTTCCTTGAGGGCTCAGGAGCAAAGGAGGAAGCTTTTGCCAACCACTGCAGGGCACTGCATAGAAACAGAGGCCTGGCACCTGGGTGGCTCAGTCAGTGAAGCATCTGCCTTTGGCTCAGGTCATGATCCTGAGGTCCTGGGATTGAGCCCTGCATCAGGCTCTCTGCTCAGTGGGGAGTCTGCTTCTCCTTCTACCCTTCCCCCCTTCTTGTGTGCTCGCTCTCTCTCTCTCACTCTCTCTCTCAAATAAATAAAATCTTGGGGGGAAAAAAGGAAAAAACACAGATTCTAAGGACAAAGGAAAGACTTGGTTTTGCGGAATAGAAAAGCTGATCAGCTTTTCAGTAAACTGAATAAAAGAGTACAGAGAGAGGCAGCCAGATTACAAATGTTCAGTGAGGAATGAGGGTGAGGGAATGAAGGCAGTGAGAACTTTTAAGAATGCCAGTGATTCTGCTGGTGGGAATGCAAGCTGGGGCGGCCACTGTGAAAGAATATGAAATGTGCTCAAAAACTAAAAATGGAGTTACCATATGATCCAGCGATGTCACTGCTAAGTATTTACCTAAAGAATATAAAAACACTAATTCAAAAAGACATCTGTACCCCTATGTTTATTGCAGCATTGCTTGCAATAGCCGAATGATGGAAGCAGCACAAGTGTCCATCAACTGAGGAATGGATAAAGAAGATGTGGTGAGTGTACACAGTGGAATATTACTCAGCCATGAAAAACGAAATCTTGCCATTGGCAGCAGCATGATGGAGCTAGAGTGTAATATGCTAAGTGAAATAAGTCAGTCAGAGAAAGAAAATACCATATGATTTCACTCATATGTGCAATTTAAGAAACCAAACAAATGAGCAAAGAAAAAAGAGAAAAACAAATAAACAGACTTAAATGCAGAGAACAAACAGATGGGTACCAGAAGGGAAGTGGGTGGGGGATGGGTGAAAGAGGTGAAGGGAATTAAGAGTACATTTATCGTGAGAAGCACTGAGTCATGTATAGAATTGTTGAATCATTATATTATACACCTGAAACTAATATGACACAGTATGTTAACTAAACTTGAGTTTTTAAAATGGCAAAAACAGGGGCGCCTGGGTGGCACAGCAGTTAAGCGTCTGCCTTCGGCTCAGGGCGTGATCACGGTGTTCCGGGATCGAGTCCCACATCAGGCTCCTCCGCTGGGAGCCTGCTTCTTCCTCTCCCACTCCCCTGCTGTGTTCCCTCTCTCGCTGGCTGTCTCTTTGTCACATAAATAAATAAAATAAAATCTTTAAAAAAAAATGGCAAAAACATGATAAGGTTAAAAAAAAAAAAAAAGACTAGCAGTTAAAGACAGGAGTAGCGCTGCCCACAGTCGTCTAGACGGAGTATCTGAGTGTGTTGAGTGCAGAACAGGGATTAGAACATGGGTTTCTGGGGGGCGCCTGGGTGGCACAGCGGTTGGGCCTCTGCCTTCGGCTCAGGGCGTGATCCCGGCGATCTGGGATCGAGCCCCACATCAGGCTCTTCTGCTATGAGCCTGCTTCTTCCTCTCCCACTCCCCCTGCTTGTGTTCCCTCTCTCACTGGCTGTCTCTATCTCTGTCGAATAAATAAATAAAATCTTTAAAAAAAAAAAAAAAAAAAAAAAGAACATGGGTTTCTGGAACCTTCTTCTCAAAGTAATCCTGCTCCTAACTCCCCTTGGCTGTGGGGCTGATTTCCCACAGTGGCGAAGACAGAGCCCTGGCACGTGCTGGGATGGCAGGCTTCTTACAGTGTTGCCAAGTCTGCACACAGCTGCAAGTCCTTTCCGAAGGAGTCAGGGGCACGACTCTAAGTAAATCAAATGTTGGTAAGACATCAAGAATTAGCGACATTCCCAGAAACTATTTTAAGCAATTCTCAATGTATTTATCCAAATGGAAACAATGACTCAGTAAATATGGATAAATATTTTTACCAAATCTGTTTCTTTTGA
Source organism: Ursus maritimus (assembly GCF_017311325.1). Lineage (NCBI taxonomy): Eukaryota > Metazoa > Chordata > Mammalia > Carnivora > Ursidae > Ursus > Ursus maritimus. The sequence continues at coordinate 13,455,194 of NW_024426774.1, read as the reverse complement.
CCTTTTAATTTGAAGCCTAATTCATTTTGTTTATTTTCCCACTAAAAGCATTTAGCCTTCTTCTGAGAACACTTAGATTTGTTATTAAAGTTTTTTGAGGAGCCCCTGGGGGGCTCAGTTGGTTAAGCATCTGCCTTTGGCTCAGGTCATGATCCCAGGATTTTGGGATCAAGCCCCACATGGGGCTTCCTGCTCGGCGGGGTGAAGCTTCACCCTCTGCCTCTGCTCCGTCCCTCGCTCATGTTCTCTCTCTCTCCCAAATAAACAAATAAAATCTTTTTAAAAAAAATAAAAATAAAAATTTTTATTGTATGAAGCAATAAACTGAAACATATCAGTGAAAGGCCTAAAGAAAATGTTATCGTTAGCGTTATATTAAAGATTGTACATTTTTAAAAACCATTTCCAAATAACTAGAGTTTTCTGATTAGGTTTTGCACTAAGATATATGAGACTGTTAGACAAATGACTTTGAGTCTTTGGGGCGTACAAGTTGTCAAAAATAATGAAACTGAGACTCGTGCCCAATCTATGCAGAAAGTAATCTCCTGGTATCGCCAAAATCCTGGAGCACTGTTATCACCGAAGTCCTCGCAGAGCCACCCCTTTAAGCCAAAGCAGACAAGCTAAGTCAAGATTTCTTTTAAAAAGCTGTGGAATTTAAATCCTGCCCTGGAGGAAATGACTTGCTCAATTTAGAGGAAAAGAGGGGGAAAAAGGAGAGAGCGAGAGAGAAAGAGAGAGAGAGATTACAAAGAATATAACTGCTAATCTCCAGGAGAAAATGTCTTATCACACACTTCAAGTTTTACTGTTATTCCTCAAGCAAAACTGCTCCGAGTTCTCTTCCCTTGGTTTTCCTCTCCACATCTGACCCAGCAGGAAGCATAAACCAAACAACCCCGCCTTCTGACTCTCCTCCTTTCCTGCCCGCGCCTTAGTCCTAAGGAAATAGAAGCAGACCGGAGCGCTATCATTTCTAGCCTGGAGATGTTTCATTTTTATTCAAATAGTTTAAGCTCCATAAAGCATATGAAGCAACATCTTCAACTTTCAAAGAATATGGCAAGTATATTCTTTTCTCAGCGTCATTTAATATTTGACAAATTGCTCCTGAATGATTTTGTTACCTAAATATACTCTTTTTTTGTGCGCAGTTTTTATCCATTTGGGTGGAGTTTTTTAAATCTTCCTGTCACTGTATCGCCTTCAATTCATTTCTTAAAGCTCAGAATTATTACTTTTTTGTTGCTGACAAGATAGGAAATAATTCTTCAAGACACATTATATTCAAGAACCATGTATTTGTTCCAATGCCCAGGAGTGAGATGCTTTTGAGAAATAGCATACTTAGTGAGAGCGTATTCCAGAAGTAATGTGGAGCCAGCATTTGGAGCACAGTTGTATGGCTGCCCATATCCCTTAGTCATGTTCATGCCCACCATTAGAGACTCACCTCACGATTCCTGCCTCCGACTGTGCCTCTCCCACCATCTTTGACCCAATGGATCCTCTCACTTTGGTACCTGCTATGTACTTTTGCAGCTATGCTTACTATACATTAAAATTATTCTGGGATTCTATTTAACTCGTCTTGATTGTCCTGGCGTGAAGTACAGTTTGGGGGCTCTTGTGAGCACTCAGCAATCCTTGTGGAAAAAGAAAAGACAGAACAAGGTAGAAACATCATTTTTCTAATTCTAGCTTTGGCTGCTGTCTCCCTCTAATAGTAAAACAGTACAGGTAAGAGTATAGCAGGGGACAAGAAGCCCTAATATTCTCCAAGAGCAGCAAGGCTGAGCACAGTATGGTGGGCTACTCAAATCCACAATGCCTGTTCAACACAGCTGTCTGAGTCCATTCTGGCTGCCATGACAAATTGTATCATAGACCCGAAGGCTTATAAACCACAGAAGCCTATTTCTCACAGCTCTGGAGACTGGCAGTTCAAGATAAAGGTGCCACTCTGGTTGGGTTCTGGTGAGAGCCCCCTTCCTCTGGTTCACAGATGGCCGTCTTCTCCTGGGATCCTCACAGGGTGGAGAGCAGAGACATTCTCTGGAGTCTCTCTCATAAAGACACTAATCCTTTTTAGGCACGAGGGCCCCACACTCATGACCTCATTACTTCCCAAAGGCCCCACCTTTTCATACATCATACTGGGGGTTAGGATTTCAACATATGAATTCTGGGGGGACTCAGACATTCAGTCCATAACAGCAACGATGCGGTGGCACTTCTTGTGAAGAATTTAAGTCAGACAGAGTCATCCAGTGGCAGGGGGAGGACACCTGCTCAGGCTAAAGTGGCTCTGAAAGGTCTAGGGCGTGGAGTGGGCAAGGGTTGACCTCTCTCCAGGACTTTCGAACCCAAAGTGACCCATCTCGAAGCATCATAGTCTCCCCACTGGGCTTGACATCTCAATCAGGGAGTCTGACCAAAAAGAAGGTACTTCTCTTTTTAAAATTCTTAACATGATCCTTTCTTACCCAGTTTATTTTGGCAGTTTTACATCTGAAATCAAGTTCTCCTTACTTAACTAAGCAGCACGTCTTCCTTCTTAAGCCTCTTTCCTCAAGTTCTCTTGAACTAGAAATAGTCTGTTCTCTGATGCTTTCGGCATTTCATGGGTGCAGCCTCGTTTCTCTACTATTTGTTATTCACTTCCTTTTTTTCTGGTAGAGTCATCACATTAAACCCACTCTTCCCTTGCATATATTGAGCACCTACCATGTACAGAATCCATAAGAGACAGCCTATGAAGAGGGAACTAAGGGGCTCCCCAGGGCAGTGATAGCTTTGCAAGTTAAGGCTGTTCTGATAGCATAGGCTTCCAAGCCAGGCATCAGCTAGCCATGTAAAAGGCCAGGGACTGAAAGGTTAAATGGGTGCACCAGGGCGCTCCTGGCTCAATAGCTCAGCCCGTGATGCAGTCACTACTCTATGAAAGGCAGCATGCTAGGGTTGTGGTATTTCAGGATTGAGAGCAATATGGATAAATGTAGACACTGCCATGGAGGGTTAAAAAATGAATTGTCTAAGTGCAAAAAGGGGTGACTTAGATTGACAGAGGGTCTTTAAAGATATTTTTATTTTAAATTGTGAAATATTTCAAATATTGACTGACCACAAGCACAACCTGGGCCAGCAGGATTCTAATGCTGAAAAAACCTGAAATCGTTGAGTCATTAGGCAGCAAGAGAAAAAAAAGCAATGCCCAGCTCGAGAGAGGCCATGCTTTCCTGCATCTGTCAGCTCCAGATCCTGCCCCATCCTCTCGTTCAAGGGAACTTGACATAGGTCCATTGGGGTGCATCTCAAGCACAAAGATCCGAATAGTGAGGGGTCAGTCTGTGAGACCTGAGAGGGATGCTTGAAGGAGTTCAGGCTGTTTAATCCAAAGAGGAGGCTCAGGGGACCTGTGACAGCTGTCTCAACAATGAGGGAAGGGCGGTCAGGGGCCCAAACAGAGGTGACTTACTCTCGCAACTCCGAAGGCCCCTGGGGACCAATGATCAAAGTCACGGAGAAGAAACAGGTTTCAGTTCAGTGTAGAGAACTTTCTAACATGAATGTTGTCCAGCAACGAGTCTGGGGTGTCACAGGAAATAAAAGCCTTATCCCTGGAGGTCAGATGCCAGATGCCACCTCCTGGGAATGAGCAGATTCCAAACTTCCCCCCAAGATGCTCACAGTCCCAAGGTGTGAGAGATGGGCAAAAAACAAAACAAAACAAAAACAAAAACAAACCCACCACAATGCCATGTAATGAGGGCTCAACAGAGACAGGAGATTTATACAATGCTCTGAAAGATCAGAGAAGAACTCTTCAGAGAGGAAGTGACATCTGACCTGCTACCTGAGGTATGCAGAAAATACAACAGAGGAGTCACCATGTGCAATGACTTAGAAAGCTTACATGAGGCCTGAGGAGTGTACCTGATCTGAAGTACTGAGTGTTTGAACCGAAAGTAGTGGAGAATGAGGCCACAATTGAGAACCACGCTTAGGAATTTGGAATTGAGCACGTGAGCAAATCCCTGATTACATCCCTATTTTAAGAGTCTCACTTGGGCAGCTGCATTCGAGGTAGGCGTTGTCTTGGTATGTTGAAGATCTCATCTATCACAGGCAACTAACGTAATCCAATATCAGTTTCTTTATTGATTTACGGAGTCTCTTTCCCAACTTATTAACTACATGACATTCAGATTGCCCAGAAACACTTTTTAAAAAGAGAAAAGCAGGATCCCTGGATATTTCTGATTCTGTGTTTCCTGTTTGTTTCAGAGGATGGCAAGCTGTTGAGAGTAAAAACAATGTCATTACCCCCAAACTCCAACCGGTTCTGGGCCGCATGAGGCCTCAGTGTATGTCTAACACATTGGGATATGGAGAAGATGCTTTATTTTTGAAAATCAAACATGGAGAACCCCAGCACAGTACTTGGTCACATTTTAATTTAAAAACAATTTGGAAAAATTATCACTTTTGCTCCAATCACCACTTCTAATACATTCTTCATTAATTGATCTGCCTAGTTAGATAAAATATACTTTTTGCCATCTAAACTCCTTTAGCCTTCTTTCAGTAAAATGCACTGGAATCTGGCCAACTCCCAGCCCCATGCAGGATGGTTGGAGTTGATCGCACTCTCAGCTCCAGAGGTAGCCCCCTCAATGACCAGAGCCAGTCCTGCACTCCCCTGCCATCGTGATTGGTTTAGAGATGGTTCAAATGCTGAATCGGAGCCACAAGACACCACTAAAACTTTGCTGGGGGTTCTCGAGAAGACACCCTTAACCTTCGCCCCAGACGTGAAGCTAGAGGTAGGGGGATGAAAGGCCTGGAAGTCCTGCAGCCAACTTCTGCTCATAGAAGGAGAGCCTCCCTGAGAATGGGTACATGACAGGAATCAGAGCCAGACAATGGAGAAAATGCACCTCTTAGGACACAGCTTGACCCAGATCCACCCCTGGGCTTTTCACCTACAATAGTCACAGATTCTCTCCTTTGCTTAAGCTACTTTGAGATTTTCTGTCACTTGCAACCCAGAACTCCTACCTGGTAGATAAAACTTTGGGGGGGGGGGAATTGATAAGATAAATTCATCATTCATTCTATCTGCCTCTTAAGAAAGCTGTCTCTGCAGTTAAATTATTTTTTCCCAGAAAAACTCACCTGGGTGACATTTTCCTAGTTCTGCTTTATAAAGGTGCCCAGAAAGTACATTTTCTAACCTCTGCATCATGCTCCCGCTACATCATGAGACTTTGCTGGCACTTACACTATCTCTAAGAGTAGACATTTGTGGGTTTGTCATTATGTGTTAATAGGCATTGGGTGTCCAGTAACAGGGCAATTTCTTGCTTATCTTTGGATATTTCACTGCTCTTAATACAGGGCCTGGAATGTAGCAGGTGCTCAATAAATATTTGATAAAGTAATTTGCATTCAATTACCATTTCATGTACAATACCCTTCCAGGTCATACAAAATCGAATTTTGTGTTGTTCTGGCAGTGTCGTTCTTTTAAAAAATCAATAGAAATAAATATGAAATTAGTGAAAACATTTCCTACTGAATCACTCCTGGATTCTGCAAGACTGACAATCCCACGTGTAATAGAACAAGTCACGTAATTTGAAAGGAAAAGCGAGTATCTGTAAATGGTATTTTAAAGATCTAGACAATGTTGAGGAAAAGCCTTCAGTTTTATTTTCATAGAACTAGGAAATCATATTTTATTAAGAGTGAAATATAATCCTGAACACAGAAATACGCAAAAGCTATGTTTGAACTTAATCAAAAATAATAGTAATCCATTGCATCGAATTCAAAAGATCAAGGCAAAGGACCATTATTGAATGGATTAACATAATTTACTTCCTCTTCCTTCAGCACCATTTTAGCTGTTCTTGGGGAAAATCATGTCAATTAATTGTGTCCCACTGTCATCATGGAAATCCAGCACCTTGCATACTGTCTGCATATTTTTGGTGCCCAGGGAATGTTTGTTGAACTAAAAGGAAAGAAATGAACATTCTTGTGCATTTAGTATGTATCAAGTGCTTTTTAAAGATGTTTTAATTTTTTATCCCACTTAATCTTTATGATAATCCTTTTATTCACCCATTCATCCATTTATTCATCATTCAATACGTATTACTAATAACCTACTCTGTGGTAAACTAGTGAATAGCAGAATCAGATTGCATTCCAGGACTCTTGGTTCCAAAGTCTGCATCATTTCCTCCCCACCTATTAGGTAGCTGCCCCAGTATAGGGAAAAGAATAACAATGATTTTAAGCACAAAAGAAATCCTTATGTTGGAGGACTGAGAGCCGCATTGGCTGAGCATGACTGATGCACGTGGACTGGGGCAAGGCTGGCAGCCCTGAAGCCTGAATTCTAGAATCCTTACTGACTTCCCAAGTCTCTCTCTGAGTAAGTTAGATTAATGAAGACTTACATGCTTGGTCTTAACATCTTAGGTCTTTTATATGCCAACCTTAAGAAATAGAAAATAATTTCCATTTGCTCTTTTGATTCCTTCAGCAAGTATGAGTATTTCCAAATAATAGCAACTATCATCTTTTGGGTGCTTATGACACACCAGAAATAGTGAAAATTTTGGTGCATGCATCAGCCCATTTAATCCTCACAGATCTCTGTGAGGTCAATCTACCAGTCAAAATTTTATGTAACTGAGAAAATTGAGGCCTTACCATGTTAAATTTACATTAACTGTAAAAAGCAAACCTAGTGGTGTTTGTCCAGTGTCTCCTTGACCCGTCTAATGCTGTGTACTGCATTAATCCACATAGCCTCCCCAAAACTACCAACCTCTCTTTCAAGTGCCACGTTAGCCTAGCCTTTGTGAATTGGCCTGAATTCTGAATGAGTGGGGTCCAAATTACTGGCATTTTCTTTATATAGGTTTTTTTCTTAAAATAGTTTGTGTCAGCTTCCATAGGGGTGGTTTGGGAGGCTAAAAAGCAGTGAAAGAATCAAATATGATTAGTCAAGAGGTCACTCTACCTACGTGTATAGGTCAGCTTGGGCTGTCCTAATAGAAGACCAAAGACTAAATGGCTCAAACAATAGAGATTTATCTTTTTTAAGGTTTTATTTATTTATTATTTATTTATTTATTTATGTATTTATTTATTTATTTATTGAGGGGACATAAGGGGAGGGAGAGGGACAAGCAGACTCCTCATTGAGCGTGGAGCCCAATGTGGGGCTCAATCTCACTTGAGATCAAGACTTGAGCCAAAATCAAGAGTCAGACGCTTAACCGACTGTGCCACCCAGGCACCCCAATAGAGATTTATTGTATCATAGTTCTGGAGTCTGGAAGTTCAAGATCAAGGTACCAGAAAGTTCAATGTTTAGTGAAGCTTCTCTTCCTGACTTGTAGGCTGCCTTCTCACTTTGTCCTCACATGGCCTCTTCTCTGTGTGGGCTTGGAAAGAGAGAAAAAGAGAGAGAGAGAGAGAGAGGAGAGAGAAAGAGCATTCTGATGTCTCCTCCTCTTCTTATAAGGACACCAGTCCCATTGGATTGAGATTCCAATGTTATGACCTCACTCAACCTTAATTACCTCCTTATAAGCTCCATCTCCAAACAAAATCACACTGGGGGTTAGGGATTCAACACATGAATTTGTGGGGACACAATTCAGTCCACACCACGAGGCCACATCCTCTTCACTGAAGATGTTTCTGGTGGGAATTGGAGATGTAAAAGCAAAACAAAACTAAACAAAATAAAACAAAACATAACAAGAAAGTAGATTTACCTTCCTCACCCAGAGCAAAATTAAGAGCCAGCGGCTTTAAGCAATGAAACCAAATCTTATGCCTGAAAATGGTGTTAGGCTTGTGATGAAGAGGAAGCCATCTTTCTTAATAAAGGCCCATGAAGACGAACAATAGCATTTAAATAAACACATGAGGGAGAGGTGAGAGCAGAGGATTCGACTGGAAGACACAAGCACGGTTCATGTGACCACTGTACAGCTTCATTCATTTCTCACTTTCTCCAACATTCTCACCTCTTTCCAAAATCCCCCTCCGTTCCCCTCTGGGACACCGCAACACATTCTCGCCCGGTTTCTTGGGCTTCCAGGCTCCATCTCCAAACCATGTCCAAAGGCAACCAGAGTGACAGGTTTACAGACCAAGTTAATCTTCTTAGCCCCCTGCTTAAAATCCCACAGTGGCTTCTAACTTCTCCTCTGATAAAGACCCACATTCTTCTCATAGAATTTTCTTCAAGGCCCAGCATAACCCAATATTGCCTGTCTCCCCAGCCTCCTGGGGACTCTGACCCCCCTTGCTCTTCATCTCCAGCCCCAGCTGTTTTCTGGTTCTTCAGGTTCCCCACACGAGTCTGGGTCCTCAGTTAGAAGCCCCCTGACATCCTGCACCTCTTATCTTCACACTTAGCCCTGTTGCAAGGAAATACTTAGCTCTGTGATCGTCAGTTCTATGAGGCCAGGGTTGCTCTTGCCCCACAGCACAGGGCTTAGTTAGCAAGCTCCGATGAATATTTGAGGACTAGATGACTCCAAGTAGAAGGAGAGTTTGTTGCCAAATTAAAGAACCTAGATGTTCATATTTTGAACGCAAGAAGCCACGGAAGATTCCTGAACTTGGATATAACATGCAGAAAAGTTTTCATCAGTTTTCCCCAGAATATGGCTGAGGGAATTCAGCACTACCTTTGACATTAATGAGCCGGCTGCCCCCAGGGTGGAAGACCCCAGAGTTAAGAAAAGGCAGCTGAAAACGCAGAGGCTTTCCAGTAACATTCTTCAGAGCCACTGTGACCCCCCCGCCCCACCCGTCTGAAGAAGGAGATGGAAGTTGGAGGACAGTGAATTCTGTGGCCTCTGCCACTGTTTTAGGAGAAGAAGCCACAGAAGAAGCAAAATTTTGAGACATTCGGGCTACACAGAACTTTGAGAATTAGCTGAGCCAAGGGCCATATCTCAGGAAGATTCAGCGACAGGGAAGTTAAAATCCATGCAGTCTAGAATTTATTTCTAGAGATTGTCACAACGCATAACCGGTAGGGGGGTTGCACAAACATGTACTTACAGGCTGTCAGTGTAACTGTAAGGAATGTGTGCATGAAGGTTCTTCTGTCCCATTCGTCTTGAGGGGCCGCTCAGGAGCTAAAGGGCATGACGCTGCTTCCATTCACGGGAGTCGGGTTAGGGGGAAAAAAAAGAAAAAAGAAAAAAAAGAAAGCAGACTGAATTCACTCCAAAATCCGGTTTTATTTTCAAGGCCATCTGTGCACAGACATACCCCAGAGGCAATAAAAAGCTGCATTATTCTTCATTATTGCCCTGGAAGAGTACTCTGGCTTAATAAGGGAGCCCTGATTTCATAAATGGAAAGGAACAACAGTTCCCTGGGATGGCGAATTAACTTGCTTTTGATAAATAAATGAATTTTCTCCCTGAGTAAACTTTGCCGAAGTAATTCAATGTCTTATTTTTTATATAATACTAATATTCTAATACCGCAGAGTTCTGTATCTGGTTAATTTTGTGGCTTTCCTATCTGAAGTTAAATTTCTATTTTATTAATTTGTAAAAATCTTATTTGGTTAGCCTGTGAAAACCTTGCTTAAATATATATTTTTTTTTATCCTGGGAATAATTTTTCAAGATGAGGCAAAGTCATTGAGTGAAGGGGGAAGTTGTTTGCATGGCTTTGGGAACATCTCAGAAGCTTCTGCTCCCGTCTAGAATGAGATGACCCCGCACAGCCTTCTGGAATGTTCACTAAAAGTCTCTAATTCCCATACCCTTCGCCAGAGGAAACCAGGTGTTAACACTTCCTTTAGTTTGGGGACTGGATGCCTAATACTCAGTTTCAACTTTGCAAAGGCATTTTTTTCAGGTATAGAGATGTTGGAATCTTTGGGTATACATTTCGGACATCATAGCACAAGGTCTATTTTCTTTCTACCTGGACCATGTGACCAGGATGGGGGGAGGCATGGAACACCTTCTGCTACAATCTGTCCACTCCTTACAGAAGCCACACACACCTTCTAAACTCCCCATGTCCCTCCAGACAGCGTCAGGGCTGCACTGTGACCCGTGAGTGACCAGAGGACAAAGTCTGAAGTGGGGGTGGGGGGACATCCTAGCAATTGTGTAGAGTCAGGGGCAGCTGTGCAGGTTAGGAAGAGCCGTGGGATCAGGGCCAGGAGACCCAAGTCGATACCTAACCCAGTGCACTAACTTTGGAAAGCCACTTAAACTCACTACGCCTCAGTTTTCTTACCCACAGAATGGACACACTCCTCCGTCCGAAGTAGGTTGCCACGATCCAGGGAAGTGATGGATATGCACACAGCAAATTACAAAGCACAGTTGGAAGCTTCAGGATGACTGCCCAGCACAGGGCCTGGCACTTCTGAGACCGAAAGCCCTATGAGGGCAAGAGCTTTCTCATTCACCGCCCCCACACACAGCATAGGGAAGGCAGTAGATGAACACTTGGTGAATCAAGATATGAAGGAATTCTTGAACATAACAGATGCTCAATTAATATTGGTTTCTTCCTTTGTCTCCACAAGGCTAAAAACGGTGCCTTGTATTGAACGCTTTAAAAGTTCTGCTGTTTGGTTAACAGATGTTAGTACATCACGTCTTTCTTCCTCTGGGGCTTTCCAATTTCCCTGGTGAATAGTTCTATTAAAAACCCAAGTGCCCGTTCTGAGACCCGAGTTTAGGTTTCAGAGAAACATTAGGGGGGAGGCTTTTGTTGGACCCGGCGAGCCATCAACAATGTCTTAGTCCACCTAGAAAAACAACAGGCCTTCCCGTGAGAACAGAGCAGGAGAACAGTGAAAGGAAGAGGCCAGTTGCAGGGCAGGGTTGTGGGAGGCAGTAGCTCCTGTACCCACGGTTTACTGGGAAGCTCAAGCCTGGGGGGGGCCGAAGAGACAGAAAAGACAGGGGGCCAAGAAGGAGGGGGAACAAATGTAAAGGCTGCCTTTCGAAGGTGACCACGGCCCCCGCGAGCGGATTGCTCAATCTCCAGCAGCGACGGCAGCTCTGAGCAGTGTCTCCAAGAGGAAGAAGTGAGAAACCTGTATTCCTGGCTCCACGGGAGTGGACTTTTCCAACATCTGGGGCGCTCTTATTTGGTTAGTTGGTGCCAGGTGGATCTGGCAGCATCTCGCACAACAAGGACACCGTGGGTGGGAGGCCCACAGTGCAGGTGACCAGGTACAGCCCCCATGTGACCTGAGGGGCCGGGATCAGCTTCCCTGACGAGGACATCCATCCGCAGCATCCACAGAGGTGTCAGGACTGGCCCCAGGACTGTGGGAGCAGCCCAGCCAAAGCCAGGGCCGCTCTGGCCAGAAAGCCAGGTGTATAAATGAGAGCTGGTGCAGAAGTGTCTTGGGTGTTTTACTCATGAGATAATTTTATTAATCAACACTACTAAAATTCCATGATTTTATGGGTGAGATAGCGTGGCAGGGTGGAAGGATTAGAGAACTTTGATCCCATTCTGGTTCAAACCCCAGCTCTAAACTATACTGCACAGCCCTGTGGCTTGGAGTGAGTCACAGTCTGGGCCATGGCTTTTCCATTTCAAAATAAGAGTGATGATAGGTACCTCCAGGAGTGGGCCGGAGACTAGAGATTAGACAGGTAATTACAACACACACACATACGCACACCTATATACACATATAGATATCATATACACAAACATAGATAGAAATTATATACATGTATGTATGTATATGTATATAGATGCATATACATGCCTAGGACGGTGATTGGCACAATGCGCATACTCGGTAAGTGATACTGAAATCAGAATCAGATGGGAGTTAACATTCAGCAGGCAAGAGTGATCTTTTTTAAAAAACTTTTTTATTTAAATTCAATTTAGTTAACATACAGTGTGTTATTAGTTTCAGGGGTAGAGTTTAGTGATTTCTCAGTTGCATATAACACCCAGTGCTCATTCCATCAAGTGCCCTCCTTCATGCCCATCCCCCAGTGACCCCATCCTCCCGCCCCTCTCCCCTCCAGCAACCCTCAGTTTCCTAGTGTTAAGAGCATAGGGGAAGGGAAGGAAAAATAAAATAAGATAAAAACAGAGAGGGAGGCAAACCGTAAAAGTGATCTTTAAACATCATCATGCCATTCCTCTGCTCAGACCTTCTAGTGGTTTCCCACTTCAATCAGAATAACACAAACCATCGGGCACCTGGGTGGCTTGGTTGGTTAAGTGTCTACCTTTGGCTCAGGTCATGATCCCAGGGTCCTCGGATCAAGCCCCACATTGGGATCCCTGCTCAGTGGGGAGCCTGTTTCTCCCTTTCTTTGCCCCTACCCCTCCACTTGTGTGGGCTCTCTCTCTCTCTCTCTCTGTCAAGTAAATAAAATCTTAAAAAAAAAAAAAAAAAAAAGAGAATAACACACAAACACTCCTTCCCCTGTCTGGCAAGGCTCAACCTGGTCTAGCTCGCGCTTACTTCTTAGACTTGTGCTCTAGCTTTTCACTTTCTCCAATCCACCAAGTCTTTTCCACCCCAGAGCCTTTGCACTTGCCATACTTTTTGGAGGACTTCACTGCCCCCTTTGATTTCTTTCTGTATCTTCTTCTTATTGTACAGATGTTAGTTCTAAAGAGACCTCCAGCGATGCTCCAATTTAAAGTATTCCCTGACATTGCCGCATATTTTGACTGTTTTCATGGTGCTCACCTTTATCTTAAGTCAACATGCATATTCACGTGGCTCTTTGTTTATTACCCAGCTCGGCCCATTGGAACACAAGCTCTGTCAGAGCCTTCATCTCCCCTTGAGCTACACAGCTTAGAACAGGGCCAGGAACCAAGTAGGGGCTCCTTTTCCATCTGTTAAATGAATAAACTAGTGAACTTCCGTAGTCAACCACATTCTTTCCAACCCTGGGGATATGCTGGCTGCCCAGGATCTCGGGACTGAAGCAACATGCCAGACTGACTGCAGCCGGAAGGCACTTCTCACTTCCGGAGACCACAAGCTGGGCTGTGACCTAAACGGGAACAGTATAATTGGAATACCTAATCACTAGGAGCAAGTTCTTGAGAGATTTGAATTTAAAAGCTTTAGGAATGTTTAAAACTGACGCCAACAGCAAGTTCATCCCATAGACATAACGTAGGTGGTCTAGATAGCTCATCTGATTCTGACGTATTTCTCTGTCCTTCCGTCTAGCCAACATTAACTGAGACCAAACAATATGCTAACTTCTGTGTTTGTTTCTGTCTCAAAGTTCTTCCAAAAGAGCTCCTCATATATTATTTCAAGTGACTTCTGAACACAGTTCCCCGACTATTCATCATTGGAAGGATAAATCTAAAGATAAACAGAACCGCAAAAAAATATTCAGAAGAAAAAAACCCTTGTATACAGCCAACCCTTCCACAGTGACCGCTTGGGCCAACCCTACTCTGTAGCAAGCTCTTTTCCTCCAAATCCCTTAAACACGTGTGTATAGCAGGCATTTCTTTCTTTTTTTTTTAAAGATTTTATTTATTTATTTGACAGAGATGGAGACAGCCAGCGAGAGAGGGAACACAAGCAGGGGGAGTGGGAGAGGAAGAAGCAGGCTCATAGCAGAGGAGCCTGATGTGGGGCTCGATCCCATAACACCGGGATCACGCCCTGAGCCGAAGGCAGACGCTTAACCACTGTGCCACCCAGGCGCCCCAACACGTGTGTATAGAATCTGTCTCTCTCTTCCTCCTCCATCTTAGCCTTGGCAGGCTTCATGCAGGATCGTGGTGTCATAGAAAGAATGCTAGCTTCGTCAAATAAAATCTTGGCTCCATTGTTTACTATCTGTGTGTCTTTGGACAAGATAATGAAATTCTCTGAGTTTCATTTCCTTCTTTTGCAAACTGGACATAATAATAACCTCACAGCATTGTGAGAAATAAATGTGAAAAGTATGTGAAATTCCTGGCACATGGTAGCTGTTCAAAACATGGAAGTTACTATGACCACGACTACTACTGTCATACCATTATTATCATTACTATTATTATTATTACCATTATGTCATTATTGCTTCCTCTCTGCCTATCTTGACTTGTTGCTGTAGCTGGCAGGCCAGAAAGCATGCTTTCCTGTGGATTCTTTGTCCTCCATAATACTTCAATAACAGTAGATGCTTCAGAAAAGCTTACTGATCAGGTTCAAGTTCAACAAACATTTACTGAACTTTCCCAACATGGTGCAAACCGTGATACACACCTGCACACATGGGGATAAAAGAAGAGGACATTCCCTGGTGTGATTTCAAGGACACTAGAGAAACCAGGCTGCCCTGTCCTCGTTTTCTGTTTTGTGATGGCTAATGCCTGGAATTAAGCCATTCACATGTTACCTGTGTATTTGACTTTAGGCAGTATGCAAACTCCTATGGGAGGCCTCTTTTGTTTAATCCCTGTTTGTTTGTTTGTTTGCTTATTTGTAAGATTTTATTTATTTGAGAGAGAGCACGTGTGCACATAAGGGTAGGAAGGCAAGATAACCCTAACCCTAACCTTAACCCTAACCCTAACCCTAACTGACGCAGAGCTCAATCCCAGGATCCTGGGATCATGACCTGAGCTGAAGGCAGCCACTTAACCGACTGATCCACCCAGGTGCCTCATTTAATCCCTGTTCATAATGGAGGGGCCTGAGAGCATTTGCCTGGAATAGGGAGAGAATGAGGACCCTGAGCACTGAAGGGAGGAGGGACGGCCAGGAGCAAAAGCTCGAGGGCCAAAGGCAGTCAGAATCACTCCTTATCCAGTCTTTTTGAATGGAAAACTTTCAAAGACAAAATGATCACCAAAGTGAAGGGTGAGCATGTGGCCCATCTGGAAACCGCCTGAGCGGGCAGAATCCCTTGTCCCTGTCAGTACCCTCCGGGTCACAGGAATCCTACTCAACCTGCAGCCCTAACCATTCCCAGGAGCTAGGAAGATACATGCTTCCCTCCCAGTTTGTCCTGAATCGGTGATCACATTCTGAATTTATGGGCTTCCCAGTATCGCTTCTGCTCAGGCGTTCTCCTGGGAATGAAGCCAGAGACATCGGCAAGATCTGATGAGACCTCCTGCCTGCCTTTGCTGGATTGCGGTCCCTTGCCAGTCTAACTGCCAGAGCACTTCTCCACCGTCCACCTGCCTTCAGCGTCATTGCCAAAGAGCAACATGAGAGTGACCGCCTCGGTGTCTCCTGGCAACGGGCAGCTTGTAAAGCACACGGTAGATGTCACCTGTCATCAGGGAAAGTACTACATTTAGCTGGGTTAGAAAGTCAGTTGAATTTGGCAAGTGCTGCGACACTGGCCTGAGCCCCGTAGGGGAATCCGAGATGCATCAGTAACAGCTCTTGCCCTCCGGAAGCGTGCAGTCTAGTGCAGAAGAAAGATCCAAACGCAGAACCCTCAGTGGTATCTAACAGAAGTCTGATTTTAAAAGGCAGTTGACTGTCTCCAATACACAGCAGAATGAAATATTTAAGAAGATGTTTTCTAAACTGGAGTGGAATCTGCATAAAAAGTGCTGACCAAACCAAGTATGAGTGGAAGGGCCATTGCAGGAGCGGAGAAGAGGCCGAGAAGGCTGGGCTCTCCGTGCGTGGAGCAAACAGCTGGAGCAGGGAGGAGGCGGGCAGGCTGAGAGCCACCACAGTCTGGTGCTACGGGGGTCTGTGGGACAGGGGGGAGAAGTAGGGCTGGGAGGGAGGGGTCAGATTATGGGTGAGGTCAGATTATGAATGATGGAGAGCTTTGAGGCTCTGTTAAGAAATTTGCATTCCCCACCCCACCCCAAAGCAGTCAACATTGCCAAGGTCACAGAATGCGGATTGCTCTCAGCTCTGTTTTAGGGCAGACCCCATGGTGGCTGGATGGGGGGATGGGATGGGGCGGAGATTGTGCTGCAGGCCAGATGCCAGAAAAAGATGAGAGAGAGTTCCTACTGCCATGACCCTGGTGGATCCCACTCAAAGGCAAACTGCATGGGGAGGGGAGGATCATTTAAAGCTATGGGTACTGAAAATAGCTTCCGTGCACGTTGACAGCCTTTCTTTTGGAAAATGGATTACTGGTGGATTGTTCAAGTCTCAGTTGACGTCCCAATGAGTCCCGGCAAAAAGAGATAGAACCTGGGACCACAGGCAGCTGTATGCACCATGGATACCATCAGTGGATGCATTCATTTCCCAGGAGCCTGGTTTAGCCCTTGTGCTGGAATCGCTGAGCACTGTGGGGCATGCCTCCCAACAGCCAGATCCACCCAAGTCAGAGCTGTCCTGCCCCCCAGAGGCCCTGCACGAAGCTCTAAGGAGCCTTGGCACAAGGAAGCACCACATTCGCTGACTCACTCCCTCATTCACTGCACAAATATTTGTGGAGTTCACTCCAATGATTAAATCCTTTCAACAAAGGGAAAGGACTTTACCGTACTCTTTATTAGTTATTGGATTTTCCATTTCTTGGTGTGGGGGTGGAGAAGATGCAATAAAGGCAAACAGTTTGAAATTGATCGTTTGCTTCTCTCCAGGGTAATTTCCTGGCAACTGACAAAATTTGCAGGCTGTGAGAAGCAGTCAGGGACTTGTTGGGAAACCTCTTCCTTTGTAGTTTAGATTTTAAAAAATAATCTCTCTAAGCCCCCAATTTCCTTATTTGTAAAATGAGAATAACAACCCTGACCTCACAGGGTAGCTGTGAACAGGTTCACCACCATATGGAAGTGGAAAGCAGTGCAGGGCAGAGCTCTAGGGGGCGCCATTCACACAGACTGCAATGTGAACAGTGCCCAGTGGAGTCGCTCGATACACAACCTCCACAACTGTATGTGGCAGCCCTGGTGCTGAGAGAGGATCAAGGGAATAAAGCTATGAAAGCACTTTATAAACAGTTAAGGGCTGTTATAATCACTACAGCTATTGCCCAGGACATCCAAGGGAATACAACAAATCCCAACAGTGAGGCCAGGGGCACTACTGAGCCAGGAGCCGCTTGACTTGATGTTGGGGGTATACGCAAGAGCAACAAAGAACTTTAACCCTGCAGATGGGAAAGCTTACAAGCCATGACCTGCTGAGGGCAGGAGATGAGGAATCACAGAAAAAGGGAGTAGAGAGTCACAGTACAGATGGGTGCTGTGTGTTTACTTTATTCCAGACGCTCTCCCAACAAGTTACATGTATTGTCTAATTTAATCCCCATGACCACCCTATAAGGTGAGTACTGCTATCCCTTTCACAGCTGAGAAAATGCTCCACAGTGTGAGTAGATACTAGACCAGGGGACCGTGGGTTAGAAGCAGTGGAGCAAAGAGCTGCAACCAGGCAGCTTCTGCAACAGCTGTGCTTTCAACCACCTCCTCCTGCCTCAACAGAAGAGAAACCGCACTGCGCATGAGGCTTTCTGTGCAGAATCTGGGCATCGGCCGCCCAGCAGGGGGAAAGAGACGAGGCCAACAGATCAGGTGCTGATGGTGCACTGGGTGCTTGTAGATGCTCGTCCCCGCCCTCCAGGACCTTGCACTGTGTCTGAGGCAATCAAACATCCTGGAGACAATCAGTAAATCCATCACGTGCTACCAGGCAACTGTGTGCTTAGCAAAAGAAACAATTTTCTGAAATGCTTTCTAAAGGACCTGGAGCCTGACCAGGGTCTTAGAAGGAAGAATTTGGAAGGAGGTGGAAGGGAGAGTGCTGTCTCCAAATTTCTCTTCCGTGGGGCATGATCGGGGTGGGGTGGGGTGGGGAGATGACGTAGAAGTGGCCTGGTTCTCCTGACGGAGATACTACTTCTAGGCCCCTGCATTCCTACCATATACTCTGCCTCCTTTCAGTCACTACGGAAACATAGCTGTGCTGCTGCTTCAGGCACAGTCTACAATGTAAGCCAACTTATGCCACTCCTCTGCTCAAAATTCTTTTTTTTCCCTCGCTCAAAATTCTTTAGCAGCTTTACATCTCACTCAAGACTCAGAAAAAAACAAAACAAAACAAAAAAAGCTTTTAATCATAATCTTCCCATCCTTCACACATTCACTACCTCTCTAGACCCATTTCCCCCTTATTCCTTCTGCCTGCAGGCCCCATTAGCCTCCTGCTAGCCCTTGAGTTCTGCATGCACATACCTACCTCAGGACCTTTGCACTTGCTTCCTTACTTGAAATGCTCTTCCCCTGATATCCCAAAGTCTCCCTCCCTCACATGCTCCAGATTTCTTCAATGATAATTTATCAAAGAGTCCTTCCCTAACCACTCTGCATATGGCATCAGGCTTGGCACTCCCTACCGCTATTTCCCACATCATGTCCTCCATGGCACATAGCTGTTGCTGCTCTTGTTGTTGCCTGCTCCTCACATTTGGATGTAAACCATTTGAAAAGCAGACTTATGTGTCTTTTGTTCACTACTACTGGAAAAATTGTCTAGTACAGTGTCAGGTATTTGGCAGGGCTCAAGTAATATCTTTTGAATGAATAATCTGATTTATCACTTTAGCTTCTCCTTTTTTTTTTTTTTTTGAGATTTTTATCCAATAAAGTGTGCTGCTCTTTAAGAAAAAGAGAAGCTGAAAACCATTGCTCTAAATTACAGAAGCTATTGCTTGACAAATTTAGGCTATCAGTTTGAAACACTGAGACATCAGAGCTCCATTCTAGGCATCTCGGACTCTAAACTTGGCAGTGACAGGATTGAATCCAAAATACAGACCCTGGTTTTCAGGAGTAAGCAATTGTTACTGCCCCTTCCCCCGCCTTGGTTTCTAAATGATCCTTTTCTGCAGCACAATCTCTAAGCTCCCACAGCAAAGCTGAGACACACGATAAGGCCCTCTCCAAGCAGCATTGTCAACATGACAAGACTACTAGGCAGGATTTCTGAGCTAACGGCTGGGCCCACGAAATGAATGGTCCTGTGGCCGGTTGCCTATTCCTGAAGCACTTTCTGTGCGGTCTCTCCATCTGATGCTTTTGAAGCCACACTGACTGTTCTTGGATGACTTATCTCACCAGGCCAAGGAGACGCTGTCTCGAGATGATAAAGTTAGAGAGGTACATCAGCGACTCGTGGAGCCTTATTGTAGTTCTTCAAATATTCCTCGAACAGACTTTATAATTCATTCACCCCTATCTCTGAGAGTGTAATCTACGTGAAGACAGAAACATAATGGGCTTTGGTCACTTGTTCCCCAGCTCCTACTGCAGTCCTGACACAGAGTCAGCCCCCCAAGTGGATTGTGGGATGAGTAAATGCACAGAGAACCTGCACATTTATTCTGCAAAGATGTTCTCAGAACCTTCTATGTGTCGTGCACGGAGAGATACAGAAGAGGCAGAACCACAGTGTTCCAGCTGGGGTGGCCAGTCACGCCGGCTCTCTGACAGGCAGAAACAAAACATGAATGTTACCCTTGGGCGCTCTCAGTCTAACGTGGGGTGAAGACAGACATGCAGACAATGATCGATAAAACAAAGCAGGATGAAATAATAGCAAATACAGTTGTGAGGCATAGAGGAGCATAAAGAAAGGAGCAGTTGAGTCTGACCTGGAAGGGGTAGTCAGAGAACATGTCTGAACAGGCCATTGCTACTGAGCCTTCAAGTTCAAGAGGAAATAATCCGGTCAGAGCTACAGTCAGAAGGAATAGTAAAAAAATGGGGGAACAATCCTTTCCCCTTGTATCTTCCTCCAACACAATGGGCTGAACGTATCAGGGACACTCTGCAATAAAAGACCACTTCAAAAAAATACATGTCTAATCCATTATGGACTGATATTTTTGGTAAATACAGTAAAAATGCCAAAACAATGAGAACTTAACTATAACAGACCTAGGAGTTAAGTTGATGGCATCCAGGGACAAGTTGAGCAGCTCACCTGTGTGATTCGGGAGCAAGTTAACAATTGTCAGGTTGCAGAGGGGGTACAAGGGTGGGCCAGGCTCAGCCACAGGAGGGTCCAAGGTGTCAAGCTGTGAAGAACAACCCTGCACCCATACTTCTTTGGTTTTTACCTCTAGTACCTGTGAGTTCTATGGAGAGCATAGGGCTGCCATAGAATCAGGGACAGTGTGAGTTCTTTAACACTGACGTTCTATTAGTTCAGTCTCCCTGACAATTATGTTTTTTTAAACGAGCAAAGTGTCAAGCTTGATCCCTGCATGAATTATGTCCTACAAAGGAGGGATAGGCAATATTTCTAGGTTAGATTATGCACCTTGGGATCTCACAAATGGGGTTTTTACTATCTGCACGTATGTGGTAGAATGGCTATTTTCTGTATTTTTATAGTCTTTAAAGAAAGTCATTTTCCAGGGGTGCCAGGGTGGCTCAGTCGGTGAAGCATCTGAGTCTTGGTCTCAGCTCATATCATGATCTCAGGATCAGGGGATCAGTCCCTGCCTTGGGCCCCACCCGCAGCACGGAATCAGCTTGAGATTCTCTCTCCCCCCCACCTGCCCCTCCCCCCACTTGCACTTGCCCTCGCTTGGTCTCTCTCTAAAATAAATAAAATCTTTTTTAAAAAGTCATTTTCCAATTCTTCAATTTAAACCTATGTTTAAGTGAAATGAAGGAGACCTGCAGCGACTTCAGAAGCAAGACATATACTAACTGGTGTGGTCTGCTAGTTACCTTACAAACCCACCATCACCCCATTTCCTAAGATTGTAAGAGGGAGAGATTTTTATCAGCAAGAGTCTCAAGGGAAAAAATTCTTTCCCCTCAGAACTCTTACAGAAGTAAACTCTCTGGAGGTAAAAATAATGAGACAAGGAAAAAAACTCTGTGAACCCTCTATTCAACATTGAGCTAGAGGTCCTAGTCAGTGCCTTAAAAACAAGTAAGAAACAAAAATAAGAGGTATAAAAACTGGGGAGAAAAAAGACAAAATGTATTATGTGTAGGTAATATGATTTTTTTATGTTGAAAATGCAAGATGATCCACAGATTTACTGTTAGAATTATTTGAAGATGCAGGGGCACCTGGGTGGCTCAGTTGGTTAAGTGACCAACTCTTGATTTCAGCTCAGGTCATGATCTCAGGGTTGTGAGATTGAGCCCCACATGCATCTCCACGCTGGAATTGGAACCTGCTTAAGAGTCTCTCTCTCCCTCTGCCCCTCCCCCTCCCTCTCTAAAAAAATAAAAAGAATTATTTGGAGATGTTAGCAAATTTGCTAGATACAAAATCGGTATAAAAATTAATTCTATAACTACATACCAATAATAAAAAGTGGAAATTTTTAATTTTTTAAGGAGCATATCTTTATAATAGCAACAATAACAATGAAAACCCTGAGAAAATTTAGGAATAAATCTCACAAAGATATGCAGGGTCCTTACAGAGAACATTATAAAATATTATTGAGAGACTGTTAAAGAACAATGAAAGAAAATGAAGAGATACACAATGTCCTTGGGAAAAAAAGTTCAATATTGTAAACTTGACTGTTCTCCTCATATATATGCAAAGATTCAGTGCAATTGCAATTAAAATCCATACACAGTTGTGTGTGAGAAGTGAAAAATTGATTCTAAAATGAATTTGGAAGAGCAAAGGGCAATATCCAGACATTCCTGAAAAGGGGTCAAGTGAAGGACTTGCCGTACCGGGTATCAAGATTTGGTAGGAAGAAGAAAGAAGAGGAAGAAGGGAAGTAGGAAGAGGTGGAAAAGGAAAAGGCTATAGAAATTATGGGAACACTGGTACTGGTTCAGGCATAGGAAAAAAGGGTCGCAAATTAATGACAAAGTTAAAACTGCAGACAAGTGGACGAATGACACTGTTCCTTAACAGATTCTCGAGTATTCGGTTATCCATGTGGGACAAGAATTGAAGCTGGATCCCTACCTCACACTACACCCACAATCTATTCCCAGTTAACTAAACACTTAATTGGAAAGGTAAAGCCATAAAATATTCAGAAGACAGTGTCTGAGAATTCCATTATGATCTTGTGGTAGGAAGGGATTTTTAAAACAAGAAAGCACAAAATACAAAGGAAAAGACTGATTAACTTTAAGCTTTAAAACATAAACTTTTATTCAGAGAAAGATACTATAAAGGGAGTGAAAAGACAAGCCTCGAATAGAAGATACAACTTGCAAAGGTTAATATCCAGGTTATAGAACTCCCACAAACTAATTTTTAAAATGAAAAAAAAAAAAGTTGAACGAAAGACACGAATAAGACTTTCATGATAGAGGAAACACACACACAAAACCCATAAAATTATGAAAAGACCCTCAAGCTCTTTCTTAATCAGGTAAAAGTCAA
Source organism: Ursus maritimus (assembly GCF_017311325.1). Taxonomy (NCBI): domain Eukaryota; kingdom Metazoa; phylum Chordata; class Mammalia; order Carnivora; family Ursidae; genus Ursus; species Ursus maritimus. The sequence continues at coordinate 13,432,849 of NW_024426774.1, read as the reverse complement.
TTAAAACCACAATGAGTCACCATTCCAAATTCGGCAGACTGACAAAATTTAAAAGTTGGTCAAAAAGCTGGAACAATTTGAATAATAAAATCAACTGCAGAGCGTTAGATTCTAAACCCGAGTATGAAGTGAATTTCCATGAGTCCATATGGATATAAATAAATGACTAAATGAGTTAATAAATGGGAAGAAGAGACAAATCTCCTACATAGAAGCATAAGAACACATTATGTAGATATTCCACTCAAGAGATATTGCATAACTCCCATTTCTTGTGTGTGGGCTGCACATAATGCCTTTCTCCAGAGCGTACAGAATGGAAAAGGGAGCAAAGAGAGTAAGTTTATAGAAGACAAATCTGCAACACTACTTCAGCTGGGTGGTCAAGGTCAACAAGTCATGTTGGCCGTATGTATATACCCTGGATATGAACTCAGGTAGGTGGCACTTGACCTCTGTGATCTTCTTCCCCCCAAACCTGTAACTCCAATATGGTTGTAAGAAAAGCATCAGACAAATTCCAATCAACGAGCATCCTACAAACTCCCTGACCAGCACTGCTGGCAACATCAAGTTCCGCAAATGGTAGCCTGCGGCCAAATCCAGCCTACCATCTGTCTTTGTAAATCAAGTGTTATTGGAACACAGGCACACCCATTCTTTGCATATTGTCTACTGCTACTTTCCTCTACAACGGCAAAGTAGTCGTGACAGAGCCTCTGTGTCTTGCAAAGCCAAAAATATTTGCTTTCTGGCTCTTACAGAGAAATTTTGTTGGCACCTTCCATCCTCAAAGCCAGCAAGGGCAGGTCAGATCCTCCTGTGCTTGTAATTTCTCCAACTTCTCCTTATGCCACATCTCTCTGACTGCAACCAGAGAAAACTTTCTGCTTTTAAGAACTCATGTGATTGGATCGGTCCTATCTGGGGAATCCAGAATAATCTCCCTGTTTTAAGACCTGGAAACCTTAATTATATCTGCAAATTCCTTTTTGCTACCTAAGGTAACTGTGATTTGACTATGAAGGTCTTTGAGAGGGTCATTCTGCCGACCCCAAAATTTACTAGGAAAGAATTCACCCAGGACCTGCATGACAACTGCAGGGCCCAAGGGTCACCACCCCGACAGCAGGCCCCTGACACACATGGCTAAGCCATCCGGGTTCTTTCTTCAAATCTCAAGTAGCCTTGCCATCCTGCAGTTTAGGCAAAAGGACCTATTAATTGGTTTTGGCCTATGAAGTGAAACCCATTTTATTATCCTGGCATAGGGCCCATCGCAGAGCTAGAATTTGAGAAATACCATCTTTTAGCTATGTGACCTTATGCAAATCATTAACATTTCTAGGCCTTCGTTTCTTTCTCTCAAAAATGGAGATAATGCCATTTGCCCTAACCTTCCTCACAGGACTGTGTGAGAATCACGTGAAGGGAGGGAAGCAAAAAAAGACCATTTAAGAGGCCTACTATAGGCCAGGGATTGTACCAGATTCTTGGCTGCACGATTCCACTTCATCCTCACACCAGCCTCGTAGTGTGGCTGTCAGTCTGCCTGTATAACAGGTGAAGAGGACAAAGCTCCAAGACGCTAAGTGACTCATTCGAGGTAACACAGCTAGTAAATGGCCCAGCGGGGATCCAGCCTCTCAGCTGACCCTCTCCTGGACGGATCGATTCCCCGTGGTACGTCCCACACGCACGAGATTACGAGGGCGAAAGACCTAGAGCCGCACCCCTCACCCGGTGGTAAGTGGGGAGCAGAGCTGCTGTATGTAACCCCCACCCTTGCCAGGTTCTCAAGTATTTCCACACCAAGTTCTTCGAAGCCAGTGATAGCACTTCTCCCCGTTCTTATGCCCTCCAAGGACAAGAGAAGACTAATTCAGTCCAACAAATGTTCTGGCCTCAGTTTACGATTCGTGTCCAAACGTCTAGTTCTCCAACATCAAACTCCTCTCGGTTCAGAAACCGCATTTGGCTAGATTTTTGGTGGCCTCTCTTTCCCTACACCAGCCACCCAGACCACTTGTCTCCTTCTAGCAATTCTTACTCACCCCCTCCCCAGGGGGCGAGTCCTGGGTCATCCAGCTCTCCAGCTCAATCCTGCAGACTACTTCACAGTGAATTGGGCTGAGCCATGACAGTGACCGCTGCCATCGTCACGGCATCATTTATTACGTGCTGACTCTTTCTTATTATTGTCTTTAGTCTCAATTAATCCCCATAACAACTTATGGCACAGGTGCTCATGTTAAAGATGGAGCCACTGAAGAACAATGAAGCTGGGTAACTTGTCCCAGGTCACACAGTTCATGAATGGCTGGGTCAGAATTTAAATCATTGTGCAAGGTCAGGGGTTCTCAGTTCAGGCTACTGGAAAATTTGCTTTGAAGCAACGCTTAGCCTGCAAACTCTAATCTCTTTTCTTTGTTGGAAAGACTCAAATGAAGCCAAGGGCTCCTTGGTGATTATGGGGCATGGAGGATTGAAATCCGGAAGATTAGGGATTCTGTAGTATCCAGCAAAATCATGAAAGGACAAGATTTGTTTCATGTCTTGGCCGTACTTTTCCTTTTCGGTCCCCTCTTTGGTGACCACGGAGTTCCCTGGTCAAGGTCACCGGGGTCCTGTCAACCCTGGCTGCAAATCCCTGTTCTGCCAGTTGGGAACTTCCAGCAAAGCTCTTAATTCTTCTCTATTCTAGTGACCTCATCTGCAAGATGGAGATAACAGCACACATACTTCGCAGCAATGGTTCTCGAAGTGCGGTCCGCAATCGCAGCGTCGGCATCACCTGGGACCTTGTTCCAAATGCACCTACCGAATCAGAAATTTTGGAGGTGTAGCCTAACTCTTTGGATTTACAAGTCCTCCCGGTGATTCTGAGGCACACAAAGACTGACGGCCACTGCTGTAGAGGGTTATTGTGAGCCTTCAATGAGATTAAGTCTATAAAGATCTAAGCTTGGCACATAATTCCAGACACTGAAAGATCAGGATACTTCAGATTCCTTTAAAAACAGGAGGAACTATGAATTGATGAGTCATCAACACTTTAGTGTGAACTAGTTTAAAATATTTTGTAGGAAGTATTTGTACAAAGCAGTGAGATTTAGTAGACTGGTTGGTTTTTTTTTTTCTCATTAAAAACAAAAACAGATGGCAGAACTGGGGCTCAAAGAGGTGAACGTTTTTCCAAGGTTACCTGGAGAGAAATCCAGAAATACAATCCAGACTGACTCTGCTCTTGGTTCATTTTCCAGCCCCCACATTCCTGTTTAGCATTAACTACCAGCATTCTAATGGGAAGGGAATTAATCAAGAGCTCATCAAGGCCCCAGCACCGGCTCAGGCCAAGCATAGGGACTGAGGAGCTGGCTGTGTGCTGAAAATCTGATTCTCGGAGGCCGAGGCCGAGTGTCTCCTGCCTGAGGGACTAATTGTTCTTGCATCTGCCCTCCTTGCTGATGAGGGCAAGAAAGTGTCCTTCATCTGCAAGAAGGCATTCATCTCTCAATCCTGCTAAAAATAAAAGAATCATTGTAACTAAAACTCATGCAAAGGCCGATATAAACCCATCTAAATAGGTCGCACACTGTAATTCTTTTACCGCACTGGCCAGCTAGTGTTCATAAGGTGACAAAACATACTTGCAGGTAAAGGAAGCCTGATCTGTTTTTAGTCTGAGCTGACAAAATGTGCTGGTGTGGTGTCACTGTGTGGGAAGGACCCTGTGGCCACAGTTCCGGGGCAGTGATGCTGGAAGTCAAGTTGTCTATGGTCACTGCAGGGTTGAGATATTTTTCCTCTGTATCAGGGATCAGGCAACATGCAAGATGGATGGGGTTGGGGCCTCAAGGGAAAGGTGGAGTTGCTCACTGAGACAGTCGCCACATCGGACAAGAGCTGAAGGAAAGGCCAAGAAAGGCTAGAACATTCTCTCAGCCCTAACTGTGAAGACACCGAGGCATGAGAGAGGTCTGTGTCTGCTGGCTTCCTGGAGTCTAAGAATAAGGCCAGCCATTCTGAGCAAGAGCTGGAAGCTGGCCCAGGCAGTTGGGGGGATGAGAGGGTAAGCAAGGGCAGGGGTTGCATCTGCCAACCAGCCACAGTCGGGTTAAAAACCCCATATTATGGGATTCCTATTGCTTTATGCACCTTACCATTTGTTTGTTTGTGTCTCCCTAAGGACTTCCCTTGCATTCAGTGCAGTCTTTTGAAAGTTCTAGCCCACCTCAGATGTGCTGGCAGGAGCCAGGAGGAACTCTCATGTCTACACTGTTACCTCAGTATTCTAGAAGCCCCCTGAAGGGGCCAAAAGAGTCCAAGCAGCCCATAGGGGAGGGGAAGCCTCAGGAAGAAAGGGCCTTAACTTTGGAGTTCTGAGTGGTATTTTATCTAGGGCAGCGGGCTTCTACAACAGCTAAAATCTCTAAATCTGGCGAATAGGATGAATCCTGGTATAGTCGTTATTTCTTAAAGCATAATTTAATTTCTACGTATAGCCCAGACATTCCCTTATATACTGCCCCAAGTGGCAAATCAGAGAAGACCCACTCCCTGCATCTTGTACCCCTAGGAAGATAACATGTTGAGGGAAGGTACCCTGGCAGACGGGCAATTTTGCACACACGAACAGGATCCTTCTACCGAGAAGCTGCTCTGCCCCTCCCAAGGCACGGGATCTCCTGCGGACAAGGGGGAGCGGTTCCTCCTCCTTTGTCCAGTAACCAGTGTAGCTCATGTGTAGAGGAAAGTCACCAAGACCTTCCTGAAGGTCAGCCTGTGGACTCTGATCACTTTCTAAGTCTGCCCGTAGTTCAGAGAGGTTTGAGGTCTTCAGGATCTGGGATCTCAGGTAGAAGGAGGCTTCAGCTGAGCCAGGAGGAGTTTCACCATTGCAGAGTCGGGGTCGAAGTTGAAGCTGCCGCTTGGTGGTTGTCCCCAATGTGAAACCGAGGCCCAGAATGGGAGGTGACTTTCCAGGCCAGAGCAGGTGAGCAGGACATCCCCCATCGTCTCTCTCAAGGACGGACAAAGGGAAGAAGTCAGGACAAGAGGGGGCAGGACAGAGTAAAGGCAAAGGCAGTGAGCACAAACCTGTCACTGGCCCTGGTCCCTCCCACCAGCACCTCTGATGAGCTACACTGGCCAAGCCTCGTTGGCCAGACCAGGGAGGTCCTGCGCACCCAGAACGCCTTCGCTCCCTCTCCATTGGGTAGGATCCAGCGGCTGCCTCTCTGCCTCCTTGTCTCGCTCACAGCTTCTGCCTTGGGAGGCCCTGTAGGCTTCCAACCTACCTGTGTGGCCCTCCCAGCAGCTCTCATTTCTGCCTCAGCCAGGTCTGCCCAGCACTGCCCCTGACTTCACCAGCAGGGACTCTCGCCAAAGATCAAGCCCAGGTACTTTGTCCAGCTACGGATCCCTGAGCAGTAAGTTCAAAGGTGCATTGTCTCCAATTCCATTTATGTTCTAGTATAATGGAGAGTGCTCTGAGTCACAAGCGAGTCAATGCCAGTCAAGGACATTATTCAAGTCATATACATTCTCTAAGCTTCAACTTCCCCACTGGAAAATGGGAGAATTAATAATAAATGCCCTACCTACAGAGCTGTGGTGAGGACCAGTGAAAGGCATACGTGACATTGCCTACCTACGTCTGGCACAGGCTAAAGAGCATCTTTGGTTGGTAAAAGAATAGCTTTCCCCTTGTCTAGTGGGGGACATAACCCTGATTCTGTGAACAATGTACTTTTTACAACTCTGACAAATATCACCTTCAAAAGCTTAGCCTCCGGATTATAATTTAGGTTCTGGCATTTTCACTTTGAGACATAACATTAAATGCTCTAGCTCCAAGAGGACCTTTTGAGGATGCCTGGATAGGTCACTGCCTAGGGACACACAGCAGTAGGTGTGTGGGCCAGAATTTGCATCCACACTTATCTCGTGCTTTCCACCACACGTATATCCTCAAAGCGTGGGCTGAGGACCATCTGTACCGGAGTCACCTGGGAAGCTGGTAAACAAGCAGATTCCAAAAATAATTGAAAGCAGAGTCTCAAAAGAGATTTATACGCCCATGTTCACAGCAGCACTATTCACAATAACCAGAACAGCAGAAGTAACCCAAGAGTCCGTCACCGGGTGAGTGCATGAATAAATTGCGGTATATACATGCAATGGAATATTACTCGGCATCAAAAAGGTGGGAAATCCTGACACATGGGGGATGAGCCTTCAGGACATTATACGGAGTGAAATAAGCCAATCACAAAACACAAGTACTTAGAATCCACTTATATGAGGTACCCAGAGTAGCCAGATACATAGACACGGAAAGTAGGATGCTGGCTGAGTCCAGGGGGAGGGAAGAAGGGGGAGTTGGCGCTTAATGGGTACCAAGTTTTAGTTATTCAAGGTGACAAGAGTTCTGGAGACGGATGGTGGTGGTGTTTGCACAACAGTGTGCGTGTACTTAATGCCATGAACTGCACACTTAAAAATAGTTAAGTTGGGGGCGCCTGGGTGGCTCAGTCGTTAAGCGTCTGCCTTCGGCTCAGGGCGTGATCCCGGCGTTCCGGGATCGAGTCCCACATCGGGCTCCTCTGCTGGGAGCCTGCTTCTTCCTCTCCCACTCCCCCTGCTTGTGTTCCCTCTCTCGCTGGCTGTCTCTCTGTCACATAAATAAATAAAATCTTTAAAAATAAATAAATAAAAAAAATAGTTAAGTTGGCAAATTTTAAGGTGTGTGTATTTTACTACAATTTAAAATAACAGTAATTTTTTAAAAATGCAGATTCTTCAACCCACTGTGGATTCTCGAAATCAGAGTTCCTGGACTCAGGACCTGTCTTAGGACGTTCTGCAGGTGATTCTAACGTGCACCTAGATGTGAAGGCTGCCATTTGGCGCACAGCATCTGAAAACCAGGACACGTACAGCAATGCACAGGCGGGGCCACTCACAAGAAACTTACCAAAATGAATAGAAGAGACCGTTGTTTTCATGCTAACTGGAATCACGTGATCCACTTTTCTTTTGTTTGGACCAGGCAAGCTGCTAGGTGCCTTCCAGCCCCAACACTCGCAGTTTCCTGATACCTCCAGCATTTTCTGGTTACATATGCTGGCTCACCTCTCATTCTGGAACAGGATCACTGCCTGGGGGTACTGAGGTCCTGCCTGCCCCTCTGTACTAATTAAAACCCCTTTGCCAAACAGGCACTAAGAGAGAGAGAAGTATGTGACTTCTGGGAAGAGGGTGCCTGCAGTAATCTCCTTCAAGGCGCCAGCCACACAGCGTGTCTCTGCTTCTCTTCACCAGTCCAGCCATTCAGGCTGCCAAGCTCACCTTCTCTGATAACCCAGAACTCGGGCTGCAGGATGGAGAGTGGTTTGGGGTGGGGAAGATGGGGTGCGGAGGGAAGGGTAGATGTGAGGCAAAGACACTGTTCCAGGTGAGACTGTGGTGTCTTAGTGAGAGTGTGGCCGGGGGAAAGAAAGAAAAGTAGATTTGAGATGTATATAGAAGATAAAACACTCAGAATTCTGTCTAGATTGGATATTGGATCCAGGAGAGCACAGCTGTGGTGGGAATGGCCTGCTTTTTGAGGGGATATAAATGTGTCCCGTGACTAAACGTGGGCCACGTGGGAAAGAAAGAGCTGGAGAGGAGCCATCTTCCTGAAGAGGGGAAGGGACTCCAGCAGCAAGAAGCCAGAGGTGAACGCTGACATTCTTAGAGGCCAAGGAAGTCACATCTGACTTCCATCCTTGGCTCCACTGGCAACCAGTCCCCATCCTTAGGTGCTCTCCAAAAATCACCTCATTAACATGACAAAAGACACCCTTATAGCTTCATCGCTTAGGAAAATTCAAAGGTTTGAGGAGCTCTGTGCCAGGAACTGGGTCCAAGACCAAATATGTGTTTCTTCTTATAAATCACAGTATCACAGCTAGGAAGTGAAACATGGAAAAAGTGAGCATACAGCACTCTTTTGAGTAGTATGGCTGGCTAACGGTTGAAGAGGTTAAAGTTTTGCAGGTAAAAGAGGGCTCATTTTTAATGCTCGAAGGTGTATAATGAGAATAATCAAAGAGAGAGGAGAATCTTCTAAGGAATTAAGTCTCTAAGGAGGTGACAGAACCTAGGGCCTTTGGAGTGAGGCCTTAAATAGGAGCAGGACCACCTGCTAGAAAGGAAAGCAGAGATACATACATAAGAAACCAAGTCAGCGTGTGGATTTAGTGCTCGTCACTGCCCCACAGCAGCTGTCTTCTTAGCGGCGTGCGTGTCCATAGTTATTTAGCCAAAGGAGGTTCGGGTTAATGGTGAGTGGAAGGAGATTGGCATAGGATGAGGGGTACATGAGAATTGAGGACAGGGCAGGGGCGGGGCAGAGCCATGAGGGGAGGTAATTCTTTAGAGAAGGTGTCTGTGGATAGAAAGAGATTGTGTGATAATGGGCTGGCAGAGTGGGCTCATGGAAATGGTTGGTTGTTTTTTTTTTAAGATATTATTTATCTATTTATTTGAGAGAGAGGGAGAGCATGAGCAGGGAGAGAGACAGAGAGAGAGGGAGAAGCAGACTCCCCGCTGAGCAGGGAGCCTGACTCAGGGCTCCATCCCTGGGATCATGACCTGAGCTGAAGGCAGAGGCTTAACTAACTAAGCCAGCCTGGCGCCCCTGGTTGGTTGTTTTTAAGGACTATTGTTTGTATTAAGATGGGAAAAGCCTGAACGCATTGAAATGTTGATGAGAAGGTCAATTCAAGAAGGAAAGGCCGAGAATATACTGGAAAGAAGAGAAAATGATCTAAAGGCGAGTTGCCCCTAAGGGCTGAAGAAAGGCAGTGGAGGAACTGGTCTTAGAGTGGAGGAGGGGCACTTCTATTACAGCAGAGATGCAGGAGAAAGGATGGGACAAGAGCAGATGAGTTTTCAGATTGGAGGAAAAGAAGTTGTAGGATTTCCCTCTACAGCTGCTCCAATTTCCCTTTAGAAGTGAAAGGAAACGTGTTGAGAGTGAGAAGAAAGAAACATAGGGTTTGAGAACGCTACACTTGCTAGTTCACATTAGCTAACAGAGCACCTACCAAACAAAGGAGTATCTATAAAACAAAGAGAACAGGGAAGAGGGGAGGGAGCTCAGGAGGGAGGAAGAGGGATAGAAACCTTGTGGATTTCCTCTCCTGTGTTTTATGTCCCGATGGACCGTGAATGGCATTCACCATGGGGACTCTATAATGCACTGAAGAACACGCTGTCACAAAAGAGCATTTTGTCAAAATAGCACATTTTAGCAATGGAAGGGGCCTTGGAGATTTCCTAATCCAATATCCCAGAAAATTCATGTCCGGATTGGGGAAGTCTCACAGATGGGTGATGGCAGAACCAGAATTAATAATACCATGTCGCCCACACCCAGACTATACTGGATGCCTGCCCCATGGCCGGACCCCGCAAGGCAGGGACTCATCTCCAGCCAAAGAGCAGCCGACTGAAGTGAAGTGTTGGCAGGAAGGTGGACTGGCTTTCTCCTGTCCAGACTCTGCCGCCAGGCCTTGCCGACGGGCTTCCCCTGGGTTCAGGCAGGCAGTCATTGAGCCCCCTCTGCCTCTGTCTGCAAAAGTCTGCCTCACTGGGGTTCAAGAAGTTCCAACAGTGATTAGCAGAACTCGGAAACCCATGGGACTGGGATTCCAGGGCAGCCTCATTTAACAGGTTCGACTCCGTGCTGAAGAAGAAGTAGCTCTCAGCTGGCCTGGACGTTCTTTCTATCCCTGCTGCTCTGCTGGGCGATGTCAACCCAGCCTAACTTCTTCATTACGTTTATGTACGATCACCTCCAGCTACACACGGTGTGTGTGCTTCCAGCGCGTCTCAAAGGGAGGCTTTCGAAGTTGGACTGGCTGGTATTTTGAATTGGGAGAGAACGGTCCTCAAGTCATAGTGCTCTGACATTTCCGCCTCATCACATCTTTTATTCCCAGATCCGAAAGGCCCCGGTCTCATTCTACAGATGGAAGAATTAAACCAGGTGACACAAGCAACACTAAAACACTTCCGTCATACCCCCGAGGATGTTTATAATCAAGAGGGGTTTCAAATTAGGGCATACAATAGCTTTTATTGTTTCGCACCATGATATGAAGGCCTTTGGCACAAAATATAATTGTGCTCGCAAGCTTTTTGCGATTTGTCATTTCCTTTTCATTTTGCCTAATTGCGGTAACTCAGGCTCCCATCAATCACCATGGAAGGCAATGTCTCAATGGTCATATTGTCTGACTGTGAATTCAGCGTGTCCAGAAACCAAGGTCCCACCATTGTCTCAGAGAAGCTGTCAGACAAAAGGCAAAGCCCACACCACTGTCACCAGAACCTAATGGGGATTCCATCTCTCTGGGAGGATGGAACAAATTGCTTTCTTCTATGTGATAATAATAACAGCCACAATTATTGTTCTTGGAAATGGAAGGCCTAGGATATGGAACCAAAAAAAAAAAAAAAAAGGACAATGGAAAACTAATATATCATTAACATGCCTTTGGGGAAGCTCCTTTGGCAACTACAAATGCATTATCCAGGACCAACTTGAAGATAAGAATCAATTTAATTAATTTTAAATGGCTTTGTGCATTGAAAAAGCCAAGGACTAAAGAAAATGGGAAGCTGGTTCAGATGTTTTCTGGGGAGAGAACTGTTACAGAGAGAAGATAGAGTTCTGGGAATGCTCAACCCTCTACCCCTGTCAGGGAGCTTAGGGCTGGTTTTCAGTTCCACAGTCCTTCAAGAACGAAACCTAAGTGTCACAAGTGAGAAAAGCAGAGCTGGTATTAAAAAGACCTGACTTCAAACCTTGATGCTGCAATTCATTCATTGGGCAACACGAGTAGGTTACCTAACATTTCTAAAGGCTCACTCTACAATTGATGGAACATTTCCATCATGGCCATTAAAGTATGATATCAGACTCTCCAAACATTTCCCTGAAATTCTCTTCATTTATCTTGATACGCTTGTGGCGCACCTGGCTTATTTCATTATCTGCTCAATCGTCTGATCCCATAGTACTTATCTGATCTCCACAGTGCCCACAAGCACGTGGTGGTCTATTGGTGGGTCTATCACAAAGCTACCTGTCTGTCCAAGCTCCACACCTAGCCATGGGACTCGAAGGAAACAGAAGGCTCCACCTCTGGTCTCTGGGAGTTTTCCATCATATCCAAGAGATGAAACGTGCAAACCCATGGAAAGTGAAAGGCCACACAGGGCCATCTGTGCTTCATGCTGTGAATGGCACATTTATTGGTCTTGGAATAGAGCGGAGGAAGAAGCAAAGGAAGAAGCTTCCTAGAAAGGAGGGCTAGACCTGAAAAAGGATAGAGCTCAAGTTATTCCCTGCTGACTTAGACGGAAGGACAAAATAAAATAATAGACAGATGTATTTAACACCTCCAGCCCAGAGCCCAGCAGATGGGAGGAGCCAGTCTTCCCAGATGGGTTCAATCTCCACTGCATTCCTGAAACCATCCAAAGCCTCCTCCATCATCAAAGAGGGACAGTGACACCTGAGCAGCTGTCTGCCTCTGTTCTCGAGAAAGAGCCCTGGTGTCGGGACAAGGCACATCCCCCCAAAAAGCACAGCCAAAGAACTTGGTTGGAATTAGGTTGGTACCCCTCCTGTGCACCAAGGTTTGAGTCCTGTGGGCACACTCAACAGCAAACCTAGGACTTCCAGGGCCCAGTGGTCAATCCAAGCCAATACCAGAAACAGTTCTTAAGCACTGTGTCTAGCAAGAAGTAGTATGATGAGTAAAAAGATTATGAAGAGGTGGTATCTGCTTTTAAGGAGTTCATAGGCCAGCATGAATCAGAAAAGTATACATAGAACTACCCTGCAAGACCAAATAAGTGAGTAACAGAAGAAATGTGTGCTTTTGAAGTTCAATGAAGAAGCCATTAGAGCATATAGGCGAGATCAGGGGAGGTCTCTTGCAGAAGTGGAAATGGCATCTCTGTTTCTATTCCCTCCTCTATAACCTGGAAATAATACATGTACCCATATCATAATATTACAAGAATCAAATAGGTTTCCAATATTACAAACTAAGGCACATATTATTAATATTAAATATTAATATTAAAAACCTGGCACATACTGACTACTCATTAACTTACTAACAGAGGATGACCTTGGAGGATGGGTAGCAACTTATAGATAAAAATGAGGGGTGGGAGAGTTCAGTCGATCGTCAAAGCAAAGGTCATATCTGTTCTTACTCAACTGCTTATCTCATAACCAGGGAGAAAGGAATCAGAGATGAAAAGGCATCTGTGAGAGACGGGAATGTCAGAGGCGTGCCCAGGAAGCAGTAAACATTCTGTTGGGAGTGAAACAGCGCTTTACATCGAACAATGGGAGATGAGGCACAGAAGCAGTTTGGGGAGGGCCTTGAATGCTGGTCTGGAGAGTTTGCGCAAATTCTTGGCTCCCACCCATGCTTCCATTACAGAAAATAACCAAGTCATCCATATCTTCTGAACCTGGCAAGCCGTGCAGATGGACCCAGTTCTGAGTGTGGCATCACCACTTAGCCATTAGAATGGACACAGTCTTTGGAGCATCAAAATTGAAAGTTTGCAGCAGAGCGAGTCAAAGTTATTGATTAGCGCTTTCTTTTGTGCCTCGTGTCTCCTGGGCTGGACACACATTAGCTGCATCTGTCTGAGAAACCTCGCCTCGGTCTCACTCAGCAGGATAAGGAACGGGCAGACTGTACAATCCGAGTGCCAGGAGAATGGCTGGAGATACACACTTTAGCCCGCAGTATAGAGACACATAGCACTCAGGACCAAGTGCAAAACTCCTTTTCAGGCAAACCTGCCTTTGCTGGAGGAAAAGAGTAAACACAAGATCAAGCAGCATCGCCAAGCAGTCAAGAGGCAAAGAGCCATCAGGTAACCAAAGGGTGGGTCTAACATCAGTGCTCTCAGTGGAAGACGCAGGGACAGGAGGTATCCGGAAAATCAGGAAGGAGTCAAGGAAGGCATCACAGAGATGGAATACAGATAGGTGGAGAAAGACTGATGGAAGGGGATATGAAATCTCAACAACCTATTCCATCCATTTATTTATTAACAAATATTTAATGAGCATCTGTTCTGGGCCAGGCACTGTGCTGGGCAATGAGCATGCTAGGGTCCCTGTCTTCATGAAATGTACATCAAAGTAGGGGGGGCAGAACAAAAATAAAAAGGAACATAAATATGTAATCCAATATCACAGAAGAAGGACTATGATGGAAAACAAATTTAGGTCAAGGGAATGGAGGCATGCTATTATTGATTGAATGGTCAGGGTGCTTGTTTTAGCTGCTTGGGCTGCTGTAACAAAACCCCAGAGACTGGGAGGCTCAAACAACAGAAACTTGTTTTCTCACAGTTCTGGGGTCTAGAAGCCTAAGGTCAAGGGGCTGTGGGGTTGGTTTCTCCTCTAACGTCTTTCCTTGGCTTGTAGATGGCTACTTTTCCACTGTGTCCTCATATGGTCTTTTCTCTGCGCAGGCACATCCCTGGTGTCCCTCTGTCCACAATTTCCTCCTTGTATAAGGGAATCGGTCCAATCAAATTAAGACCTAGTCTAACAGCTTCATTTTAACTTAATCACCTCCTGAAAGGCCCCATCTCAAGTACAGTCACATTCAGGGGTACTGGGAGTTAGGACTTCAACACATGAATTTGTGGCAGGGAACAATGTGTCCGATAATAGTAGGTCTTTTTGATGAAGGGACATTTGAACAGAGACTGGGGTGCCATGATGAATTGAGCTACGAAGCTATCTGGGACAAGAGAGAACAGCTAGTACAAAGCAAGTTCGCCGCGCTCTAAAAACAGTGAGGTGGGCATGGCTGCGAAAAGTAAGTAAAGAGAAGAGTGAGAGATGACAGTGGAGAGGTAGCCAGGGACCAGATCACATTGCGTTTATGACGTGAATTGAATATGGTTTTTGAAATTTGGGGAAAGATTTGGAGGGTTTGGGGCAGGTCAGTGATACATTTTGACTTACATTCTAAAATACTTATTCTGGGTTCCGAGCTGGAAATTGGCAGTAAGAAGCACGAGTGGGGAAAAGGGAGACCAATCAGGAAGCTATCATAATTGTCTGGAAAAAAGAGGCTGGTGGCTTGGACCAGAGATTATAGGGAGGTAGTGGTATTTTTATCCTATCCAGTCTCCAGTCTCCAGTCCTCGTGCTGGTACAGTCAGGTGTGTGACAAGATAGAGTTAGAAGACAGCTCGCCCGCCATCTTTCCCTTCAAGGAGATAAGGACAAACCAGGGGCCAGCTGTAGACTTGTCACAGAGTTAAAATGCAGTCAATTTGCAAAGGACTTGAGAGGTGGAATCTTAAAGAAAACCACACTCACTCAATTCCCCAAAGGCCCATCAACCCTATACAGTTACTAGTGAGTCAGACAAGGAGTGTGAGCCAGGCTTCCCACTGATTTACGGCAATCCTGGAGATTAAAAAGCATAGCTGAATAAAAATTTCCACAGTCAACTCTCAGCTAGCCACACTTTTGGAGCAGAAAGGTTGTGGATAATCCAAATACCTCATATTTGCTGTATTTGCATTAAATCGTTGTAAAAGGAGATTTCAAAATGGAGCAAGCAAGACTAGCTAGAGTCTTTCCTACAAGAGGGTCAGGAGGCCGCCAGGGAGGAGGAATTTATGCATGCCCTCCCAGAGGAACTATGAACTTTTCCAGCAACAAGCCCTCAGCCTGGATTTAACTCCCTCCTCACCAAGACACCTGAATTGTTTGCATTCTTCACTTCGAAGAAAGGAGCTTCAGAGGGGAGGGGGGTGGGGGAATGGGACAGGCTGGTGATGGATAGTCAGGAGGGCACGTATTGCATGGTGCACTGGGTGTTATAGGCAACTAATGAATCATCTAACTTTACATAAAGAAAAAAACAACCAACAGGTGAAATTAATACTAATAATAGTTTATTTAGCCAACTGTGTTAAAAATATAATTTTAACATGTAATCTATATAAAAAATTACTGATAAGATTAAAAAAAAAGGAGCAACTGGATTTGACAAATTTTAAATCCCTGATTTGCATATTTTCCCAAGCAATCCCAGCTAACCTAGTTTCAATCCCTGTTTTACATAGAGGACTTAAGTGAGAACTACACTCATGACCTCTTGCCCATCTAACTCTGTCCTCTTGTTGTCTTCCTTGCAACAGAGTCAAGTTTCTACCTGAATCTGTATTTCCTGAATTGCAATTCTAATTGCCCAAAGAAATGTCTGCTTCAACTTTCAGTGAATTCTTCCTTGGTCGGTACGGGCTTCCCCATCCATTCAATCTTATCTATCTCTCTCTCTTTTGTCCATAACAATATATTAAAATTGTCACTCAAGGCATAGGGAAGAGTAAATATCCTTTGCCAATAAAGAATTCACTTTCACCCTGAATAATTCTTTTTTGTTTGTTTGTTTTTTTAGAGCAGGGGTGGGGCAGAATGGGAGAGAGAGAGAATGTTAAGCAGGCTCCATGCTCAGCATAGAGCGTGAAACAGGGCTCATTCTCAAGACCCTGAGATCATGACGTGAGCCAAAATCAAGAGCCAGGTGCTTAAACAACTGAGCCCCCCAGGAGCCCTCATCCTGAATAATTCTGACACAGTGCCAGCATTCATAGTCTTTTGGACACAATAATCAATGTAATCTACGGTTGAGTAGAATCTTCTCATTTTCAAAGAAGTTTTAAAAAATATTTTTCCTATTTACAGCTCAGAACTTTTGGAGGGACCCTTAACACCCTGTCACTTTATTTCTATCAATGGAATTCTTATCTAGAGTAAAATTCTCAGCCCTTCTGGAGGAGCATGAACCTCTTTGGGGGGTGCTATGTCTCTGGCCTGGGTGGAGTTAGTATTTAAAAGCAATACCCAGTCAAAAACTAATGACGTACTATACATTGGCTAACTGAACATAATAAAAAAAGAAAGAAAGAAAGAAAGAAAATGCTTAAAAAATAAAATAAAATAAAAAATAAAAGCAATACCCATTTGTGGTCTTGCTCTCTTTCCTGCTTTTGAGACCACAAAACCCTAACTCATGTCATAGTTAGTGCAGACCCATGTGGTCCCATGTGGTCTTGACTGGGAAGGGGGTGGGGAAGGCAACTGGGAGGAAGGATGGTTGCAGATTCAGGCTGCGTTCTTCAATTCAGCTTCTCCAGTAATAAAGGTGGATACTCACATGTCCACCTAGCTGGTTCCTGTCACTTCACTGATTGGTATCCAACATCCTAGACAAGGATCTTGAAATCTGGGGTTGCTAGTCAGACAAAGCCAAGAAAGGTAACTTAAAAGTCAATCAAAAATAATTTTAATATCTGAAAAAATTCAACCCTAAAAATTAAGAAGAAAAAATAAAAATAATTAAAATGGGTTATGCTTGAAAATCTTTTGAATTAGACTAGAAGATGCTTAAATGTCTTAAGAGCCAAAAATGCAACATCTCACCTGTGTGGGATGAAGATTTACTTGAATGGCCAGAAGAATTACATCAAGTATATTTTTTAAGAAATGAAAGCTGTGTAACCAGTTCCTTTAAATTACAGAGGCCTTGTTACAGATATAAATAAAACCCAGGACTAGATATTGTTGCTAACAAAAAATCCGGTCAGTTTGGGGGCCAAAATATTTTGTTGTACAACGTTATTGCTGGGAAAGGTATGTCCCAAAGTAGCTTAGGAAGATGTAACTGTTTAATTAGTGTGTAAGCATCTTTTAACCAAGACAACTTAGAACTAAGTATATAAATATACAAGAAAATGACATTTTTAACACTTATACATTTAAGAAAGACTGCTTTTTAATTGGCCTATTTTCTTGCTCAGGCTTTTAATATCAATTTAAAATGTACAATTGAATAATTAATTTAGACCTTCTAAAACTGAACATTCTCCAAGTTTATATTCACAATATTAGAATATTTGAGAGTTCAAATTCACCATAAACATAAGTTTAATTTATTAGATTTGTAAGCTACTTAAGTACTTGGGATGGTTTTATTTCTAATTCAGACAACTGATGTATTTCTTTTTTTTTATTTTAATGTTTTTTTATTATATTATGTATTTCTAAGTGAAACCAGATTATTAAACACATAAATACAGTTTGAAATACAAACGAAATTTAATTAGATTGTTAAAACTCAAACTGATTATTAAATGTGCTAAATATATAAAAGGTATAATAATATTTGTAAGTAAACTTAAAAGGTTAAAAAAGAACTAGGTTTTTGCATGTGTAACTATAAAAAATTAAGTATTAATATCTGAAACCAGAATTGCTTCTAAATAATGTCTTTTGCACCGAAAAGCCAGGCTTAAGGACACAAAACTCACACTAACACGTGCTATGAGAGAAGGAAAATGTTGTGGCTCGTTGACACTTCCAGCCAATATCAATAGGCAGGAGATATGGTGATCAGAATATAGGATCTGGGGTCAGAGACCCTCTGTAATATGATTTTATACAAATTCCTTAGTCTCTCTGACTTTGATTCTTTCTCTGTAAAAGGAGGCCAAATAACAATAGCTATCCTACTAGATTGTTCTGAAGAGTAAATGAGACAATTGGTATAAACAAAGAACTTGCTGGGGCACCTGGGTGGCTCAGTCAGTTGAGTGTCTGACTCTGGTTTCAGCTCAGGTCATGATCTCAGGGTCTTGAGACAAGGCCCACATTGGGCTCTATGCTTCTCTCTCTCTCTCTCCCCCTCTCCCTCTGCCCCTCCTCTCTCCCACTGTGCTCTCTCTCTGGCTCTCTCTCTCAAAAAAACAAAAATAATAAAACAAAATCATAAAAAAAGAACTTTCTAACTGTAGAATCATAAAATCTCTCTCTCTCTCTCTCTCTCTCACACACACACACACACACACACACACACACCCCAGTAGTTATTATTGCATGGGGGGGGATATTTATTTATTTATTTCTAATGATTTTATTATATTATGTTAGTCACCATACAGTACATCCCCGGTTTCCGATGTAAAGCTCGATGATTCATTAGTTGCGTATAACACCCAGTGCACCACGCAATACGTGCCCTCCTTACTACCCATCACCAGTCTATCCCATTCCCCCAACCCCCTCCCCTCTGAGGCCCTCAGTTTGTTTCTCATCGTCCATAGTCTCTCATGTTTCATTCCCCCTTCTGATTACCCCCCCTTTCTTTATCCCTTTCTTCCCCTACCGATCATCCTAGTTCTTATGTTCCATAGATGAGAGAAATCATATGATATTTATCTTTCTCTGCTTGACTTATTTCACTTAGCATTATCTCCTCCAGTGCCGTCCATGTTGCAGCAAATGTTGAGAACTCGTTCTTTCTGATAGCTGAGTAATATTCCATCGTATATATGGACCACAACTTGGCCCCATGAATGGCTTCACACTGCACCAGCTAGAAAACAAACACAACAGTAATTCTTAGATTAGCATGAAAACACTTCCAAAGGGGGCTCAAAGACAGCCTTTTGTCCCTTTCATAAAAGAGAAGAGATGAGGTGTGACAAATGGCCTGTTGGATGGCTTTCTGTGCCAGGCAGAGGTCATCTTGGAAGGGCATCACAGACACTATCAGTTTAATAGAGAAGAAACTGATGCAAAGATAAAAGACAAAGAATATTTCAGAAGAGACAAGGTGGTGTCTGCAGAAGACAATTTAAGATCAGGAACACGACAAGGATGCCCACTCTCGCCACTATTATTCAACATAGTACTAGAAGTCCTTGCAACAGCAATCAGACGACAAAAAGGGATCAAAGGTATTCAAATCGGCAAAGAAGAAGTCAAAATGTCTCTCTTCGCAGATGACATGATACTCTATATGGAAAACCCAAAAGAAGCCACTCCGAAACTATTAGAAGTTATAGAGCAATTCAGTAATGTGGCGGGATACAAAATCAATGCTCAGAAATCAGTTGCATTTCTATACACGAATAACGAGACTGAAGAAAGAGAAATTAGGGAATCCATCCCATTTACAATAGCACCAAAAACCATACGTTGCCTTGGAATTAACTTAACCAGAGACGTAAAGGACCTATATTCTAGAAACTATAAATCACTCTTGAAAGACACTGAATAAGACACAAAAAGATGGAAAAATATTCCATGCTCATGGATCGGAAGAATTAACATAGTTAAAATGCACATGCTACCCAGAGCAATCTACTCTTTCAATGCTATCCCGATCAAAATACCGATGACATTTTTCAAAGAACTGGAACAAACAGCCCTTAAATTTGTGTGGAANNNAAAATAGACACAAAAAGATGCAAAAACATTCTATGCTCATGGAGCGGAAGAATAAACATAGTTAAAATGTCCATGCTACCCAGAGCAATCTACACTTTCAATGCTACCCCGATCAAAATACCAAGGACATTTTTCAAAGAACTGGAACAAATAGTCCTTAAATTTGTATGGAAACAGAAAAGGCCCCGAATCTCCAAGGAATTGTTGAAAAGGAAAAACAAAGCTGGGGGCATCACAATGCCGGATTTCGAGCTGTACTACAAAGCTGTGATCACAAAGACAGCATGGTACTGGCACAAAAACAGACACATAGACCAATGGAACAGAATGGGCGGGGGGACTTTTTGCAGAAAAAGCTAAGGTAGGAGAGGAAAACTGAGCCACATTGCACTGCAGAGTAATGTTATAATCAATACTATTTATTTAATTTTATTTCATTTCACGGCTACTCTGTATTATTCCAGATACACAAGACTACATTTCAGTTTTCCTGGAGGACAAATAATGCTCTGAATTTCAACCAGGGAAAGGCCAA
This sequence comes from Ursus maritimus, assembly GCF_017311325.1. Taxonomy (NCBI): domain Eukaryota; kingdom Metazoa; phylum Chordata; class Mammalia; order Carnivora; family Ursidae; genus Ursus; species Ursus maritimus. Next base: position 13,412,957 of record NW_024426774.1, on the reverse strand, counting down.
ATGGTCACAAGGGTAAGTTTGTCATTGCAGGTCCCTTTGTCTCGAAGTGTGATCCTTGGGACACTTGCAGCATGAACATCTTGTATGCTTGTTAAAAACACAGATTCTCCAGACATACTGGAGTCAGAATCTCAGACCGTGGGGCCCAGGACCTAGTTCTAACAGGTTCCCTGGGTGATTCTTAGACATATTTTAGTCTGGGAACTACTCCTTCATATAAACATGGATAGATAATTTTAAAAATAAGTTATGGCCCCACAAAAGTATGAACATTATGCATCCAGGGTTGAACAGAGGATGCTGACTTCATAGTGGCTTCCTCCCCACCTATGGTGAAGTCACAGCCATTCTGTAAATGTCCCCTGCAGATAACTCTCAGCATTCAGGGAACCACGAGTCTGCCTCCTGCCCTCCTTTCCAGACATGTGGACTTTGTTCTCCATCTTCAATCTCTATTTCCAGGGTTTACATGCCTTGTTTCGCTGGCCCTTACATTTGTGAGCATGTAGACTTCCTAAATGGCTCCGCTCCCAGGTTATGCCACTCCTGCCCTCCCCATGGTGACCTTCGTACCTTCCTTGGCTCCATTCTCTGCAGCCTGAGAGAGGCATCAGACCCCTACACCTAGCCCAGATTCCCAGAAGCACATTTGCTCCCACTCCAACTGAAAGGGCATTCACACAGAATGGTCTCTGGAGCAGCCACTGTGCTCTGTCCTCTGGGAGGTGTTCTGATCCTCTAGCATGGCCTGAATATGCTTTGGAGCCCCGTTAATCAAAGTCTGGCCCGTGGACCGGCAACATCAGCATCCCTGGGTCTCGTTAGAAGGCAGAAACGCAGGCTGCTCTCCAGACCTCTGAAATCAGAGTCGGCATCTTAACAAGATCCCTAGGTGATCCATGTGCACATTAAAGCTTGATAAACACTGCTCTGAAACACTTTGTCTTGGAATGTTAATAAATCTGAAGAGTCCACACTGAATCTTCAAATATTGGCAAGATCCTCAGATCAAATATTTTAGATAGTAATGTGCATTATAATAATGACCTGTCACTCTTGTTAAAGATTCTGAGTCCTGGAATCCTACCTTGGAGAGTCTACTTCCGTAGGTTTCGAATCTGCACTTTTACAGCCTCCACCAGGTATGTCAATGAACCTCATGGGAAAGAAACCCTGGACTAGAGAGCAGAGAGCAAGAAATGAAGCCAAAGGTTCACATGGGAACCAAGCCTGGAGACTCTAAACTTGTACCATATGCTCTCTCTAATGAGAAGAGGGCCAGTCCAAGTGTCTAAGGAACACAGAATCGTCCATCAAGCTCCTGAGTTATTTATACAATTTCAGAGTGAAGACAGAGCATGCGAGTGAGCAGGGTGGTGGGGGGTGGGTAGATGCAAAGAGAAAGGGAAGGAGAGAATCTTAAGCAGGCTCCGTGCTCAGTGCAGAGCCTGAGGCAGGGATTCATCTCAAGACCCTGAGATCATGACCTGAGCCGAAATCAAGAGTCTGTTGCTCAACCACTCAACGACTGAGCCACCCAGGTGCCCCTAAACCTAGCAATCCCTTAAAGAATATTTATATTTGTGTATATTGGCCCACACATACATTTAAGTGGCCGATGTTCAAGTCCACAAATGCTGAAAAGCTGCTACGTACTAGGTTTTCTCTTTTTGTTTATCAGACCACTGTGTATATAGCAGCATATTGGGCTTTATTTGTCCTGGGAAACGAAATTGTCTCTATAGAAGCACATGGATGGATTGGGGGTTGAATTACTCCTTCAAAATGAATCATAAGACATAAAAAAATGCCTGGTTCTGAATCATATCAAAACAATTACTCCGATAAATTTAAGATAAACCAAGTATCAAAACCGGGTAAAGATTAAGAATGAATGTCTATTTGCTCTTAAGTTATTTGGGAAGACAAAGGCAAATAAGCATGACATGTTTACTTCTGGAGCAGCTAAGTGCGACCATGCACAGCTCTGCTTATTAATAGACCAAGATACAGCTGAAGAAGCTTAGGTTTTATTATTATGAAAACTGTATTTAGAGACCTGCTTTGGTAAAAAAAATAATCACATTTAACACAAAACATGGACAGTGTTTTTGAGTGGATGATAGGCAAATTACTTCGTTAACAACTTTATTGGGATATAATTTACATACCAAAAAATTCACTTATTTTAAGTGTGCAATTTAATAATCTTAAGAGAAATTACTCAGTTACACAACCATCATCAAAACCCAGTTTTAGAACACTTCTATCACTACAATAAAATCCTTTGTGCTCATTCAGTTAATCTCTACTCCCACTCCCAGTCCTGGCTAGTACTAATCTAAGCTAAATTTTTAAAAAATTTATGATTTTGATTACGATTATTACAGAGAGAGAGAGAGAGCTCGGGAGCATGGGGTGGAGGGGGCTGAGGGAGAGGGAGAAAGAGAATCCTAAGCAGGCTCGACCTGTGTGGAGCCTGAGGCCGGGCTCAATCTCATGACCCTGAGATCATGACCTGAGCCAAAATCAAGAGTTGGATGCTTAACTGATTGAGCCACCCAGGCACCCCTAAGCTAAATTTTTTTTTAAATACTTTTTTGGGAAAATGATACGGCTTTCTCCTGTGTTCCACTACAGAAATCATCATGGAGGGGGATGTTAGGAAAAACTACAGAAGAGCATTCTAGCTACAAAAATAATCAGGATGCTTACGCCCAGAATATACCCAAGTATACCGAGAATAACAAATATTTGGCAATCTATAAGTTCAATGGCTATATTTAAAACTAAAACAGAATCTATGGGCTGGGATCCAATTTTGGTGGGAATCATAGTGCCTGAAAAGACATTTACTAGTAATTAAAACCCAGATGGAGCATAGGCAGCTTGATAAGTTTACCTGGAAGAGCAACCTTGGCTCTGGTAAGGTTTGTAATCTGTTTTCAAATGGCTCTGAAAAACAGTGAGAAGAATACAAGGTTTTTTGCAACAGGAAAAATAAGTAATGAGTATATGTCTCCATACACTGCTTATGCCATTGGTTCACTTAAATACTTGCTTTCTTCAACAGTCATTTGCTTTGCAAAATTCGAGTTCTTGCTGTGTAGTAGGTGCTGGGATGGAATGACTGACAGACTAGACAGTCTCCTGCCTTCACAGAGCTGACAGTTTAACTCTCTGTGATTTGGGAGCTCATGCAAATCAGTAAAAGAACAACATCTCCATGTTTTAGCAAAATGGCATCATGTGTCATTGGCCAGCCATCAGATGGGCTTTGGAACCAGAGACCTACCCTGCCACATACTAGCTTCTCTCACATAATGGGTTGAGACTTTGGAGACCTTGAGATAAGAAGAACGTATTTTGCATGTGGGACAGATGTCTTTGGGGACCAGAGAGTAGACTGGTAGGCGAAATAATGACCTCCCTTAGTATGCCCATGTTCTAACCTGTGAATATGTTACCCTATGTGGAAAAAGGGAATTTGCAACTCGATTACAAACCCTGAGGATGGGGAGATTGTCCTAGGTTATCTGAGCAAGCCTGAGCTAATAATCACAGAAGTCCTTAAAAGCAGAGAACCTTTCCTGGCTGTAGTCAGAGAGAGACAAGATGGAAGACAAAGAATCAGAGAGATACAGTGTAAGGATCAGGTCTATTGTTCCTGGCTGTGAAGATCAAGGAAGGCACCAATGAGCCAAGAAGCCTCTAGAAACCAGAGAAAGCAAGAAAACTAATCCTCACACAGAGCCTGGGGAAGGACAACAATGCTCTCAGCATCCTGTTTTGCCCTGATGAGGCCAGCTCAGACTTATCAGCTATTAAACAGTAAGATGACAAATTTGTGTTACAACACTAAATTTGTGGCAATTTGTTATGGAAACCATAAAAAATGAAAACATCATATTAGGCAACTTATAAAACCTCTCCGAAACCCTCCTTATAAAATGAGGATGATGGTACTGATAGAATTACGAGGATAATTGGTGTGATAAACTGTAAAGTGCCCAGCACTGTGCTGGGTGCCTAAAGACCACTTAGAAATAGCCTTAAAATGGATCCACCATTTTGCCTTTGAAAAGGAGGCAAAGGCACTCCCTCTCACCACACATGATAAGGCTTACCCTTTGTCCAGAGCTCGGCTGGTAACAACAACATATATATATATATATATATAAGCTTAGGCACCTCATGTCCTCTCTCTGGGCTGCAGTTTTTCCAAATGAGGGATTTGAGTTAGAAGACTGATTTCTAAGGGCACCTCTTGCTCTGACATGAATAAATAATATAAATGAAAAGCCATCAAATTTTTGCATTCAAGTGTGAAGAAAGAAGATATTGTAACAAAGATTTACTTTGATATTCAGAATTTTGGAAGGCCTTCACCTTACCAAAAGGTTGCCAGAGGGGAAGACTGGGGCTGGCACTCTGCTTCCTCGGCAGTTTCCCCTGGTCTGGAAGAGAAAATATACACATATAATATTTTATAAGCAAAATGGAAGCAAAATCATCGAAGCTCTATACTATCCAGCCACAGCCCCAGTGCATGCATTCCCCTGGCATTAAGATTCCAGGCAAAGCCCTGTGAAGACCTTCACAGAAAAATCCCCAGAGTTACTTCAGACATTAATCAGGACATTTAGAGCACAACAAAGAGATGAAAATCCCTTTTCTGATACTATTTGGAAGGAGACTCCGAATGTCCAAATACTTTTAACTGTTTTCTGTTGCAGAGTCCCACGTGTAAGTAGCAGGAAGCTCTAAGTGTAATGAGAAGGAAGTTTTTGGGCAAAGCAATGAGTAAAGGAGATGGAGTTTGGGGTTTTGCATTGCAGGAAAGGTTGTGTCCATGGTGGGTTGCTGGAATAATTCTGTTCAGCTTGTCAAAGGATAAATAAGGACTTTTTCCTTGCCAAGCTGTAGCAATCCCAAAGCTTGACGCAGTGATCAGGTCTGAGTGGAAATGATAGCTTTCCCATAAGAGACAGGGCTATTTTGGTATCTTATGGTCATCCCAGGACAGTGAGGGATTTGAATTAGGCTTGAAAAATATCCCAGCCTCTGAAGTGGGGTCCCTTTGCTGGGGTAAGTGTCAGCAGAGTCTGGCTTTGGAGGCCCCCTTGGATGTGCCCTGACCTGGTCCTGGGGGCTCCTGTGTGAGGCCTGATCAGCAAAGAGACGGCTGTTCCACTGAGTGCAGGGGACTGGGCTTTCCCTTCAATTGCTCTTCTGACTTCTCTCTCCTCTCAGTCTCCAGGGAGCCCTGGGCTGGGATGTTCTCATCCAGGCTGCTCTCAGGCGGTCAGGAAATTAAGTTGTTTAGTTTAGGATTTTTCTCTTTCTCTAGGCTGAAATACTCAACTTTTAACTCGTTGCTTGTTGTCTTGGAAAAATAAAACAGAACAAAACTTGGGATTTTAAACATAATCACAAGCTGGGAGGACGGGGTGTTCTTGCTCTTACACATAATTCTTGGGAATATGAACTCGTAAAATTATTTAATGGGCAAGCTGACAAAGTCGGTTGTATAAATTGTATGCATCCTTTGGCCCAGGGATCCTATTTCCAGGAATATATACTAAGGAAGTAATCATAATAAGTTTATTAAGTTATATATAAAAAGGTATTCATTGCAACATGGTTTATTCTAATAAAAGAAATGAAAACAACCTAAATGTTCATCATCAGAAGATTGATTAAATATATTTTAGCACCACTAAACAAACGTAATATTAGAGGTTAAAAATTCAAAATATTTGTTTATATACTGTGTATTGTTATATTAATATTTATGTAAACACCTATACAAAAAGAGATTTGCAAAGATGCTTAGTTTATAATTTTAATTAAAAAGGCAACAGTAAGTATAATAATAAGCCATTTTTATAAGAAATACTTATATTTCTCTGTTAATTAAAATAAGACGAAAAGGTGGTCTCCAAAATGTTAATAGGGTTAGCAAAAAGTAATAATTACATTGCAATTTCAATTAGAAAAAATTATAGTAGTAATAATAGATCAGTCAATCACATCACATCCGTCAGTCCTGGAGGCAGATACTGGTTACCCGGCTGGAGGGGCTTTCGGGCAGGGGGTGGGGAGACTATAGAAGTAAATTTGTCTTCTGATCAAGGTTTAAGAAATAAAGGAGTACAGCAGTTCCCAAAAGAGAAAATGTAAGATGTAAGATGGTGCTTTAGCAACCTGCCGGTGGATGCAAAAGGAGACAGGAAAGGTTCCTGCCAAGTTCACGCACCCAGGGGCAAGTGGGTGGTGCTTCACTCAGAAATGATATGGGATAGGGCAGCATTTGAAAGCTCTTAGAGGCAAGGAAGACCGGAAATCCTTACACTGCGAGTTGGATTCTTTTTATTCTTATTAAATCTTTTGGATGTCTTCATTTTTTTTTAACATTTTATATTGGTAATTGTGATGGATTCAAAATGGCCAAAATTCTTCTCCACTTCACCCATCAAGGGATAAAGTCTACGTCACCTCCCACGTGATGCTGAGCTTGGCCATGTGACTCGCTTTGGCCAATGGGCTATGAGCAAACATGACTCAGGCAGAAGCTTGATAGGTGCTTACACCTGAACGCTTGTCCTCTTGGAACGCTGCCTTGAGGCGGCCATGCTGTGAGGAAGCTGATTAGTCCTCCCAAGGATGAACGGTGGTGTAGAGGAAGACAGAGGAGCCCAGGCTGATAAGCAGCACCAACTCCCACATTGGACTATCCAGACATTCCATTCCTCAACCGTCGGAGTGAGCCCAGGAGAGACCAGCAGAGGAACCACAAAATCCTAAGCAATGATAATTTTTGTAGGAAGTTTGAGGTGTTTGGTTACACAGCCATAGGTCATCGATACGGGGGTTATTCATGTTCTTTTTGCCAAGTCCAGGTAGGCTCCTTTGTGCTACTGAGTAACAACACCGATGATAAACACAGAGATTAAAATGGAACTTAGTGGGACTGAGGTCCAGTCATTAGTCATTTACCATCACCTCCCAAACCTGGAAAAAGAATGCCCTTCCAGAGCAACTTTATGCTGAAATCTTGAGAGACGCTTTAAAAAGATCTACCTTAAAGACCATCTGACCCTGTAGGGAGACATATGATGAGCCTACCTGATTCGTGGGCAGAGAAAAAATAACCACCATTTAGTAATAGCAAGAAGAAGACTGCATAACATTTCCGGGTGACCTGCCACGCAGGTGGCCTGGAATGGGTAGTAGGATTATCTTCACGTTGTAGGGAGGGAAAGTGAGCCTCAGAGCAGCTGAGGGACTTGCCCAAGCTCACACAGCCCAGAAGTCGCAGAGGCAGGCTTCCAGCTCAGATTTGTTTGAGCAGAAAGCCGTTGCTTGCAGTCATTATTCAATACTTCCTCCCAAATTTTATGCTAATTTCCTTTTCTTTTCCTGAGCAATCCACTCAGATGGGAAATGAGTCACTTACATTTCTGAGTTTTCTCCTGCCTACAGTTGAAGGGATGACAGCGCCCTTGTCGTCGGTGTTGATGAGGATTCAGGGAGATGGAGCCCGTAGACATGGCACCTGGCCTTGAAGGAGCAGTGGGAGCTGGTCGTCCAAGGAGTAAAGACAGCAGTGGAGGACGCTGCAGCATTGGTCCTTTTGAAGGGAATTTAACTGGCTGGTCTGGTGACGTCGGCCCAAGGGAAGAGCCATGTTTGCCGGTCCTTGACTTAGGCCAATGGTCGGATCTCTACCGCAGCGTCCTTCAGAGGTTCTAGATGCCTCACTGTGCAGATGGCCTAGACCCAAAGCTTCAGCTTCAGGGAACGAAGGGACAGAGAAGCACCGAGAATCACTCCCACCGCAACTAACGGAGCTGCCATTCCTTGCTTCCCTGGGCCCTTGTCAGCAGCGGCAGGATCTAAGTTCCGAGAGTCTGGGTGGCTGAGAAAGACGAGGAGTCACCTGCAGTCACTCCACGGGCTCTGCTGGTCATCAGCAGCTGGAAACTGTCACCTACTCACTTCCTGCCCCCTTTCCATTCCTGTTAGGCAGATGAACAGCCAAATTAGAACATAACAAGCTTTTGTTTTAGAGATTACAACATGTGCATTGTCACCTATCTCTTAGACCCAGGAGCGGCTCTTCGCAGGAGACTGAAGCCTGGAGTTCGCTAAGAGGCATCAGGGCATCCATATGCCTGCTCTGGAGATAAGACCCATGCATTGTAAATGCCATCAAGTTTGCTCTTCAGCGGGTGATTCAATTGTCATCATCAGGAAAGTTTTCAGCTAACACCTTCTCTCCTCCAAAATGTAGAAGGACTTTGGGAAATGGAAAGATTCCTTTTTTTTTTCTTTTTCCATAAAACTCATGCTCCTTTATCATCCACCCACTGCTCCTCATTCTGAAAATGTAGAGGGGGCTACTGTCGATCTATTGGCATCCATATGTCTGTCGAAGTCAGCTTGACTTGGAAGATCTAAATAAAATTGGCTTTACTCTCTGGCCCTCACATTGGGGTGGTTCAAACTCTCCCCAAGACACTTGCAAATTCCTGGGGCTAACCTTCTCATGCCCCTTCTGTTCCAATTTCCTTGTCCCTGTGCACCTTTTCCCCACTGCCGTCTTGTATGTCATCCGCTGCTCTCCTCCACTCAAGGGATTCTCTTCCCTCTATTCCACTGACTCAAATACAAATCACCACCTTTCCCTGACCCTTGAGACAGTTGTGTGTAGTGAGCTTTTCTTAACCAGCTGAACGGAGAGTAGATCACACAGAGAAAAATGAAAGCTTCCTGTTCAAAATCCTTTTGTCAAGCCCTCCTTAGGGAATGTTTCACTGGTCATGTTTATATGTAATTCTTCCCTATCTTTTGCAAAGTGTAGTCATCCGTTTTTCTGTGTTTTTTTTTTTTTTTTGAGGGGGGAGGCCACTCAACTCCAAATTCTCTTCAATGTCTTATGCAGGAAAGTCAAGTGCTCCTTGTCCACACAGCCCTCTCTTACCGCCAGATCCAGAGGGCTCAAAATCAGCGTCATGCTGGAGTGTTTCCCAACAAAGACATACCTACTGGGAAGAGCTCTAGGGTAGGAGGTTAGGGGCAATTCTTGCCAAGGGCAGCTGTACTGGGGAGAAGGAGCAGCCCTGAACTAGGGCCAAGAGACCCAAGTTTGAATCCTGGCTCTGCTGTTTCCTGGCTTTTGCCTGGAGGGAAAACACTTACTCTGAGAGTCTCCCTTCCTCTGAAAGATACGTCTAATGAATGCCTCCCAGGGCTCACATTAGGGCAGGCAAGAGAGTGGAATTTAGAAATGACTATTATACGCCAGGCAGTTTGGGTGACACAGAGCAAATGTTGAACAATCTGACCCTGCTCTCAGGAGCTCATGCTTCAGTTGAGACAACAGGAGAAGCAGACGGTCAGTGAGGGGACCAGAGCCAGAGGAGGTTGGGATCCCTGCTGGCTGGGAGGGGAGGGCATGGCAGGCTTCTGGGGGGAGTTAGGCTAGGGCTCAAACTGAGCTCTGAAGGGTATGATGAGGGGACCAGCAAGACACTTCAGGCAAGGGGGAGGATGGGAAGGTGAGGCCAAATTTCTGGTTGTCAGAAGACAAATTCAAGGTCTATCTAAGGCCCCTTAAAATAGAGGTTCAGCAACCTTGTTGAGACTCTGATGAAACCTCTGGATCCTCTACACAGAACATTTTGCTCACAATTTCAGAAGGCTCACTGACTCTCAGAGTCCAAGGCAAATCCTTTATTCTGTTTCCAGTCTTGAATCTCATTTTTCCCTTTGGAGCCAAAACTTTTCAACCCAGAATATATCTATGTTGATTTTTCCTGGATTCTCTCTATGCATAAGAACTACTGGGGTTTTAGGCAGCCAAAGAAATGAGACCCCTGTTTCTTGCCCATGTTCAAAACCTATTAAGAGAGAGATAAAAAGGAGCCAGGTAGATGAGACTCAAAATGTCATCTTAACTCCTGATAAAACTAATTTTGGATGGTATGGCTTAGAAATGTGATAACAAGGAACTTCCTAATATTCCCTGTGCCCAAGTAAGATCTTGGACTGGTGCGCTGGAGGAAAATATTGAGTCTACAGAGCAAACATGTGTAATCAGGATCACAGCCATACACTGCTCGAGGAGAGTGGATTCTATTTGCTTAGGACTTCTGATACATTCTCTCTAGCTGATCAAGGAACATATGCCAATCACTGTCTCTTCTTAACAAAGAAATTCACTTGACTTCTTCAGGGAGGAATAAGGCCCAGAGTAAGAGACCAAGAACGTTTGGCAGAAATCCCTCCTCATTAGACAGAGGAATGGGGAATTAGATGCATGTACTCTGAGAAGGAAACATTCTCCTTCTTTCCTTCTTCCCTTCAATTATTCAGTCATTCAGTGGATATGCACTGTGTTCCTAATATGTTCCCAATTACTGTGCTTGGCTCTGGAGATACAATGATGAGGAAAAGAACTGGTATCCTAGAGCTTTCTCTCTGGTGGATAAGCTAGACATCACACAACCAATCCAACTAATAATATATATTACTCACTGTGAGGTGACAGTAATGGTTGATGGGTATCTGATGATATCAGGGTGTGCAGCAGGTGGCCTGTCCAAGTGAAATGAGCAAGGATGTTCCCAAGCAATACTCAGCAGACAAGAGTGTTTTTGATTCCTCTTACTCCTTACACCATCACTTGGAGTGGGCTAATGGTCCTAGCCTATGCTTTGGCACCTAAGACACAACATCTGGCATCCTCTCCAGTTCCAAATAGGTGACCATCTTAAATCTTAAAGACTATATCTATAATGCCCTCAATGGGCAACAATCAGATAAGATGGGGAACTTTCCTCGATCCACCTCCCAGAGATGGTTTGCCAGAAACTGCATGACATCAGGGTACTGGGATTCTGGAGAGAACTGAGATTTTCTTGTCTTGGATGCAACATGTTGGACCATAGATAAAGTCAGAAGATAAGCACTTTACAAAGTCAGAAGTAAAAATGAATTAATGACACTTGAAAATAAAAGTTATAATTGATAAAACACATACACATGATTATAATGAATATTTGCTGGCTAAGAGGCTATCAGTGGTTATAAAGACCAACATAACACAGATAATTAGCTGAAAATAATTTTATGCCAGCAGATCAGTAAAATATAGAATTGTGAGTCAATGAATGATATAGATGTGAAGCAGAGTATGCATGGAAGTGTCAGTTTGATTATGATATCAGAGCAGAGATTAATTCTGAAAGAGATGTTTCCAAAAAAATAGAAAAGAGATCCAGCACACAGCTTCCCCATACCTCCTCTGAATGGCAGAATCAAAGGTAAAGAGAAGACCAGGAACCAAGGAGAATTGCCCAGTGTAGGCTGGACAGGGCTGAGCTGTCCTGTATTACTAAGTCCAGACTCAATGAGACAAAGGCAAAGGCACTGAGCAGGCTGGGTGGGAAGTCAAGAGTGCCCATTTAGAATCCAGGGCAGGATATTAGGATGTCACACTACAGGTGACATCACACCACAGGAAAAATCCAAGAAGAGAAAGAATCCATGGAACAGTCTGGGACCCAAGATGAGCCAAAGAAAACCAGTGAGGTTGGGGAGTTCGGATTCAGATGCAGACGGTCCTGTGCAGTTTCATTTGACAGTGTTTGTTTATGTCAGCGCTCCTTTCAGAAACCCTCAGGCCCTTCTTTACATTCCCCCAAGTCCATCTGTAATATTTTTAAAAGAAAAGCACATTGGTTCTGGAGCCTAACAGATACCATGTGACAAGATACTGGGAGAAGGCACTCTGGCTTGTCAAACAAGAAGAAGCAGATGCAAACAGACCTTGGGATACAACGTAAAAGAAGATGCAGGGAAATGGAATTTACTGAAAGCATTCCATTAGCCATGATTGTAACCAAAGCAATAGGAACATCACTTTTCTAGTTATACCTAAAGAGAGAAACGGAATCAAAGAGGTAAGTGTGAGATGGTGAAGAGAATGGTAGTGCGCAGGGAGTAGAAATGAAATTGATTGATCAAAAACACAAAGAATTCTCTTAAAAGTGATTTATCCCACTAGGTCAATGAGATATAGAATTCTGAGTCACATGCCTTTGCCACTAGATCTTGAAAGTCTTTAAAATTTCCACTTTTCCTCTACTACCCCTATCTTTCAACCAAATATCACACTGTAGAAAATACACACACACACACACACACACACACACACACACACACACACATCTATATATCTTAGTTTGGCAAGTTCTTAGTTCTTGGGCAGGTAAAGAGAATGTGGTTTATAGGTCCTCAAAACCACCAGCTCAGTCATTATTCAGAAGTAACAACTGGGATACATTCTACTGTTGAGAAATAATGGGTTTTGAAAACACAATCACATTCAATGACCAAACAGCTGGGATGTTTTACAACTGGGGAATAAAAATATCTATTACTTCCCTCTAAGAGACTCAGGAGTTGTATACATTGCCATATATTCTTGGTATCATAACGTGAAACTACTTTCCTGACTCAAAGTTCCAAAGAACTCCAGAACACATATCATAGAAACAAAAACTACTTAAGTTCCAGGTGTCAGAGACCGCCTGCTTCAGACTCCCACAATTCAGAAGGCAAAGTCATGAACTTAAATATGTAGACTTTGGTAAGCCCGTAGAGTTTAAGATCCCTCCAAAATTTCTAAAAGAAATGCAACACATTTTAGTATCTGATATTTGTACTTTGTTTGGGAGAGAAAAAGAAGTGGATATAGAATATCAGTTTTCCCCAGGTCCTATCAAACCATCGAAGTACTTTCAGACTGCCTTCAACTTTTCACACCCGATTTATTCTTAAATTAAAATGACTTTCAAGGAAATGCCTTTGTACATATTTATCTTGAAATTACACACAGTTTTTAAATGCTGACAAGGACACGGTGAAACCAGCAGCTCAGTACACTGCTAAAAGCAGCTTGCGTATGCACAATTGTATCTTGCTTATGAGACTGCTACCTTTGTCCTCCCACTCCCTTTGATTTAGAACCTTCTCTTGACTTGGAGGGCTTGGGAACATCTGCAATGTTCCCAATATTATAGGAGATAAGATCCCCAGAATGCCATTTTAACTAGAATTGGTTTTAAAATAGTTCATAGCAGCATTGTCCACAATAGCTAAATCGTGGAAGGAGACGAGATGCCCTTCAACAGATGACTGGATTAAGAAGTTGTGGTCCATATATACAATGGAATATTACTCAGCTATAAAAAAGAGTGATTTCTCAACATTTGCTGCAACATGGACGGCACTGGAGGAGATAATGCTAAGTGAAATAAGTCAAGCAGAGAAAGACAATTGTCATATGGTTTCTCTCATCTATGGAACATAAGAACTAGGAAGATCGGTAGGAGAAGAAAGGGATAAAGAAAGGGGGGGGTAATCAGAAGGGGGAATGAAGCATGGGAGACTATGGACTCTGAGAAACAAACTGAGGGCTTCAGAGGGGAGGGGGTGGGGGAATGGGATAGGCTGGTGATGGGTAGTAAGGAGGGCACGTATTGCATGGTGCACTGGGTATTCTGCACAACTAATGAATCATCGAACTTTACATCAAAAACCAGGGATGTACTGTATGGTGACTAACATAATATAATAAGAAAATATTATTATAAAAAAAAAAAGAAAAAGTGAGAGGACTGGGGACCAAACCACAAGCCAACATGAAACCACTAGGCAAATAAAGAAGGTCGTAGAAAAAAAGGAAGAGTGAGGGAAGCAAAGTGAAACAACAACACAACATGAAAAGGAAAACCACAACAAACTTGTAAAAAAAAAATTGAAGAAATCTAATCAATGAAGCCATCAAAATCAACAATATGAAAATTAATTTCTGCCAGTTGAAAATTAATTTATTCCAGTTATAATGAAATTTATTTATTTAAACTAGTCCAAAAAGTATTAAGATGCATATATCTAGGATGCTTGAATTTGTACACTACTGCTCTTGTTATCAAAAGTTTGTCTTTCTATCTAGAAAGGAGAGGAAGGGAGGAGTGAGGTAGGAGGTGTGGAGAGCGAGGGAGAAAGCAGGAGAGAAAAGATTTGGGAGAAATACCCCACAGGCAAGGCTGTTTTACCTTGATGATGGGTAGTCATTCCTGATACTTATTCAGTTTAACAGTTTTGCACCTTTCTGGCCAGAGAGCATCCCGGGATAGGAGTGTCTGAGATGTATAATTGTAACAACAGGCATATGTTCTGAAATTATAGATACTGCATGTCATTATTTCATTGCACATATGGGACCTTGCGTTCAAGAAGAAACATTCTCCAAGAAGCTCAAGCCATTTTATAAAATCTAATTCCAATCAACCAGTGTAGTTGGCATAATAAATCATTGTTAATAGAGTACTCTCAGTACACAGGTAGAAATTTAGTTTTTATTTTATTTTGTTTATTTAAATTTTGTTAGTTACCATACAGTGCACTATTGGTTTCTGGAGTAGAACTCAGTGATTCATCACTTGCTTACAACACCCAGTGCTCCTCACAACAAGTGTCCTCCTTAATCCCCATCACCTGTCTAGCCCATCCCTCACTCACCTCCCTCCATCAACCCTCAGTTTGTCTTCTGTCATTAAGTCACTTATGGCTTGTTTCCCTCACTCCTTTTTTCTTCCCCCCCTTCCCATTTGCTCATCTGTTTTCTTTTTTAAATCCCACATATGAGTGAGATCATATGGTGTTTATCTTTCTCTGACTGATCTATTTCACTTAGCATATTACACTCTAGCTCCATCCACGTCATTGCAAAATGGCAAGATTTCATTCTTTTTGGTGGCTGAATAATATTCCACTGTGTGTGTGTGTGTGTGTGTGTGTGTGTGTGTGTGTGTGTGTTTATCCATTCACAAGTCAATGGACATTTGGCCTCTCTCCATAGTTTGGCTATTGTTGATAACGTTGCTATAAACATCAGGGCGTATGCACCCCTCCGAATCCGCATTTTTGTATCCTTTGAGTAAATGCCTAGTAGTGCAATTGCTGGATCTCAGGGTAGAAATTTGTTTAAAACTTCGGTGATAGATATACACTTCTCTTTTCTTGGGTTCTCCAGAAAAGTGTTCTTTAAATATAAGACTACTGAATACATGATTTTGCAGAAGCCATGCCAGATTTTAAAAAAAGAGAGAGAGAAATAAGGTCCTCTTTAGTTTTCTTACTGGTTGGTTTTCAGAAATGTTGGATATGGTAAAGTATCAAATATCTAAGTAAATGAAATGAGAAGCAAAGTTTTAAAAACAGAAGTGACTATACCAAATGGTCCCTGTTTGCACCCCAGACCTATTTTCCAACCCCTTTCATCCCCAGGAGGCCAGCTTCCAAGATGCATGGACCTCCTTGCCTTCTGGCTTCCTGATGGGTTCAGCCATGAAGGGAGAGCTGCCAGCGGGCTATCAGAGGGTGGAGGAAGAGGGAGTTGGGGTATTTACTTCCCTACTGCTTCCCTACAGCCACAATTCCCATCAGGTGATCCCACCTGTGGTTTCAGTTCTCATCTCCACTTTGCCCCTGGGAGCTAAGGTGGTGGTGGCTTCCCACTGCTTCTAGTCCCTCAAGGTCAGCATCCTTTATTAGCACTCTTGACTACAAGAGTGACTTGGATGGCTTTGATCTTGTCATCAGAGTTATGCCAGAGAACAGTACCACTGCTGTGCTGGTCTTTCTGAGATCAGCTTTTGCTTTTCTAAAGGGGGAGGAAAAACTGTCATGGCGCAGAAATCAACAATGATCGTGTCTACTCCGGAAGAAGTGTCTGCCGTCTTGCAATCTGGGTGTGGCCGTGAGCAAGCGAAAGACAGAGGAAGGGGTGGGGTAGGAGAAAGAGGAGGTAGTGAGAGAGGGATGGAGAGAGGAAGGGAGCAAGGAAGGGAGTTGGGAGGAGGCAGTACAGAAGTACTGGGGGGTGGGCTGGTGCACCCAGTGTGCAGACAACAAGAGAATGAGCAAAACAGGTGGCAGGGGAGGTAGATAGGGTAGCTTACAACAACCAGGAGCCCTAGAGACCATGGTGGCAACCATACCTGCCAGCAGGAGTCTGCAAGTCCCTGCCACGTGCCTGAGAGGAGCAGAGACCCCGCAGAGCTGGTTCACTCCAAGAGATCACTGGGAACAATGAGGGAGTCATCCATACAAGCAGAAGGCAGGGTGAAATAAGTGTGGTCAGCCTCTCTTGGCTGAAGGACCCATAATAATTCC
This sequence comes from Ursus maritimus, assembly GCF_017311325.1. NCBI lineage: Eukaryota > Metazoa > Chordata > Mammalia > Carnivora > Ursidae > Ursus > Ursus maritimus. The sequence goes on along the minus strand of NW_024426774.1, from coordinate 13,396,706 downwards.
TTAGAGATGAGAAAAAACAAACTTGGACTCCACTCAATCTTCTACAGTTCACTTGGAGGTGAAATGTCAGACATCCGTAATTAGTGACATAATTTAATTAAATATTCAGCAAATCTAGTTAGAATGGGATCTGTAGCATCCTGAGTGAGTCCTTCTCAAGCTGTATGGTTGGGCTCTTTTTTTTTTTTTTTTTTTTTTTTTTTTATTTGGTTTTTTTTTTTTTTTTTTTTTTTTTTTTTGAAGGTACCAAGCACAAAGCAGTTTATTAAAGCTATATGGTTGGTCTTAATAGCTCCCTTTTTAGGACCCAGAGAAGCTACATTTTTATATCTGAAATTATTTGATGCCAGGTGGATTTGGCCAACCATGTGTTTACTTAGCGGGTGCCTCTGTGGAGAGAAACTGCCCAACTCCCTTGGCAGAGAGCGGTGAGAGATAGAACGCTGACCTCTGAATGCAGGAAAGTTATACTTTCCTGAAAAGAAGGGAAGGAAACACAGAAAACTGTCAAAGTTTAGAGCAGGAAGAAGCCATAAATATCTTCTGCTCCAATGTCCCTCACCTGCCATTTTACAGATGAGGACATTGAGGCTCCAAAAGAATTAGGGACTCACCCACTTTCAGAAGGCCAGCCCTAGAACCCAGGCCTGTATATTCCCAGAATGTTCCTGCTCAGACAGGGTAAGTGGCCAGGAGAGTATCTAATTCTCCAGGCCCACCCCTCCGGACAGCCGGCAGGTTCTCAGGCTCTTACAAACACGAAGAGCTCTAGGAAGGGGCGGGTGTCTATGTTTCTTCAGTCTGCATTGCTGTGTGGGTACAGTGTTAACCTTTCTTGAGGGTATATCAACAAGAGATATGCTTTTTTTTTCCACCAAGAAAAGTCAGATTTTAATTGTAAAGTCACCAATAGAACTTCTTTTAGATCTCTTTCTATACATGGAAAAAATAGCAATGTCCAGGCTCAAACCTGCCTCCTTTCTAGAAGCCACTTAGTCACCTAATTTGCTTGTAAGTAGTTTGACTGGTGGACTAGAGATCACTCCGTGAATCAGGATGACATTTAATGGAACACGTTCTTGTTTCACACAAACAGGTTCCAAAATAGCCATTCAGAAGGGAAGCCATTCTCACTGGAATGTTTACAAATCAATTTCCCCACAATCACATCACCGGACCTCCCTTGCCATCTGTGGCACCGCCATGCAGACTGCCCTGTCCCCGAGTCTGGGAAAGGAAGGCAATGGTTGCACGTGTTCTGACTGCATGCCGGGACAGCTGGAGACGGTGGATAGACTAAGCACTTCAGATAGGACATAATGGCTTCTAACTGATAACACTTATGCTAGACACTCCTGGGTCTTCTTCAAATGGGAAGAACCATTTGAGAGAGAGAGAGAGTTCTTTGTACTTGTCAACTAAGAAGAAAGTCTGAAGTTTGTAAACACCAATGCTGAGCTCCCAATAATTGGCTACATGAACTAGGTGTCTGTTGGGACCAGAATAGTGAGAAAATAGTAGGGAAGGAACAGATCATACTGCTGGAGTCTAGAATCAAGTTTCCAGATAGACCCTTGGGATTGAGTAAATTCAGGGCTCTCACTGAAGAATGAGGCCATGTGGCAGGGAAATCAGTTCAGGGGTAGATTCAAAATGTAGAAATAAGCCCAGAAGAAAAGAGGAAGACAGATTCGATATACACAGCAAAAATCCCAAACTAAAAGTCCAAGGTCTATTCCACTCCTCCGCAGGGTCATGATCAGGGAGTGTTGAAAGCACGAGAGAATTATGGGGAACTTTACAAAAAGATGGCAGAGATAGAAGAAAACCAGTCACAGGAAGGCTCTATACTTTGTACCTTTCTAGCAAGGAAAAAGGGACGCTACTGCTTTTCCTACCTTAGCCTTTCTTTGGCGACTTCTGTGGATCTAAGGTTGTTGAAACAGGTATTGATTACCTGATTCCATAGCTTAGGAAACCAAGACCACTGAAGCAAAGGGATTTACTTAGGGCCACTCAGCCAAGGAATGTCTCCTCTTGAATTACAGCCAAGGTCTCTTAATAGCAGTGAGGCAGAAAGAGCACAAGATAAGAAGTTAAAAAAAAAAAAACAGGTTCTTATTTTGATGCTTGGGTTAAGCCCTTCATCTCCCTGATTTCCTCATCTATAAAATGGAGTTAACAACAACTATTTCATAGGACTGTTTTCAGAATTAGATCCAATAAAATAATATATGTTTAAACTATAAAGCAACATGTTATACAAATATAATGTTAGATTATGTCTATCTCATCACTGTAACTTTTCAGAAATCCTTAGTGAATAAAACTAAACAGTTGCAACCGGTCAGGAAAACTTTCAGAGGGTAGATTATACCAGGAACTCCCACACATGCCATCAATTTCAAAACAATTTCCTTCCTTTCACTCAAAAGAGAACTACAATGGCAAATGAGAACATTATTGACCATCTACTTCGTGTAGTCCAACATGTGCTGGCCAATGTCCTAAACGACAGCCTTCTTAGCAATAGCCAGAACACAGCTACTGCAGAAAACCGAATGACGACAATTTTATTTTATCTCAATATGAAATTTGACCCCAAAGGCCCTGAACATTTCTCAGAGTGGTGAGAATCAGCCTTTGCAGACATTCCCAGGCTTAGATTAGTGATTCCCTTGAATGCTCATTAGACAGAGATCTATCACATAGCCCATATATACAGCAGGGTATCTGTCAAGTTGCTAAGGGCTTAAACAAGGGATCCCAGTACTTCATAAATCTAAAATTTAACAGGTTCTATTTTTTTTGTTTTCCTCAAGCCACATCATCACCACTATCACTATTAATCACAGGCATCATATTGAGATGTGCTTTTTTTTCAGATGGGGAGCTTATTATACATTTCTAGTCATTAGAGAGCGAAAAAAACAGAGTGGCTTTGGTGTATATCCCAATTTGTAAAGCAAAATGGCTTTATTACTAGCTCAAGGATCTGAAGACCAGCTTGTCTGGATCCTCCAGCCTCCCTTCGTGGCTTAGTACCATTGAGTAATCTCAACAATAGGCACTTCAAAAAAATTTTTCAAAGGTCAAAAAAATAATTGGATACCATGTACAGAAAGAGAAAAGATGGAAGTTTTTACCAACTGTCCATTCTTTTATTCACCCATCCTAGACCCTGGGTTGGAGGACGCATTTGTGATCTGAGCATTTCTCCCCTCCTGCGTCAAAGATGGAGGTGATAGTCACGACTCCCTGAACTGTAATTAGATGGCTTCTATATTCCCCATTTTTTAGGCTGCTGATTCACCAAGTGAAGCCATGAGGGGGCCACCTGTGTCCCCCATTGTCCCAGGAACAAGCGAAGCCCTGCCTTAGCCTCTCATCATGTTCCTGCCCCACCCCCTGTTCCTACATCAATCAATGTGTCTCGCTAGATCAGTTTCTTTGAAACCTCAGCCAGAAGAGCAGGATCTGATCAGTACTGGCTCAACTGCTTTTTCTTACCTCAGGAGACCATTTGCTTCTAGTCATACTACAGAGGAAAGATCAAGTCTTAGGAACACCATAAAATTATCTCTAATGTATTATCAATTTTAAACCAAAACACATTTGGACTATAACCCTAAACATAGGCAGTTATAACTTTTAATGCTCTTCCAAGGGGACATAATCCTAACAACCATCCCTAGAAATTTTCCCTACACAGGCTGGCAAATGCTTTCCTTCTCCCCAGCAATCCCATCCTATAAGCTGAAAACAAATGGAATTTGGGGGTGCCTGGGTGGCTCAGTCGGTTAAGCATCTACCTTTGGCTCATATCACGATCCCGGAGCCCTGGGACGGAGCCCCGCATCAGGCTCCCTGCTCGGTGGGGAGTCTGCTTCTCCCTCTCCCTCTGCCCCTCCCTGCCATTCGTGCTCTCTCTCTCTCTCTTTCTCTCTCAAATAAATAAAGTCTTCGAAAAAAGTTAAAAAAAAATGGAATTTTATAAAACCCCCTCAGCAGAAGAAAAAAATGTCTGTCATCACTCCTGCCGTAACCAAAAGCAAAACAATAACAAAAACACAATGCCTGAATTGGCCAAATTCTTAGCCCTTTTTTGGTAGGTGTGTACATCAGAGCATGACTGCACATGCCCAAGCCTGGCAGAAAGGAAGTGCTCCGTGATGACGAAGGGGGAGCAGACTGTGCCATAGGAATTTCCCAAGCTAGAAACAAAACCCGAGGCTTCGGGGCTGCTTACAGTATCTCAGACAGAGCCCCGAACAACGGTGTCCACCTGAAAGGCAAGGAGCTCAAATCACAAATGGCCCCTCTTAAGCCCAGAAAAGGTGTCTCATTAAATTCACTCAAAGACCCATTTATTTGGCAAAACTTGTGTCCACAAGGTTGCTAGGCTGTCTTCATGTGGGACCAAGAGAATATGTAACCTGACAGGATGAGAGGCTCCCAGCCCCCCTGCCCGGATGTCCCCACTCAGCTCAGCCACCCCCTATGACCAGTCTCTCCTGAGGAAGAAGAAGATCAAGAGCAGGGAAGGGGAGGGTGAGGGAGGGTGAGGGAGGGCACAGTAGAGGGGAAAGCATTTTTGCTCGAAACTAAAAGGGATTAGGTCCCGCTGCATGCAGCCCACCCTGGCCGATTTCCTGGAATGTGTCATCTTGACCTTGGCAAGCCAACCATCAATGTTGTCTCTGTGGGACAAGCTTGCTCTGACTGTAAGTGTCCAAGCCCAGCTGACCAGCTTCATGCTCCTTCCCCAACATTCTCTGCCCCATTCCCATGCTCATACACAGCCCTCCCTCCTTACCTGTAGATCCAATGTGGAAATCTAACTAGGCTCGTGGAAAAGTTCTACCAAGAGGGAGAGCGGCAACCCTCTGACAGGTACAGTATTCTTCCCCATCTGCGGGAGGTATTTGTAAACCTGCACTGGCCTCTCTGTTTTTCAGGGAATGATGCAAAAAAGTGGATGCTTCTTTAGTCGACAGCATCTTCCCTGATCTGCCACTGCCAGCCTGATTCATCAGCCTTGCTCATTAGTGTGGGCAACATGACCTGGTGCAATGAGCCAGGGCCATGGAACTAAAGGAAGGGGTCCCCACTGGTGCCCACTTGATAGCAGCCCAGGATCCTTGGCTTTGACACAGGAATAAATATAGCTCACTTTTTGGAGACCAAGAATTTGACTGAAATATGGCAAACCATGCTAAAAATGTCAGCTGTTTTCAACTACACTGATAACACTGGAATGAAACATACATTCATTGGAATGAAAAGTACTCAGACATTTTAGTCCTAGGGACTCCCTCCCACATCTTTGCTATCTCTTTAATGTGTAGATTCTCAGCTAGCTTGGCCTGAGCGACACTTAGGGCAGCTCCTGGCTTTTATAGATGAGGACCTAACACCTGGAGGGGAAGAGATTTGCTGAAGATCACAGAGCAGGGGAGGAGTAGAATGTGAACTGGGACTCCGATCTCTGACCACTAAGTCAGTCCTCTTTCCAACACAGCATGTTACCACTGGAGAGGAATAAAGGATCCAACTCTACAGAAGTGGCTTTTCTCCCAACTAACTTGACAGCAATAATGTCTTCCACTGGTGCCAGACACAAATACTGCTCAGACAGCTCCTTCAGTTTAGTATCTTTTCCACTGTGAGTGTACTCATGTCTTTATTGTGCACATTACATGCTGATACATAGTGAAATGCCATGGTGCAACCTGAGGTATACCTTTACTCCGACATCATGTGTTCTAGGGGGCAGTTTACAAGCTCATGACAGCCAGATGGTATCCATTTCCTGGGATGCCATATCTTCAAAACATGACCACCCCGTAGTGTATCTCTATCTCCATGTAAGTATTTTCTACCCATTTGGTAATTTGTTAAAATGATAACTAAGTAGATTAAATCTGTATCTCCATAAGACTTTTCAGGTAAATCAATTCACAAATCAGGGAAATGATCCTTTGTTAAATAAGGAGTTCAAATTTGTGATTTGGGGGAAATGATCAACAATATAACACAATCTGATGTTCTCTTCTGCCTTCAAATTAAAGGTAGGCCTTCTCTGTAGAAACGAATCATTGTGCTCCCAAAATCTGACCAAGAAGAAAATGTTGTGAAGATGCAAGTTTCCAAAGGAATGGTGATGATAACATGTATTTCAGGTTCTGTGGTAGTTTCGTGGTGGCGGGAAGAACAGGACAGGACCTGGGAAGAATTTATTTTAGTATCACTGCTGGTAGCTCCAGAGATCAGCAGAAGTTGTTTATGTTTTTTATTTTTTTAAGTTTTTTTTTAAGATTTATTTATTCATTTGAGGGGGGAGGGAGTGCATGCATAGAGGGGCAGAGGGAGAGGGAGAGAAGCAGACTCCCCACTGAGCGTGGAGCCCAATGTGATGCAGGGCCCCACTGGAAGCTGAGCACCACTCAGGGTTCGATGTGGGTCTCAACCTCAGGCTGGACCCCAGGGCCCTGAGATCATGACCTGAGCCAAAACCAAGAGTCAGATGTCTAACTGGCTGTGCCACCCAAGTGCCCCAGCAGAAGTTTATAACTTCTGTTTATAACTGTGCTTATGAATAAATGTATCACATCTCTCAAAACTCTTCTTGTTACAACTCCTGCAATTAGGGTTAGATACAACTACACAAAACAGAAGCAACAACAACAACACACAATATAACGCCATCTTAAAAAATAAAACAAATAGTATTTTAAACAAAATAATATTTGTGGAGTTTAAGCTACTAATTTTTCAAATAAATTACAGAAATAAGGACTGAGTGTTAAGAGCACATCATCAGGCAGAAAAATCAGCCAAAATATTTAAATGACACAATCAACATATACGAACATATATTGTTCGTAAAATAAGCAATGCCAAAAAACTATATGTCAAAACATAATTGACAGAACTCTGTCCCCAATATCTGCAGTATTCACATTTCTTGCAAATGCCAATGGAATATTTACAAAAACTGTCCTTATGCTAAGTCGTAGAGCAAGCACCAACAATTGCAAAGATTAAAATCATTTAGTGTATGTTTTCTCACCACAATTAGAAAGTTGAGGTAGAAATTAATAATAAAATATAGAGAGAAAAATACCTAAATTCTTGGAAATTAAGTGATACACTTCTAAATTCATGGGCCAAAGAATACATCACAAAAAAACTTACAAAATTAATTTGAATTAGATGATCATGAGAGCCATAAAATATAAACACTTGTGGGATGCTGCAATTTACAGCCTTAAGTATATATATTTAAAAGGACACAAAACTAAAAATCAATGATGGAAGCATTCCTGTCTAGAAGTTAGAAAAAATACAGAAAATTAAATCCAAATATAATAGAGGATAAAAATAATAAAAATAACAGCAAAAATTAATAAAATACAAAATAAAAGAAGGATAGAAAAAATAAACAGGGGCTCCTTGCCTGGCTTGGGCAGAAGAGCAGGTGACTCTTGGGATCATGAGTTTGAGCCCCATGTTGGGTGTAGAGATTACTTAAATAAATAAAACTTAAAAAAAATAAATAAGCAATGCCCAAAAAACTAATAAAACAGATAAAACCTTTGGCAAAACTGGTCAATAACAGAAAAAAGAGAAGACACAAATTACCAATATGGAAATGAAAAAGGGCACAGCATTACAGAAATTTGTGCAGAAATTTTAAAGATAATAAAAAGGTATGAAAAATAATTTTATATAAAAACATTTTGAAAATATAGAAGAAATGAACAAATTCCTAGAAAACACAACTCACCACATTGATATAAGCTGAAATAGGAAATTTCAGTGGTCCTATATCTATTAAAAAATGTTATAGATAAGTGTCCATCAACTCATGAATGGATAAAGAAGATGTGGTGTTATATATATGTGTGGGTGGTATACATATGATATATACATATACAATGGAATATTACTGAGCCATAAAAAAGAATGAAATCCTGCCATTTGCAATGATATGGATGGAGCTAGAGAGTATAATGCTAAGCGAAATAAGTCAGAGAAAGACAAATATCATATGATTTCACTCATATGTGGAATTTAAGAAACAAAACAAACAAATGGAAAAAGAAAGAGAAGAGACTCTTAAATGTAGAGAACAAACTGATGGTTACTAGAGGGGAGGTGCGTGGGGGGATGGGTGAAATAGGTGATGGGGGTTAAGGAGTACACTTGTTGTGATGAGCACTGAGCGTTGTACCGAAGTGCTGAGTCACTATATTGTTCAACTAAACTAATATTACACTGTATATTAGCTAACTGGAATTTAAATAAAAATTTTAAAAAATAATAAAGATAGATGATAGATAGATAGATGATACATAGACAGATGATAGATAGATAGATAGATAGATAGATAGATAGATAGATAGATAGATAGATAAAACATTCCTTTAAAAAGATCTTAAGGGAAAACTTCAGGACAAGATGGTTTCATTGAATTTTTCCAAACACTTCAAGAGTAAATAAATAAACATAATCTTATGCAAATTCTTTCAGAGGTTAGTGCAAGAGAAAACATTTCCCAAATCACTTCATGCAGCCAACATAACCTTGATATCAAAAACTAGCATGAAATTATAATAAAAGAAAACCAGGTCATCTCACTTCAAAACATTAGATGGAAAATTCTAAACAAAATATTAGCAATTTATATACAGTGACACACACACACACACACACACACACAAAGCTATATTTACCTTAAGAATACAAAAATGATTTAACTTTCAAAAAATAAACCGGAGTTTCACAAATCATTCTGGGACAACTGGATATCCACACACACGATACACAAAATTCAACTTGAACTGGATTCAAGACTTAAATGTAAGAGCTAAAACTATAAAACTCTTGGAAGACAAAGTAAGAGTAAAGTTTTGTGAAAGTGACTGTTGGTCAGGGCGCCTGGATGGCTCAGTCAGTTAAGCATCTGCCTTCAGCTCAGGTCATGATCCCAGGGTCCTGGGATCAAGCCCCACATCCAGGGAGTCTGCTTCTCCCTCTGCCCTTACCCCTGCTTGTGTTTGCTCTCTTTCTCTCTCTCTAACAAATAAATAAAATCTTTAAAAAAAAAAAGTAGAAGAAGAAATTGGCCATTGGTTTCTTTGATACAAAACTAAAAGTACAAATGAAAAGACAAAAATTGATAAGTTGGACTACATCAAAATGTAAAACTTTTGCATACTATACCATCAAATAGTGAAAGTACAGTCCACAGAATGGGGGAGCATTTTTGCAAATCACGTATCTGATAAGAGTCTTATATTTAATATAATATAAACTATTATAACACAATAATAAAAATACAGATAACCCAATTTTAAAATAGGCAAAAGTTCCAAATAGACATGTCTTCAAAGAAGATCCATCAATTCTGGCCAAAAAGCTCAAGGACAGGTGTCATTAGTCATTAAGGCACATCAAAACCATGAGTGTACAGACCTAGAGAGTATTACACTAAGTGAAATAAGTCAGACAATGAAAGGCAAACACTGTATAATTTCACTTATACGAGGGATCTTAAAAACAAAACAAATGAAGAAACAAAACAAAACAAAACAACAACAAAAACCCAATAAAACAGACTCCTAATTACAGAGAATAAACTGATGGTTGCCAGAGGGAAGGTGCATGGGGAGGTGGTGAAATAGATAAAGGGGATTAAGACAGACAAACCTCCAGTCATAAAATAAATCAGTCACAGGGATGACTAATACAGCACAGGGAATACAGGTAATAATACTGTAATAACGTATGGTGACAGATGATGACTGCATGGATCATGGTGAGCCCTGAGTAATGAATGGAATTGTTGAGTCAGTATGTTGTACACCTGAAAATAGTATAACACTGTATGTTAATTTTACATCAATTCAAAAAAAAAAAAACATGAGATACCACTCCACATCCTATAGGATGATGTGTCAGTTTGCTAGGGACCATAACAAAGGACCCCTGACTGGGTGGCTTATACACAGAAATGTACTTTCTCACAATTCGAGAGACTACGAGTCCAAGATCAAGAAGTCAGCATGCTTGGTTTCTTCTAAGACCTCTCTCCTGGGCTTGTAAATGGCCTTTGTCTTTCTGTCTTCACATGGGCTTCCCTCTGTACCTCTCTGTGTCCAAATTTCCTCTTCTTATAAGAAAACCAGTCATATCAGATTAGGACCCACTCTTAGGACCTCATTTTTAGTTAATGACCTCTTTAAAGACCCTCTCTCCGAATACAGTCACCTTCTGAGGTACTGGAGATTAGGATTTCAATATGTGAATTGGGCAGGAGGAGACATCATTCAGTCCATAACAGATGGCTGTAATCAGAAGAACTCTAATAAGTGTGGTGAAGTTGTGGAGAAATTGGAACCTTCATACATTGCTATTGGGAATGTAAAATGATGCAGCTGCTTTGAAATACAGTGTGGCCATTCCTCAAAAAACTAAACTTGAGAGTTATCATAAAATCCAACAGTTGCACTCCCAGGTACATATCTAAGAGAATTAAAAACATGACTATTCAAAACTTCTACATGAATATTCATAGCAGCTCTATTCATAGGAGTCAAAATGTCCACCATCTAACGAATGGATAAATGAAATATGGTATGTCTACACCACGAATTATTATTCCGCAATAAACTAAAGGAATTAAAAGTAAAAGGAATAAAGTAATGATACATGCTACAATATGGACGATCCTTGAAAATGTTATGCTAAATGAAAGAAGTTAGTCATAAAAGATCACAGACTGGATGATTCCAATTATATGAAATGTCCATAACAGTCAAATCTACTGAGATATAGAGTATATTAGTGGTTGCTTAAGGATAGAGGACTTTGTGAATATTCACCTAACTGTACTCCTATGATTTATGTACTTTTATACATCTTATGCTTCAATAAAAATGTTTATTGAAAGAAAAGTTGTATAAATAGACAAAATATAAATATTGCTCTGAAAAAAGTTTATGTATATATACATATACAAGGTTCGGTGTATGGGAGCACAAAAAGGTGAATCAGACACCATTTCTCCTCTCAAGGAGATCGTAACTGATTAGAGGACTTTAAAACCAGACCAGGGTATAAGAATTCCAGCTGAAAAAGCAGAAACCTTGATGCGGGTCTGAGAACCCAACTGGAAAGATAAAACCTGGATACAGGATTACACTGCTATTTCCTAGAAGCTCTTCTTGGGCACACAAACTAAAAAACAACCAGTATGTCCCGCATGACCTTCAGAAAAGCACCCTGCCAGGTGGAGGTGACCTTGGCTTATGCCTAGACAAAAGGTCATGGCCTTGAATTTGAGGCTGAATCATGCAAATGCTCCAACAAACTCCTAAGACTGCTTCCCTCCAGGGAGGGCCCTGGGAGCCTGGCAACCCCTAAAGATCCTAAAAATCAGAAAAGATCTTGGAGGTCATCTGTTTCACCCTCTTAGAAGGGGAAGATGAAGAAACCTGGTGAGAGAGTCACAAGCCCATCACTGGTACCACATTATAGCTGTCTTCTTCACTCGGACGCATTTTCCATTTGGAATAAGCCATAGTCATTATAAAGTTGAAGAACAATATGGCAATGAATTCAACTCATATCTGTGGTTAAAAGAGACAGCCTATTTGATGTTTTATGCTTTAATTTTCTGTGCACTAATAAAAGTGCATAACTACAGAGAGACTCTATATTGCTATATGTGGGCATAATAGAGATTTATAGACTGTGTGGGAAATACTTAGATTCTCTGACACAGAAAAGCCCAGCAATTAAAATAGCATCAGCAATATCGAACAAAGGGAAAAAAAAAAATCCCCACTTTTTTGGCCAATCAAGCAGAAATTGAGATATTTCTGAATTTATTTATTTTTTCTAATTCTTTAATCCAGGACATCGGGAATACATTTATGAAAACTTGTACCATTCCGTGTCCTCCTCTCATCGCCTTGGTAGTGCTTTCCAGGGACACAAAATTGTGTGATTAAATTTGCACTCTTGGGCTCCTGCATCTAGAGATTTTCCACGCCGGAACCAGTGCTGGCAAAACTTAATAGGTTATTACTGACAGAGTGGAGAGTGATGGCTAGGTTTCACTCTGCTCCTGAGTCTACAGAAGGGTTTCTCGACCTCGAGCTCTGCTAACTGGATAGTGGACTAGATCATTCTTTGCTTAGGGATTGTCCTGTGTAGGAAGTTTAGCAGCATCCCTGGACTCTACCCACTAAATGCCAGTAGCACTCCACCCCCAGTTGTGCTGACCAAAAATGTCTCTAGACATTGTCCAACACCCCTCGGGGGCAAAGCCACCCAGTGTTGAGATCGCCGGTCTACAGTATAAGCATGATATTGAGATTTGACTTTCACTCATGAAGTACCCAAGTGACACTGAAAGAAAGGGATAGTAATAAAAGAAACATTAAGAGATTCCATTTGCCTACTATATAAAAAGCCCTTTGTGAAGTGCTTTACATACATTATCTCATTTTATCCCCATGACACCCTGAGAGGTAGTGGATCAGTCAATGCTCTCAGCAGCTAAAACAGTACATTCTAGGTGGTTTAAACAGAAGTGGAATTTAATTTATGATATTAGGTAGCTCACTGAATCTCCAGGCATGCCAGAAGGTCAAGTTGGAGCTTGGCAGCTGGGAACCATGCCCAAGCCACATGGCAAGAAAGCTCCAACAGTGACCCCACTGCAGTCTCCCTGGGCAAAGGTATCTAACACATCAGGACATGCAGTACCTGTACCATTGATGCTGGGCTGGGACAAGAACAATGTGGCCTCTGTGAGCAAAAGCCACTGCCACCAGTCTTCAGGAAACTCTTTTTTCCTGAAGCCCTTTTCTCCATGAGTATACTTTGAATTCAGCATGTCTAGCTGGTTATTTGATTGGCAGAGCCTGTTTCACATGCCTGCACCAGAGCCATGAGAAAAGCCGGGATAATGAGTTTCTCAGGGAATTAGGAATTAGGGAAATTCTCGAGATGTGTGTCCGAAAGCTCGGGAGTGACTATAAGGCACATTAAGCGACTACCCTCCGGGTAGATGCCCATTTTGTAGATGATGAAACAAACTCCAAGAGTTTAAGTAACCTACTTAACCTCATTCCTGTTGTGTGGACTCAAACACAAGTTCTCCTATTCTTTAGCCACTATTCTTTCCCATGTAATAATAACAGCTCAAGAAAATGTGTAGCTCCCTACCTGTCCAACCCCTGTCCTTGATTACAGCTTCCTAGGAGGTCCCTAGACTGAGATGCTATGAGATTCTGCCCAATCTAGATTTTTGTCAGGCAGGGCAAAATCATCACTAGTTAGTACTCTTCTAAATGTTGCACAGGGACTGTGACGTAGAACATGCAGGCCATGGTGGAGGGGGTGGCTCCCAGAGAAATGGGGACGGGTTCTGTCTACTTCCTATGCTTATGGCTTTCAGAGAAATTCTCTCTTCCACTGTCTAGAGAAAAAAAAGGGGGGGGGCCAGTAAGGCTGCCCTACTGTGCTGGGCGACCTCTACCTCCTCCTGGTATTCACATCCGGTATAACCGCACCCTGGAGTATGGGTTCGACCTAGTGACTCACTCCTGAGGAATTAATGCAGCAAAGGTAAAGGAAGTCCATCTCTAAGATTAGGCTACAAAAGACTGATTTCTGTCTTGAGTACACTTTCTCTCTCTCTCATTCTCTTGCTCTGTCTGTCTTGCTCTCTCTGAGGGAATCCAGCTGCCATGTTGACAAGATACCCTCTGTAGGAGTCACATGGAAAGGAACTGAAAGCAACCTCCAGCTGACACCCAGTGAGGAACAGAGACCCCTCTCTCTCATCTTCCTCTTCTGAGGTCCGTGGCATGCACAAATTACTACCTGATTGCTCTCTGATTCATATATGTGCTAGACTGGAAGTTCCTTGAGGGAGTGCTTGTACTTGTACCCCTCCATGTCTCCCCACTAGTATTTGGCAAAGTACTGGGTGCATGGAGCTTTAAAGAACATTTTGGAACAAATGAATGCCAATGAGCCTTATAAGAAATACTCTTGGCCTGACTCAAATTAGTTCCTTCCTTCCTTCCTTCCTTCCTTCCTTCCTTCCTTCCTTCCTTCCTTCCTTCCTTCCTTCCTTCCCTCCCTTTCTCTCTTTCTTTCTTTCTTTCTTTCTTTCTTTCTTTCTTTCCTTCTTTCTCTCTTTCTTTCTTTCTCTTTTCCTTTTTTCCTTTCAGGAAACATTTTCTGAGCTCATACATGTATTCATCAGTCTACAGAGACTAGGGGTAGAAAGATGAATCAGACATAGTTTCTGCTGCTACACTGCATTAATTTTCAATACTGCTGTAACAAATTACCACCAAGTTGGTAGCTTAAATAATACAAATTTACCCTATCATTCTGACGTAGTTCAGAAGTCTGACAGAGGTCTCCATTGGCTAAAATCAAGGTTTTGGCAGGGAAACTTTCAGAAGTGTGTTTGCCTATTCTAACTTTTAAGGCTGCCTACATTCCTTGGCCCCATCTTCATAGCCAGGCATGGTAGACTGAGTCCTTTTCGGTCACCCCTTGAGGGGATCTCTCTTTTTATTTTATTCTTTTTTTTTTTTTTTTTTTTTGACAGAGAGAGAGCACAAGCAGGGGGAGCAGCAGGCAGAGGAGAGGGAGAAGCAGGCTTCCCACGGGGCAGGGAGCCAGACGCAGGACTTGATCCCAGGACCCTGGGATCATGACCTGAGCCAAAGGCAGATTCTTAACCAACTGAGACACCCAGGTGCCCCATGAGGGGATCTCTTTTAATCCCCTTATGAAGAATGCTACAATATTTTACTCTAGTAACTTCCCAAATTCAAATATCTGATCCTTTTAATTCACTAGAATGAGGGCATCGACATCTATGCAGGCTGCTCATATGCTACAAAAATGTTGCTAGGTTAAGTTTGGCACATTCAATGAATTGGCCCAGTACCAGGCTCCTAAGCACTCAGACTTCCTACACATGCTTAGACCACTTTGATTCAACCAATAAAGAAAAACCAACCCAGAGGAGCTTGGGTTAGGCTAATGTCACCTCTATTTCATAAATCTCTCTCTCTCTCTCTCTCTCTCTCTTTCTCTCATATTCAATTTAAAGCTATATTGGTGCAGCAAAAAGAGACAGACTTTTGTATTCATAGCCTGGGTCTCATCCCTACCACCTGCTAGCCGTGTGCAATCTAGGGTAGCTTCCTCTCTTGTCAGATGAGGTTAGAAATACTCATGGTACCTGGTTACCATCATGGTTAAAGTAGATCATAGATAGAAAACGCAGCGACAGTGCAGGCACGTGGTGAGCACCTTCTAAATGGCAGCTATTATCAATATCAATTACTTTGCTTCTGCGGTTCGGTAGATCCCAGTGAAGCCACCCCACCACTCGGTGCTCGGTATATCTAGGGAGGAATGTGACAGGGACACCAAAGAACACCAAGGACTCTAGATGTTGTTTTCTAAAAATATGAGACTTGCAGCAAGGCAAAACCTGGCAGAAACATTATGCTAAGGCATGGGCTCTCAGCTCCTATCACCCTGCCGCACCTCCAAAATTAGAGTTGCCTCCTGAGCAAAGCATGGGCTGGGTGTGAGTCGGAAAAGCAACAGTGAGGAGTTCAGTGAGGTTCAGAGAGGATGAGACCAGAAGGGGTCAAATGGGCAGGAGAGAAGTTAGTAGGAGCCACTTGAGTCGTGGGTCGATCACCACTTGAGTGAAAGCCATCTCCAGATTAAGGGGCCCTAAACATTGCCAGTTAATGTTTCCAAAGATGCCTGGGCCCATTAAAATGTCCACATGGGGGCAAGGAGAAGTGTATGGCAGCAATTCTGGAAGACACAGGGCTGTGTATCTGGGGGCCAGGGCTATGGATGTCCTAGGCAGATGGTTACACTTGTAAGAGAAAAATCATTTTTCAGTGATGATGGCTTTTTCCACTCCATGATTGGGCCAGAAAAACTGGAATTCACCCAGTTCATAATGGCAAAACTTCAAAAGAAGACCAAAAAAAAAGACTATTTTCTTAAGCCCCAGTCTTTCTGAGTCTTACCTGTGACCTTAGAAAAGGAACATAATCTCCATGGGCCTTAATTTCTGCATGTGAGAATGGAGGGTTGGAGGGAGGTGATCTGTCCATCTCTGAAATAATTCTGGTGGTAGTCATAACCCTTACATGACCTGAGTTTCTATGTGTGATCTTAAAGTCTTTCTAATAGCCTCATTTCCCACTGAGGAGAATGAGGGTCAAAGATAATAACAAATCTGCCAAACCCAGACAACTTGAAAATGGCAGAACTGGGACTTGGAAAGAGACCTGTCTGACTCCAAAGTTCTGGTCTTTTCACCCCAGTGGCCCTGCAGTCGTGTGGCTCTATCAGACTCAGAAAACGGTAGACCCAGAGGGACACCAGCCCCATCCTGGAACGAGGCTGGCCCCCCTTGGGGAATATGTCTGCTGTGCCTCACTCTCACGCAGTGTAAGCAGACTCATCTGAGCTGCATGGGGACGTCAGATGCCCAGGACACCGGAGAAGTCACCAGCAGTGGCAAGAGGAACCTACGACAGCCAGTGCTTGTGGCTTCCTAGTTTCAACAGAGGCAGAATGATTCTCTAGGTCTCCCTGCCAGACCTCCCCTCTGCATCTGAATTTATAGCTTCATACAAGGAAGCAAGGCTATGGCTTGTGGAGATTTCTCATATTAAAATTAAAAATGTGTTGTTTTTTTTCTTAACAGAAATACCTTCTGAGTGAAGAGACCTACCACTAAGTAGGTGGGTGACTGAGAATTGACAAGTCTTCTAAGTTTCAGCTTCCTTGTTTATGAAAGGGAAGATGTCCACATGACAGTTGACTGAAAATCCATTAAGGATAGTGTCAATGCCTTGTTCAGATGGAATGGCCTCCAAGATATTTTCCACATGTATGTGGGACTTTGGGGGTTTATTGCAGCTGCATGTGTGTGGGGGGGTGGGGGGTTCTGACCAAAACTAAGTTGTTCAAACAGGGGGGCATGCCTGATGCGTGCTCTTACCCAGCATCCTTTGTGCCCACAAGTCAATCACTGCCACTAGATTCTGAGCCTTGAGACATGGGATCAAGTGGGTTCCTGTCTGTGCCTCCGACAGCCAAGCACAGTGTCTTCCAATGGAAGTCAAAGGTCCTTCAACATCAGATGTGATCTTCTTAGGTCTATGTTCGCAGGGTCCAGAATCAATAGACCCAGAAAAATCACAGCTGAGGCCTGTCTTGCTTCATTTCCAGGCACACCAGTCCCTTCTTATTTTTCCAGGGGTTCACTGAGTCCATCACTCACCACATCAGTCCTATTCACAATGGCCTCTTTTGTGAAGTGAGACCCATCATCTTGTCTAATTAAAGCCTTCTCCAGTTTATCACCCCAGATGTTTGAGAATAATAACTCTGTGGAAGCACAGTGTACGAGAATCATCGCTATGCTCAGCAATTTATGGCACACAGACGAGCAAACACAAACATTTCTGCATCTCACCATAGCTAGAGTTATTTTTGGTATTGAGCACTCGGGGACCAAACCCCTATCAAAGAGTTCTCTGAAAAGTCAATACCAACAGCAATAGTGTGGGCACAGAAGGACATCTGAGGAGCACTGGTCCTGTTTCCAGAATGGCTGGAGGAGAAAGAAGAGAAGGCACTAAGAGGGGCAGTGTTCTCTGCCAAGATACCTAAGCCAGAGAAGGTGGGAACTTTATGGAACATTGGATATCATCTCACCTACCATGCACCTCACACTGTGTATGGGGATGGTATGGTGTCATGAAACCGAGGGGCCTGAACATTCTGTAGGAAGGTAGGTAAGCATCACTGAGTACTCAGTACATTGGCATGAGATCAAGGGAGATTTGCTAGTCTTTTTTTTTTTTAAGGTTTTATTTATTTACTTGAGAGAGAGAGCACAAGCAGGGGGAACATCAGATAGAGGGAGGTGCAGAGGGAGAAGGAGGTTCCCCGCTGAGCAGAGAGCCCTACAGGGGACTTGATCCCAGGACCCTGGGATCATGATCTGAGCTGAAGACAGACGCTTAACCGACTGAGCCACCCAGGCATCCCAAGGAGATTTGCTAGTCTTGAGAGAGGCCAGCAGTTTTGGGGCAGGAAGGGCTAGTGGGTATCCTGAGGCACACTGTTTAATCCTAAACCTTAGTTTTCTCCTTTAAGAAAGAGTCATAATCTCACCTGTCTCTCAGGGCTTCTGAGAAGATCGAATAATGTCAAAACCCATGTAAACTGTAAATCACTAGACCGAGAGCATTCAAATGCATTAACCAACTATTTCTGTGTTAGGCACAGCTGACTCTTTAGGCCACCATGGAGACAGTAAGTTCATTAGCCCCAGGGATGACCTAACACAATATGACTTAATTTAGCCCTCTCTGTCTCCAGATGAGATCAGCTACTTTTTTTTTCACTTAAGAAACTGTGCAAAGCATTTTGAAATTGTTTAAAATAAAGAAATAAGCTCTGTATATGATGGCTAGACAATTGCCAATCAAGGGGTCTAGAGTGCTGGTAATATTCCAGGTATACCCACGCGTGTGTGCGCATGTGCGTGCGCACACACACGCTCAGAATGCAGTTCACTCCCTGGTGGGATGACCTCCTCAGATCCACCCACCCACTATTCTGTCCCAAGATTGCAGTCAAAAAGCAGTGTTGTTTCCAAGATGAAGCAGTGAGCCCAGTGTCAAAAACCCAATCTAGGGAGGGTGAAGAGGGCTCTTACGGAAGTCCAAACCAGGAATGCAGAAGAGGCAGCCACCAGTCCTTTGAGAATCCAGATTTCTTAAAAGGGGTTCCCATTCTGCTCCAAAAACATAGGGAGTATAATTCACCTGCCAAATGACCTTGAGCAAGCTCTGGGCTCATGGCATTAAAGCAGGAACTGCTAACCGTCCATCTATGGTGGCAAAGGGCTACCACCCTGCCCCAGGACACCAGGACTGCCCACTCCACTGTTAGCTTCTTGTGGGCCATGTCCTATCTCCTCTGGGATTCCCACCCTGGCCTCTGTTTATCTCTAGTTTATCTGCCCACAGATTTTACCCCAACTGTTAAGAGACAGGTCAATGCATACCATCATTTTGACACAAAAATACTTCTCCATCTGTGCCTTCTTCTCCATTCCGAGACCACTGGCAATTCCAAGGCAAGGCATCATCATCCCTCTCCTGGACTGTGTCTGCTGCCTCCTAATTGTCTTCTCTGCCTGCAGGCTCACTCCCACCAATCCATTTTCTACACAGACATCCAGAGATATAGTTCCAGAACAAAAATTTAATTATATAATTTCCATGCTTAAAAGCACCATACAAATAGCGATTAACTCCAGGGTCAAGTCCAAGCCTGCCATACATAATCCTCCATGATTTGGCCTAACTCCCCAGCTCCCCCACTATGTTGTGCTCACTGTACCCAAGGCTCTGCCATCTTTAACTTTCCACATTCTCAGTCAAGCAGAACACTCATCTACTGATCCTTCTGGCTCAAATGAACAAATCAACATTTAGCAGAGCAGAACAAACTTCTATCTTTCTGCACTCATTAGTTCCAGAAGTTTAATCCTAACAGCCACCTTAATAATGTTAGGGGCCCCAGAATAGTTTCAGTGCTCTCTCTCTTCCTCCACCAACCACCCAATCCCTTCTCCTATTGTGCTCTGATTCCTGTCACCAGCAGTGGAGACCTCTCATTAAGGCTCTCAAGTCTGCCTATTGGACAACTTGGGCTTTAATGTCAGTGAACTTCAGATATTCCTTTAGTGGTAACTTTCATTTGCGATGAATGAGACAATGAGCCTTGGGCTTCTTGAAGATAAAGCAGAAGAGCAGAAAAGTGGGTGCTAGTGAGGAAACAGAGCAGAGATGGGTTGGGCATTTGAGATAAACCAGCCCAGTGCTAGAGTACGGACAGTAACCTTCACAAAATGCATGCTCCAATTCCACCATAACCAATGCTCCGCCACCCAGACAAAGCCACAAGAGATGTTAGGGGACCTAACCTAGGTCACACGACCATATCCTGGCTCCTAGTCCCAAGCTCACGCAAACAAATTGCACTGCCTTCTCTGGCATCCCTCTTTTCTATGCTTTCCAGATGCCACAGGTTACTGAAAGGGGCACGGGAAGGACTCCTTAAAGGCAAGGCATGTGACCATCTGCTGAGTGCCAATTTTGGCCACCCACCATATCAGCACTTTATCTTACCTGATCTTCACAACAGCTGTACTAACTATGCATTTGTCACAATCCCTTTCACAGATGAGGAAGCTGAGGGTGGATAACTCATTTATGTTTACCCAGCCAGTGGGTGGTGGAGCTGAGATACTGCTTCACCTGTCACCCTCTCAAGCACACTTCATCTCTCCACTTGTAGACAATGCCTCCTGCCCTGTTGTAAAGGCCCCATTCCTGGGCAGATGAGGCTCCACGGCCTCTATCCCCTCCCACCTGCACTTTTCAAAGCATTAGTTTCAAAGTCATAAGACAGAACATAAGTGCAGGTCACCCTGACCTGCTGTTGGAGAGCTTCTCCAACCCTCTGTCTCAGGGGCAGACTTACCTATCCTGAGAGCAGTTGTGAACATTTAGAGAGATAACACTGGGAAGTGCCTGGCACACTGGGAACTCAGCAGATGAAGACCGTCAATCATGGGACGGTGAGTTTCCCAAGTGTGGGGACCCTACATAGCTCACCTTGGTATCCCTAGTGATTAGCACTAAATAACAATTTGTAGAACTGAACAGGACTTTCTAGAGACCAGTCATGGCTGTGGGGCTCAGTCTCATCTTCACAGTCCCCTTAGCCAGAAAGCAGAGCACAGCATGGTTAGCCCAGGGCAGTGCAGAAGGGCTTCCCACACCCCTTCATGAATCCATTCTCCCACAGCAACAACTACTAGGCAATAGGGGATATGTAATCTTTCCCTACAGATGTACAGAAGACCGTCAGGGTGGGTCTTGGGCTCTCCTTTTGCCAACAACCTTCCCTTGAAGTGCCTGCTCTCCACTTTGTGTTCCTTGCAGGAAGGAAGTTCTAGCTGTGCTGACCCCTCTGTGTCTCCCCAACTTTTTGGTGGACTCATGGTACCTGGTGTGGCATGGGTGTCAGAGAACCGTGAGGCATGTCACCCCTGAGTAGCTGCCAGCCCTGCGATGCCTGGCAAGACAAAGTCTCCAATCTAGGTCAGTGGTTTGTTCCACCTTAGTACATGACATGTAATCAAAAGTCAATGAAGACATCACTTTTCTCATTAATTAATCACAAAACATAATACAAACACAATTATACCAAAGCTATATTGTTTCCAGACCCTTCCTTTGTTCTTAGATAAAATTTCTCCTTTAGAAAACAATTCTATAAGATTTGAAGGCTAAATATTTCCTAGTAACAGCTCTATTTCTTCAAGGAAAGGGAAGCCAGACCCCTGGAATGACTCTCACAATGCATATTTTCAATCTCAACTAACTTCATTGCACACACCATAAATTATCTTCCCAAGACCCATTTTTTTCTTTAATAGACTTATCTTGAAATTTATTATGCAAAAGATTCCATCTTCAGTACAGTCTTCATCTCGTGTTGCATTGTAGGAAGAGCAGTGAGCAATTTCAGACTGTACTTAACCTCTGTGAGATGCTGATCTGTGGGAGTGTCTGTCCCATGGAAAGAAAAACATTTCCTCATTTTCAAGGACATCATTTCTGACGGAACCTCCCCAGTGCCTATTTACCATCTTGTCCAAGCTCTCCTCTGCAAAGCCTCAGAGTGCAATGCAGACAAAGCTGCCCAGCCAGGCTCTCTGGAGCCAAGTTCCAGAGGACAGGCCCTGAGCCACAGAGAAAGATGGCAGCTTCTAAGCCCCACATGGACAAGAGAGTATCTCATCATGGGCTGGACCACAGGTCTCCAGGAAGCCCAGCTGATACATCTCCAGCCAGACACAGAGTCTGATAGAACAGAGCTCACCTCATGTATGCATTGCCAGTGTGAAGAGAGGTTCTCAGAAAAGCCAACAACTTCAAGTTACATTCACACAGATATAAGCTTTTGAACCCAAATTACCTTTAATTTGGGGCCACTTAATGCCTTTCATCAACTCCCATTGTCTTAGTTTAACAAATGGATTCATAAATTATGCAATCGACAGCAATTGCACTTATTTGCAATTAGAATTCATTCGTCAGTGCTCTGCCTATGAATAATTAATACCAGGATAACCTTGATGGAGCAAATGCACTTTGGTGGGGTATACTGAATATTTAGGAAGTCTCCATTTGTGATCTACATTTTGGGTTGAAATGATCAGTCAGTAAGTCACTCCAAATATCATTCAACCCAACAAGTCTACAGTGTTATGAGCTAGAAACAAGAACCAAGGCACAAATCATTCCAAAGGTTATTTGTAGCTGGACGCAAAGTAAACAGAGGTAGTATATTCTTTAAATATCCAGTGGACAATACTCCTGTGTGGTTCTGGACCAGTCTTGGGGCACTGTGTTTGGGTTCACATTTTTCCCATCTGTAAAGTGAGAGCACAAGAATCTGTGACTCTTAAGTTCCATTTTGGATTTTAAATTTTTAAAATACTCCAAGAATTTTTAAGCTGTAGTTCATGCATTCCCAAGAAATCTATAGATAGAACTGTATCTCAATATAATTTTTCTTATTCAGCCTATTGTTTTTACTTTATGCACTCAAAAACATTCTTCTCTAGAAAGATTCAACTCCTTCACTAGTACCTATGAGATTCACAGCACAAAAAATGGTTGAGTCCCAGATAAAATGACACACATATGTGCATCTGCACTACACACATAAAAATGAAACTTGAACAAAACAAAGAGCAAAATATGAGATATAAACAGTAACTCCTCCAATGGCCATGCTGAGAAGGCCTTTTTCAAGCTCTGCCAACCTCTCTGTAATACCAGAACTCCTCCATAGTTCACCTGGCAGGCTGAAAAAGCCCATTCACAAACACCACCATGTATGATCCATTCAACAACTCCAGAAGAGGAGTACCTCACTATCCTGGTTCTAAGTGAAATTGAACCTTGAAAAGAGTGAATGACCTACGCAAAGTCATATGCCAACAATCAAAGTCTCCTGACTCCAAATACTTGCTGAAGCACCTTGTCATGTTAGTCATCAGCCTCGGATACATCATGAAATAAAACTTTATCAACAAAACCCAGAAACATGGTTTATGATTGTAGAAAAATTAAGCCCAATCTAGATGTTCTCTAGTGGAGGAGGTGGTGAATGTTTCCCTTCATGGGAAAACAGTCCAAAATGACTCATTTTCCAGGCAGAAGACAGAAATTCCCAAAGCCACCCTCAGGACTCCATCTGAGACAGAAATGCATGTTCTGAGAGCCGAGGGCCACCAGAACAGAAGGTAGTGGAAGAGCTGAGTCACTATCTTCTATAGATGCAAAAGAAATGCTTTTGATTCTCAGCATTTCTGTGATGTGTTTCCAAAATAAAGCCTCAGTCAGAACTTTCAACTTATGAGAAAATGAATTTTAAACTCTCATTTCTTGCTGAACTCATAGGCTATGATATAAAGAACTGGTTTCTAAAAACTGAAGAGATGTTATTATCCGTAGAACATTCCAACTCAAAGCACAGAAGGAGAATTCAATTCAACAACTTAGTGGCCGCCTACTCCTGAACAGTGAGTATGTGCCAAGTACTCAGTGAAGCACCCTGAAAGGGTGGTGAATAAGACTGAAACTTATAGGCAAGGAGGGAGATAAACACCTAAAAAAAAAATTACTGCAATTCAAGACAGAATTTGCCAGGCTGTAATGCAGGAACACACAAGGAGAAAGAGATAGATGATTTGAATGACAAAATATACCAAGGCTTCACAGAGGAGATGGATTTGGGATCTGGGAAATGTCCCTCAGATATACTCCCTTATCTCCATCTCCATCATCAGGTGAAGTACAAGAAGGGTATGTAGAGAAAAAGAAGCATTCCAGAAAAAGGAACAGCATCCATGTAAAAAAGGGATGGAGGTGTTGCAGGCAAGTGTAAAGAGAACACCTGGGCTAATTCATGAAAGACCTTGTACAACAAAAAAAGGAGCGTGGACAGTACTTCTTTGTTGACAAGAAACCAACTGACATTTTCATAAAATCTGACTTTTTTTTAGAAAAGTCACTCTTGGGGCTGGACATCAGAAGGGCTGAAAAATTTGAAGCTTAGTACCCAGTGAAGAGGCTAGAGAACACACTGAGCTCCACGCTCAGCAGGAGTAGGGACACTGTTACAGAACTCGTATTGTGAGCCAAAGCTGCTCCTAAAATTTTAATTAAGGAATTTCTCAGAAATCTCATTTGATCTCAGCAAAAAGAGAAAGTGGATGTATTGCTGAGTTATCTGAGACTCCTTAGAAAGATTCTGAATGCAGAGGAATAATGCAATAAGTAAATAAATTCTCAATAATGCTTAGAGAATTAAGCCACTCACCAGGAAAACTCAGCCCCTAGTTATTTTAACAGTAATATGGCTAGTTCACATGGAAATGGATTTTGGCCTGAAGTACACATGACATGTCTTAATCCTCAAGTGAGCCAAACCTGGGTCATTATTTTGTAGAAATATTTCACCTGAGTCAGACCACTCAGCCTACAATTCAGTTCCCAATGGAGGGAAAAAAGGGGGGAGGGTAGGCATGGAAAAGGAGAATGAAGAGGAAGAAAAAGAGGAAGGAAGAAAGAAACCCAGATCGACACCCATACACAGAGAGGGAAAGGCAGAGAAGATGGCCCAGAAGGATAATATAGGAACAGAAGTCATGAGAAGAGCAAAGCAGATGGTGAGGATTTGTGGGGGGAGAGAGAGGGAAGAATGGCCATCTGAACACTTAAAAGCTGTCAATTCCTTTCTGTCATCCAGCTCCCTCCCCAGTTCCTGAAGACAGACAGACTAATAAGCTGAGGTTGTGTCCCCTGTTACTTGTCCTACTGGAGTGAATACAAGTATGGCACTGGCAAGGGGTCAGTGACAGTGTGGAAAGAGCTAAGCTAGTTTTATTCCATTACAGATAGCAAATTTTTCCATCCATTCTCCTTTCCATTCATGCAGTGAGCACTCTACAGAGATATTTATCATGTTCTGGGCATAGTAGCAATCTCTAGGAATAGAAATAAATGAATGAATGAACAGACAAATGAATGAAATGATCCATCTTTCAGGCACCCTATGAGTTTTGCTTGGGTTCTTTAACATGTCAATAGAAATAGAGGAAATCTCTGAAGAATCAGATAAGGGCAGATGATCTGATTGATCTCTGGCTGCGTGGCCTTAGACAAGTAACGCAATGTTTTGGAACCTCCATTTCCTTAGCTGTAAAACAGATGAGAAAAATGTCCAGTTCACTTCATAGGGTTGTTGGGAAGACAAAATGAAATCATTATAGAGTAAAATATTTTGTAATCTCTAAAGCACAAGAAAAACAACTGGAAGTTTATTTTGTGACCACTGAATGTAATTTAAGCTGAAGGTTGATATTCACCTTGTATTCTTTGAAGAAGGTGTGGGTTGATTGAGTTAATAATGTAAATAAGATGGGGGGAGGAGTAGGCATTTAAGCTACTTAATTGTTTCTAACCACAATTAGTGTGCTAATTATGAATCTTATTTGGCTATTCACCAAAGCAAGGTCCTTAAGGACAATGTTATTCTTCTTGTTCTAGGTAGTTTGCATATTTAAAAGAAATGAAATTGAATTGCTTTAAAAAACAGACAGTAACTCAGATTTTTGTTATTTTAGGCTGCCTTGCTCACCCAAGGACCCCCATCCCCAAACTCCTCGAGGACGAATCAATGAGGTTGACAAGTGGGACTTGGACATGAAGACACATGATCAGTGATTCACTGGTGCATTGGACTTCGCAAGGAGAACTACTCTGAGAACAGGGAGTTCAGGCAAGGATTCTGGGGCATGAACTCTGGCTAAGCAAGAACTTCACTTGGAAGCATGAAAATGGCAGTATCCCCTCTAAGGAGACAGACGGGGAAAAAATGAAAAAAGCACAGCCTCTGAGAACCCACCACCAGACTCTCCCAGTATGAAGAATGGGGACTTGCTGCCTCCCATTAAGGCCATCTTCTAACACCTCTGACTCTGACACCCAGCCCAGATGCCTAGCTGAAACTGCAGCCAGCAAGGTAGAAATGGAGCAACCAACCAGAGGAGCTGCTGACCTTCCTGCTGTGTTCCTTCTTGGACACACATTACAGGCAAATTACATGTCAGTGGTATTTAACAGACTGTGAAACACTTTCCCTACATTACTTCATTTGATTCTGACCACAGTCTATGAGATAGGTATGATTAGCCCCATTTTACAGAAGTGTAAACATGAAGCTCAGGAAATTAATTGGTTTGCCATAATTCACACAGCTGTTAGTAGGACCATACGCTTTTTTTTTTCTCCCTGAGCCTACATCCATCAACTATGCTCTCTTCTGAATCATTCTCCCCTCCTCTCCTTCATCCCCTAATGCTAGAAATAGAATCAGTTTTCTTAAAAAACCTTTTTCAAACATTACTAAATTATATATATAATATGTTTATATGTAATTATATATATATGTAATTATATATATGTAATTATATATATGTAATTATATATATATATATATATAAATTTCATATGGCATTCTATATTTATTTCCATCTCACTTCTTGTCTATAAAGATTGAAGATGTCATGGGGTGCCTGGGTGACTCAGTGGGTAAAGCATCTGACTCTTGATTTCGGCTCAGGTCATGATCTCAGGATTGTGAGATGGAGCCCTGCATTGGGCTCCATGCTGAGCATGGAGCCTGCTTAAGATTCTCTCTCTTCCTCTCCCTCTGCCCCTCCCCCGTTCTCTCTCTCTTTCTCTCTAAAAATAAAAATTTTTTTTTAAAAGATTGAAGATGTCTTGCAACAAAGATGCCCAATAACATTAAAATAGAATGAGGAAATTAGGACTGTAGCAAAGAGAGGTTGCTACTGATTAAATGGGTTGTATTCTGTTTTTTTATATATATATACATATGTATATGTATACACACACACACATATATATACACGCACACACATATATTTCAATATGTGTATGTACATACAATTAATACATACATATTTCAACATGAGGGTTGTGTGTGTAGGTGTGTGTGTTTATGACAGTACTTGGCATGCTGGTAAGCTCTCTATATACTTGAAACTGAGCTTCCTGGGAGTCAAACTGAAGATAAGCAGGGTGAATCATACAGCTTTCATTAGGGGGATGGAGAAAGTAGATTAACAAATTGGTGGAAACAAAATATTTCCCAGTAATGAGCTCTACAGGATATTTCCTACATTGTGTTACATATATTGATTCTCCCCAGGATCTCTGTCACGTAATAAGAACCTCTTGATATTTTGGTAATGAAATTCCTTTGTGTGGGCTCCAAGACAGATATGCCTTTGAAGAAATATTACCCTACATCTAAATATTAACTCCTTATCTCCCTTTCCTCTCATGGAGACCCAGAATCTTTCAGCACTCCTAATCTCATGATTCCCTAGTATCTCTGAAAATGTGAGCAAACAAGTACTCAGAATGGTAGTACTCTGATGGAAATCAGTTTAGTCAAATTTAAATATTAGAAAGAAAAATCAGCAATCAGGAGATTTAATTTTAATTTTAAAACTCCAATATGTGGGTTTTTAAAAAATGTTTCACACAGGTTTTGCAAATTGGGAGATATATTTATCTATAGAAAATTAGGGATTATGTAGTCATCTCAAATTTTATTAAGTATCCCCTTCTTTTGATAAATTCAGTTTTCAGGGCGCCTGGGTGGCTCAGTTAGTTAAGCACTGGACTCTTGATTTCAGCTCAGGTCATGATCTCAGGGTCAAGGGATGGAGCCCTGCACTGGGCTCCGTACTGAGCATGTGGAGCCTACTTGGGATTCTCTCTCTCTCTCTGCCCCTCCCCTCTCACTCATGCTCTCTCTTCCTCTAAAAAAGATAAAAATAAAAGTAAATAAATAAATAAATTCAGTTTTCTGCAAATAGCCAAATGATTACCTTTTAATATTGCTTTAATGCAAACATAGTATGATATACCCATGTAAGAGTTATTAAAAGTAAATTTAATGAATCATGGAGCTTTACATCAAAAACTAGGGATGTACTGTATGGTGACTAACATAATATAATAAAAAATATTATTATTAAAAAAATAAAAATAAAAAAGGGAAAAGAAAAGGTAGGAAATTTAGGAACTAGTGGTTTCAATTCACTTCTGGTGCAAAGGATGATTCTTGGCTGGTTGGTTTATTAAAACCAGAAGCGTCCATTAGAGATGGCAGAGATTCACACGGGAGTGGGCTGATCTTGGAAATTTATGGTATTAGGAATTAGGGGAACTATGGTACATGGTATTAGGGGAAGTAGGGGGCTCAGTGAGTTAAGCACTGACTCTTGATTTCTGCTCAGGTCATGAGCTCAGGGTCATGAGATCAAGCCCCACATCAGGCTCCATGCTGGATGTGGAGCCTGCTTAAGATTCTCTCACTCCCTCTCCCTCTGCTCCTCCCCACCATTTGCATGCTTTCTCTTTCAAAAGAAAGAAAGAAAGAAAGAAAGAAAGAAAGAAAGAAAGAAAGAAAGAAAGAAAGAAAAGAAAGAAGGAAAGAAAGAAAGAGGAAGGGAAGGGAGAAGGAAAAGAAATTCATGGTATTAGAATGTTAGTAGCATTTTTATTTATAAAAGTACATTAATTTTCTTACATAGGCAGAATTTGGCTTTGGAAAAAAAAAAAAGTCCATTTCCATCCTGGATGTCAAACATACAAAGAGAATCTAAATTAGCATATGTGTCTTTTTTCTTCCTGATGAACACATTTGAACTTTGGTTATAACTAAGAAGAGATCTCTCAGTGATCAAGAGGCAACCATTCTAGAAACACTGTTTTCCTCAGTTTTCTCAAGCAGGCAAACCATTTCCTGAGACACGGATCATAGTATGGAAAAGGTAAAGAACCAAGAGTCAGCCTGGGTTCCCGTGGAGCCAAGCTCCCTTGAGAGATTTAAGACCTTAGTTTCCTATTCTTCAAAACATTAATAATATGTATCAAAGTGTTATTTTAAGGGTTAAGTGAAAAAATATGTATAAAGTTCCTAACACAAAGTAGACATTTAATAAATGAGAATCCTTTCCCCTTTCTGTTTATCTTCAGAAATAGTTTAAGGGTCATATAGTCATTGAACAAATGTTATTGAATATTTGGTCTCTGCACATACTGTTCCAGGATTTGAGGATGTAGCAATAAATAAGATCAGATCTCTATAGAAATACCACACAAATGAGTTGTGTTATTAGTGGGATTTCTAGAGCAACCAGGGCTGTATGATTCTACCTGTCCCGAGACAGCTGTTTGCATCCCAGCAGGGTAATAGAGAAAAAAAAATAGCCAAAGATAAGGAGAACCCAGCTGAAATTTTAACAAAATTTTAAGCTTATATATGGGCTGGCATGACAGATTAACATTCTGAGAACCCACAGGCACAGAGTGAGATTGAATTCACCTGTCAAATCTTTCCAATGGATCTTCACAGAGCATTCACAGGTAGTATGCCAAACGCTTAAGGACAGGCCAGGAACACTGAGAGATCACCCATGAGGTGCACAGTGCCTTCTCCACCATAGAGAAAGTAGCCACATCCAGATGCAAAAAGTAGGACAAAAGAGTTAAAAGAAATTAATTGGAGCCACTACTTGTTTTCAGCCCCAAACTGCTTGAGGAAATGCAAGACATCTGAGAGAAATGGAAGGTATTTGAAGGCTTCAGAGTGATATGAAGCTGCCCTCAGAAGGCTTGGGCAGGCCAGCAGGGAAAAATATTCCCTTAAGCCACAAAAACACAGCTAGAGAGCAGAGAGAGCCCCCTAGCAAACCATCAATCTTACAGCCAAAATATAAAGCAGAGTGTTTTCATACAGTTTGGAAAGCTGTTAACTCAGTTGTAATCCATAAAAAGATCTCTGCTACTGTGGCAGTTCCAGAGCATAAATCCTGCTGAAAAGAAAGTCTCAAGCCACCTTCAAACCAGCTAAAGCCTGCAGTGAGTGAATTGAATCAAACTAAAGCCACTCCAGAGCCTAGGTTCAGCTCAATGATGGGTCAGATTGATGTAGGCCTTCACTCTGAAAGACTGATAGAAAGAAGGATGTGTTCCTTTCTGGGGACAAACACTGTTTGCTTCCATCTGTTTTTTTTTGTTTTTTTTTTTAAAGATTTTATTTATTTATTTGACAGAGATAGAGACAGCCAGCGAGAGAGGGAACACAAGCAGGGGGAGTGGGAGAGGAAGAAGCAGGCTCATAGCGGAAGAGCCCGATGTGGGGCTCGATCCCATAATGCTAGGATCACGCCCTGAGCCGAAGGCAGACGCTTAACCGCTGTGCCACCCAGGCGCCCCTGCTTCCATCTGTTTTTTATACAAAATGTCTGCCATATGACCGAAAATTATAAATACATCGGGAGCAAGAAAATGTGGCCCATGGACAATCAAGGACCTGGTCAATGCAAGCAGAACCAGAGACAGCCCAGATGATGAAACATCAGACTGGGTTTTGAAAGAGGGATAAAAATACTAAGGATCTAGTGGAAAAGGTGCCCAGCATGATTCAAGAGCTAAGTGATTAAAGTAGAGAAATAGAAACTATTTTTTAAAACCAGTGGAAACAGTAGAAATGAGAAATGGACAATATCAGAAATGACGAGTCAATACAAGGCCTTAGAATCAAAATGGACACAGCAGAGGAAAGGACCAGTGAACCTGTAGACCAACATAAAGTAACCAAAATGAGACTTTAAAACAAGATTTAAAAAAAAAAAAAAAAAACGACCATTTGAAATCTGTAGGAGAATATAAAAAGCTTTAACACACATATAATTGGAGTCCCAGAAGCAGAAGAAAGAAAATAAAACAGCCAAGAACTTTTCAAAATTAAAAAGAACTTTTCAAAATTGAAACAGATTCATAAGGCCAATCCCAACTAGGATAAATACAAAGAAAACTATGCAAGACAAAAGTATGAAAATATGTGAAGCTGAAGATAAAAAGGAAATCTCAAATGGACCCCAAGCAAAAAAGAACAGTGATATGAATAGAGCTGTCTTCTCATTAAAAACAGTGGAAACTAAAAAACAATAGTATAATAATTCTGAAGTATTGAAAAGGAAAAAAATGTGTCAACCTAAAATTCTATATCTAACGAAAATATCCCTCAAAAATGAAGACAAAATAATAGATATTTCTATTCATGTAAAGTTAAAAATACAAAATCTTGAACAAAGAGATAAGAAGTTTCCTCAGGTTGATGGAAAAATTAACCCAAATGAAACTTCAGACCTGTAGGGAAAAATAAAGAGCACAAAAAGGTATATTAAAGTCTTTTTTTGTTAACAACTTGAACCTATCTTGAAATATTTTATAGGCCATTTGTAGTTTAAAATACAAGGAATAACAAGATACTATGGCCTAGTATATCCAGAGAAAAAATATAAAATAATAAAAGCACCAAAAAAACAGAAGAGTGAAGGAAATATATGGTTGTAAGACTCTTTAATGTTTATTAAACAGTATAATTTATTTGAAGTTTAACTTGATAACTTAAAGATCTATATCGCAGTATATAAAGCAACGGGTAAAATAAATCAAGAAGATGTATACCTGAAAAATCAATACAGACTTGTGCTTCTGGCCAAAATAGAGTAATGAAACAGGATATCCCTTCCCATTTGAAGCAATTTTAAAAAACTGGACAAAGTATATGAAACAACAATTTTCAGACAATGGATATCAAGCAATGCAGGAGATTGATCCTTGAAACAAACAAACTGAGCCCTACAATTGTTCCACTTAAAGTGTGGAGAAAATTTCCAGGCTGCTGTACAGGTGGGTGATCTCTAAGAGAAATGCAAGGCATTCCAAGCCTTCACTGAATAGAGTAAAGCTGCCCTCAGAAGGCTTGAACAAGACAAGAAGAAAGACAGAGTCTGGAGCTGGAATTCACAAGGCAGACCTCCAAAGAGGTCCTAACAATGAAGCAGACAATGATCAAGTATGATAATGGCTTAAGGATAGACTGATAGAGCAGTATTACTAAATACTTGGATAAATGTAGAGATGGGAGAACTACTCCCAGTGTCAGGCTCACGTGACTGCAAATACTAGATAATTTAAGAAGAGGAACCGGTTAGCACAGGAAGACATGGATTAGAAAAGTTGTTCTTCCTCTTCTGTTTACTCACCAGGGAATAGATATGAGTGACCCTTATCCAGTGTTCCAATTTCCGGCTATGGCATCCTTTCTCCGCCCCCCCCAAAATTAACTGAGTTATGATGAAGGCTCAGTCTTATTTTATATCTTTCCCTTCAGCCCACCAGGCTTCCTGGCGCCTCACCTGTCGCACAGTCCAGCCAACAGAGGATCACATTTGCTTTCACACCCACCTCTCACCTCTGTTTAAGTTTTCCCTGCTTGCAGCTAAATCCAAGTGTGACAGAGTTTGGCTAACTATTCCTCAAATTAGTTTTCCTTCCCTCCATGCTCACAGCTGGACCACACTTTCTAGCCTCCCTTTACATTAGGCATGGTCCATATGATCAGGTCATATGGCCAGATCTGGCCAATGGAAAAGGGCAAGAAGTGATGGGTCCCACTGTCAGACCTGACCCACAAAACTGCAAAAACCTCCACTCTCATTTCCCCCAGTCTGCTAGTTGGATGTCAGTGCCCGAGGTGACTTCTGAAGAAGCCAGACCCTCCATAAACCTGAATGACCACATGGAGCAAAACCTTCTCTCCCTACCCCACCTCCTTGCTACTACCATTGTGACATTATATGCTATCAGTAAACTTCTATTCAGTTCATCTATTGCTATTCCAGGGTTTCTCTGTTAACTAAAACACCAAAGTTGCAACTCAATAATGGACTGTATCCCATTTGTGATAAGATCCAGACTTCTGGCCAATGACAGCCTTTAAAATTCCATTTACACGGAAACTATGACTTCGTTTCACACACAAAAATACCTTTGCAGTCTGTTGGACAAGGAACCTAGGTCTACAGGCCACTCAGGCAATAGAGCTTCAACCAGCAAATTCTTCTTAAGGCTGAGTTCTCCGCTGAGGCCAGTGTCCCTGGAGACCTGCCTTGGGGGCTGAGAAGGGGCAATTGTGGAGGTCAGGACAGCCAACTAAATGTTTAGAAGCATTGCTTTGACTAGGTCTTGCACACAGTCTGCCCTCTTATAGTATGTCTTCTCACTCAATTGAGGTCATTTGTTCCATTTTTGGCCACCAAGGGGGAAATAAGCCATAACGTCCTAGAACAGGGAAATGACAGAAACCATATCTGGCACCTAAACTCAGCTGAAAAGAGATTGAGAGCAGTGGTTTTTATTCTTTATTCTTTTCTTTTCTTGTAACTTTTACTAAAGTATAATATACATTGGGAAAAAAGTACACAGTTCTTAAACGTATAGCTCAAGGCATTTTCACAAAATGAGCAACAAATCAGCATCCAGATCAAGGAGAAACACATCACCAGCACACCTAAAGCTCCCCTCCACTGCCCCGTGCTTCCTTCCCATCTATTCTCCCTATGGTATTCACTCTCCTGACTTCACAGCATAAACTCATTTTGCCTGCTGCTGAGCTTTACATAAATGCAAGCATTCAGGGGGTGTTCTTTTTGTCTCTGGCTTCTTCTGTCCAACATTATGTTTGTACGATTCATCCACATAGCTTGTTCGTTGTTATGGTAAATGGCATTTCATGATACGAATGAACCATATTTATATATCCAGTCAATGGGTCACTGGATAGTTTCCAGTTTGGAGTTATTGCAACTAACGCTGCTTTAAACATTCTTGTACATATCTTTTGGTGAATGCATGCCAGCTTTTCTGTTAGCAATCTACTTAGGAGGGGAATTTTTGGGTCACACATCATGCATTTGTTCAGTCTTTGTAGAAATGACGGAACAGTTTTCTAAAGTGATTAAACAATCCCATGCGCTTTATAATCGATGCCCTGCAAATGACCAGAGTACTAGGAAATTGATGAATTAATTTAGACCCATATTGAAGCTGAGACCTTTTTGGAACAGCCAAAGGGAGCTAGGAGAAAGTGCTGGCTCCAGGGGTCTGAGGATCAGGAGAAAAATCTAGACTGGATGCAGTCATTAGCATAAGGGGGGACAGGGAAAGTCATGGGGTCAGATAGAATTTCCCAAGGATAGCGTGAAGCATAGAAAACCAACAGTGACAGGAAAAGGTCCCGGAGCTAATGAGGAAGGCAGGGTAAGAGGAGCTGGAGCAGGAGAGACTAAGAAGAACCTTCCTCACTAACAGTGAGCAAGAGAGTCATGTGGGAGAACTGAATTCAATCTGTGCTCTTTGGAACTGACAGGGTATTTAAGGAGACTGATTATTTTATATTTCTTGAAATTTACTTTGAACAAAACTTTCTCCAGACTGTGCACTCACTCACTCTGGCTTCATTACTAATTCCTCTGCTTCTTTCCTCCACATTCAGTGTAAGAAAAGGCTATCCACAGAGAAGAAACCGCTTCTGGCACTTTTCCTTCTAAAAATAATTCAAACACCTCATTAGATTGGAGTTGACTTTGGATAGTGTTCTCCACGACAGCTCGCTTACTGTAACGTGGTATAGCATCTTCATGATACAGGTAGCTCTGAAACCTACCACACCAACATTTTAGGCTAGCTCCCTGCTAACCTTGGTGAATTTCTCTATAACACCGCTGATGGAATCCATTAGTTCAGATACTTTGATGGTGAAAATCCTTGAGCCTCAGAAGGAGGGGTGGCTGCCACCCTTGAGATTGCTGTCCCTCCTGGGGGCTACAATAAGCAAAGAAAGGAGAAGAGCGGATGTGTAATTACTGGGGTGGCCTCCTAGGTGCCACCATGAAATTTAAGCCTTTCGAGAATACGAAGATTAATGAGTTACGGTCCCCTCCCTCAAGGGACTGACGATTGAATGAAAGAGAAGGCAAACACAAAATTAGCTCCAGTACTGTGTAGAATGGAATAAATTCTAAAATAAAAGTATAATCAGCAAGTTGTGGAAGTACGTAAGAGTGCCTGCCTGCCTAATTCTGAGTGAGAGTGACAAACTTTCCTAGAAAGTAAAAGTAGCTGGAAGAATGAGTGAACTCTACCAATAGCAGCGGGCTGAAGACAGAGTTTGACAAACCCCGAGATGTAAAAGCTATCACCAGATAGCCCTCCAGTGAGCCAGCAGTTCGTGTGGTTAGATCGATGGTTCTTAAAGTGTGGCCCCAGCAAGCACAGTCAATGTAACCTGGGAAGTTATTAGAAATGCAGAATTTCAAGGCCCCATCTCCGACTCACTGAGTCAGAAATGCTGGGTGTGAGGCCCAGAAACACGAGTTTTTAACAACCCCCCAGGTGATTGAGAAGCCCTGGGATATAGGAGACTATGTGTGGGATACGGTGTGAAATGAGGCTGGAGCCCAGGGAGCTTGAAATGCAAGTTCAGGGCTTGGGATTTTATCCTGTAAGCAATGAGGAGCCACTGCAGAATTCTGAACAGGGGAATGATATGATCAGAATTGGGCTTTAGAAAGAACATGCTGACAGCAGGTGGATGAGGCACGGACAAAAGGTGTAATTGGGTGCAGGGAGAAAATACAAGCCTGCAATTGGAAATCCTTGTGAAGGAGAATATGTACTGCAGTTTAAGGAGGCGGACACAATCGTTTTTATCTTTACGAGAGAATAACTCTAAAGGAATGTGTGTTCACAGTTTGGCCCTGCAATAGAAGATCTCAGATTACTGTGCTTTCATACAAGTAAGAAAAAAAAAAAAAAAAACACTGACATTCTAGAACTTACTCAGTATCAAGTACTACTTTAAGTGTCTTGTATGTTTAAATTTATATAATCTATGCATCAATCTGAATCTGAAACTCAATCTCAATCTGAAACTGTCCAATGTCACAGAGCTAGAAAAGGGCAGAGGGAGAGTTCATGGAGCTAAGAACAGAGTGAGACATAAAAGCAACAAACCAGGACTATCACAAAGTTACCTTTTCCTGCTACACCATCACATCACCATGCAGGGGACAGTAAGCCTGGCTTCAGTCTTTGTGCTCATTCTGACCACAGCCCATCCCTACAGTAGTACAGAGATATGGAGAAATAGACCCAGTCCTTACCTGTTATTTTCTCAAACCCTTCCACTAACCTGCCACCCAGTTTCCCACACACCAGCTTCAAAAAGAATCATGAAGCCTCTCTGTCCCTCATCCTGGATGCTGTAAGCAGTATCCAAAGTCTAGTCCCAAACTGAGGCTTAACACATTGAACTCCCACATTGAAATCACTGATGCCTATTTTTATTTTTCAGTAGCCTGGTAATATCTCGATGACAGAGATGGATGGGACCTTGGAGACCGCATGGTCTGATATTATCCCCCCACCTCCATTTAGAAACTAGCACCCAGAGAGGGCAAGAAATTACCCCAGGAATTTACAGAACTAAAACCAGATTTCTTTGTTCAGAGCTCTTTCTGTTTCTATCTCTACAGATTTCTATCCCGTAATCTATTTTATGAAATCTTCTTTCATCATCATTCAGCTCCTAAAACAGTGGTTGACATGTAGTCGGTATTGATAAATATTTTCTGATTGAGTGAATGAGGTTCTCATCAGTCAGTCCTGCCCAGTACTCTGCAGCTGACCAGCTCAACCACCCTCAACTCTTCCTCTTGCCCTAGACTTTGGAGTTCAACTCCCTCCTCCCTGCCGCTCCCAGAGACAATCCTATCACTTGCTCTTTAACTGACATTATACCGGAAAGGACATTATTTCATTCTTCAAATTAAAAAATAATTCATGGCCTCATTTCTATAGGAAAAAGAAAAACCAAATTATCTCTACTTTGAATAACCATGGGGAATGTGCAAGCATTTTTATTATTTTTTTAAAGGAAAGCAATTTTATTATTTACAAGTGCCTACAGCAAAATCCGACATGCCGTGACAAACACATGCCCTGGGACTGAGACTGTGCATTGAGAAATACTGTGTTTATCAACTTGTTTACTTGTAAGTGGGTGTTTCTAAAGGGCCTAAAAACTCAGTTTCTGTCAGGGAGATTAAACGTCTTTGTTGGCAGCAGTTTAAACACTTGTTTATACAACTACATTATTTGACCTACCAACACTCATTACATTAACCCATTAACTGGAATGTTGAGAAAAATCTTCTCATTTATCCTATTTCCTGGGGAAACAAAAGTAAGTCTTTCTCTGATTATAAGTCTCTTCTACTTCCAAAGCCTGGAACTGGGGTTTGGATATTTCCGAGTAATTAGAATCTAACAAGGAGTAAGTTGAGCAAGTTTTTCTTCCATGATTCAAGACTTGGCGGGGCCTCCACATCCTTACTCTGGATATCCTTTGGCTTTCTCCTTCTTTGTTTTCTTATTTCATTTGACCGGACAGTATTTCTGAGCAGTTATTATTTGCCAGACCCTGGGCTGGAAACTTGCAGAGCCAACTGAGTTTCTGCACCCATTCCACACACCCCACTGATTAGGTTCCAGATGGTGGGGTTGTTGATAGAGAACATGTGGAGAGTCACTACCCTGACTGCCTCTTAAACTGAACCCAAGAGGAAGGCAGAATGGTGGGACATCTGCTGTTTGAAGGTACTCAGTTTAGATCAGTTCAGCACACATTTCCTGATGGTGTATTATGGCCAAAGCCTAGGCTGTGCCCTGGAGATAGAGAAGATAGACTCGACTTGTCCTGAAGGGCTTTGTGATGGATTCAGTTGAGTAAGTAGATGATTAACCCTTGATATTAACAAGAAGAGAGGTTAAGGTCCCCCAGGAAAGGTACCTAATGTAGGCTGGAGAAGTCTGGAAACTTCCAGTGTGGAAACAAGATCAAAGAAGTCTTCCTGGGTGGAGTGGCAGGGATGAGTAGGAGTCAGCTAGATGAAAAGAGAGGCATTTAGATAGAGCACACTGCATGAGCAAAGACCTGAAATCTATGAAGATATTTTTACGTGGCCTTGAAAAATGCTGTTAAGGGCAGCAGTTGTAGCAGTGAAGCCATCCCAGTTATTCCCAGCAAGGAAACCTTCTTTGCCACCGTAGGTTTGTTCTGTGACAGCACGGGGGTTGGGGGAGGCCCCCCCTCCAAGGGAGCCAACAGTACTCGGGTTATTTTTTGCCTCTTGAAATGCATACAGCTGCTACCACAGCAGGGGCTCATTTCTTATTTTATGGATTTTCTAATGCAAGTTTTCTCTAAGTATAGTCTGAGGACCACATGCATCAGCATCACATGGGCTACATTTTTAAAAATTTAGTTTCCACTGACCATCACATATACAGGCTGAACCAAAATGTCTAGTAGTGGGTGCAAGACTATGAATTTTTCAGCAAGCATCCAGCTAAGCATTTGCAAACAAGAGTTCGGGAATTGCTTTCAGTGAAGTCAGAGCAGGGATTCTCAATCGTGGTGAACATTAACATCACCTAAGGAGCTATTAAAACTAAGCGACGCCTGGGTCCCCACCGCCAGATTTTCTGACTCACATGGCCTTGGGAGTGAATGGACATTGGCATTTTTCAAAGCTCCACAGGTGATTCTAATGTTCGGCTGGAGGCACTCAGTGAATAGTTTGAGAGTAAAAATGGAGAAACAACACACCAAAATGTGTGTAACACGCTCAATGCAGTACTTTGAAGGACATTTATGGCATTAAATGTGTGTGGTAGAAAAGGACAAAAGGTCTCAAACCAGTGATCTAAGGTTTTATTTTAAGAAACTAAAAAAGAAAGCAAAATAAATTCATGGCAAGCAGAAGAAAGGAATCTATAGATTCAATGCAATTCTAATCAAAATCTCAACAGGATTTTTACAGAAATCAACATGCTGATTGTAAAATTTCTATGTAAGGGCAAGGGAACCAAAAAATCAAACATTATTTTTTTTAAAAGACAACAAAGTTGCAGTTCTCATAATACCTGATTTCCAGACTTACTATAAAGCTACAGCAATTAAGGCAGTGAGGTATTGGCAAAAAGATAAACTTATAGATAAATGAGACAAAATAGATGGTCCATCATGAAGCCAACACATAGGATCAACTGATTTTCAACAAAAGCATAAAGGCTATAAAATGGACACAAAATTGTCCTTTCACCAAATGTCACTTGGAAAAATTGGTTATTCACGTGCCCCCCCAAACACACACACACACACACACACACACACACACACACACACACAAAACAAAAACCCACTCTTCCTATCTCACAACCTATACAAAAAATTAACTTACAACGAATCATAAACCTAAATGTAAAACTTGAAATTATAAAAATTCTAGGGGAGGGACGCCTGGGTGGCTCAGTCAGTTAAATGTCTGCCTTCAGCTCAGGTCATGATCCCAGGGTCCTGGGATTAAGTTCTGCATGGGGCTCCTTGCTCAGCGGGGAGCCTGCTTCTCCCTCTGCCTGCCACTCCCCCTGCTTGTGCCCTCCCCACCCCCAACAAATAAATAAATAAAATCTTTTTTAAAAATTCTGGGTGAAAATCTTTGTGACTCTGGATTGAGTAAAGAGTTATTAGATACACAATGGTTCACCAACTAACCTCTATACATGGAGGTCAAGGACAGACCACTTTAGATTGGTAAGGGACAGATTCAACAAACAAAGGAACTAACATACAAGGCTTATCTTGGGTGACCGCAAGGGTAGATGCCTGCACCCACCAGCCAGAATCTGAAAAGTTTACTTAGAGGCCCTAACTGGGTTCAGTTAGGTATTCAGTCCAGATGGTCTCAACAACACCTTACTCTCTCAAGGCCATGTCCTTGAAACAGCTCCTAGTGTGGGAATGGTGGGCAGAACATATATTCCAAAGATAGGGGAGAGAATAAGGAGCCTCTGATTGCCTGGGTCCAGCTCACAAGTCAACCAGCAGTCATATCCTCTTGATGGCTTCCTCCAACAATATACCATCAAGAACACAATCCATAAAAGAAAAACTGATTTTTTTCCCTCCCTTCCCCTATATTCATCTTTTTTGTTTCTTAAATGCCACATATGAGTAAAATCATATGGTGTTTGTCTTTCCCTGAGTCACTTATTTTGCTTAGCATAATACCCTCTAGTTCCATCCATGTCATTGCAAATGGCAAGATTTCATTCTTTTTGATGGCTGAGTAATATTCCATTGGATGTACACAACACACCTTCTTTACCCATTCATCTATCAATGGACATCTGGATTCTTTTTGTAGTTTGGCTACTGTAGGCATTGCTGCTATAAATATTGGGGTGCATGTTTCCCTTTGAATCACTATGTTTATATCCTTTGGATAAATACCTAGTAGTGCAATTGCTAGATCGTAGGGTAGCTCTATTCAACTTTTTGAGGAATCCCCATACTGTTTTCCAGAGTGGCTGCACCAGTTTGCAATCCCACCAGCAGTGTAAGAAGGTTCCCCTTTCTCTGTATCCTCACTAATGTCTGTTGCTTCCTGAGTTGTTAATTTTAGACATTCTGACTGGTGTGAGGTGGTATCTCATTGTGGCTTTGATTTGTATTTCCCTGATGCTGAGTGATAAAATAAGACAAAAACAGAGAGGGAGGCAAACCGTAAGAGACTTAAGTCTAGGAAACAAACTAAGCATTGCTGGAGGGGAGGTGGGTGGAGGGATGGAGTAACTGGGTGATGGGCATTAAGGAAGACACTTAAAATAATGAGCACTGGGTATTGTATGCAACTGATGAATCACTAAATGCTACCTGGGAAACTAATAATATGCTATATGTTAATTAAATTAAATTTAAATAAAACTTTAAAAAACTGATTCATTGGACTTTATAAAAATTAAGAATCTATGTTCTTCAAAAGAAGACACTTTGAAGAGAACGAAAAAAACAAGTCACAGATTGAGAAAAATTTGCGAGTTACATTTCTGTTAAAAGGATTGTATCTAGAATACATTTTTTTTAAAAACTATCCATTCTCAAAAATAAGAAAACAAGCAAACCCCCCAAAAAAATGGATGGAAAAAATAGTTGAACAGCAACTCTACAGAGAAGATATTTTTTACCTATGAATATGATTAAGAAAAAAGACAGTCTCTTCAATAAATGGTGCTGGGAAAATTGGACAGCTACATGCAAAAGAATGAAACTTGACCAATCTCTCACACCATACACAAAAATAAACTCCAAATGGATGAAAGACCTCGATGTGAGACAGGAATCCATCAAAATTCTAGAGGAGAACATAGGCAGCAACCTCTATGACATCGGCCAAAGCAACCTTTTTCATGACACATCTCCAAAGGCAAGAGAAACAAAAGATAAAATGAACTTATGGGACTTCATCAAGATAAAAAGCTTCTGCACAGCCAAGGAAACAGTCAAAAAAACTAAGAGGCAGCCCACGGAATGGGAGAATATATTTGCAAATGACACTACAGATAAAAGACTGATACCAAAGATCTATAAAGAACTTCTCAAATTCAATACATGAGAAACAAATAAACAAACGAAAAAATGGGCAAAAGATATGAACAGACACTTTTCCAATGAAGACATACAAATGGCTAACAGACACATGAAAAAATGTTCAAAATCATTAGCCATCAGGGAAATTCAAATCAAAACCACACTGAGATACCACCTTACGCCAGTTAGAATGGCAAAAATAGACAAGGCAAGAAACAACAATTGTTGGAGAGGATGTGGAGAAAGGGGATCCCTCCTACATTGTTGGTGGGAATGCAAGTTGGTACAGCCACTCTGGAAAACAGTGTGGAGGTCCCTTAAAAAGTTAAAAATTGAGCTACCCTATGACCCAGCCATTGCACTACTGGGTGTTTACCCCAAAGATACAGACATAGTGAAGAGAAGGGCCATATGCACCCCAATGTTCATAGCAGCATTGTCCACAATAGCTAAATCATGGAAGGAGCCGAGATGCCCTTCAACAGATGACTGGATTAAGAAGTTGTGGTCCATATATACAATGGAATATTACTCAGCTATCAGAAAGAACGAATTCT
This sequence comes from Ursus maritimus, assembly GCF_017311325.1. NCBI lineage: Eukaryota > Metazoa > Chordata > Mammalia > Carnivora > Ursidae > Ursus > Ursus maritimus. The sequence continues at coordinate 13,354,458 of NW_024426774.1, read as the reverse complement.
CAACATTTGCTGCAACATGGACAGCACTGGAGGAGATAATGCTAAGTGAAATAAGTCAAGCAGAGAAAGATAAATATCATATGATTTCTCTCATCTATGGAACATAAGAACTAGGATGATCGGTAGGGGAAGAAAGGGATAAAGAAAGGGGGGGGGTAATCAGAAGGGGGAATGAAACATGAGAGACTATGGACCATGAGAAACAAACTGAGGGCCTCAGAGGGGAGGGGGCTGGGGGAATGGGATAGACTTGTGATGGGTAGTAAGGAGGGCACGTATTGCATGGTGCACTGGGTGTTATACACAACTAATGAATCATCGAACTTTACATCGGAAACCGGGGATGTACTGTATGGTGACTAACATAATATAATAAAAAATCATTTAAAAAAAAAAAGATCAAACAAACTGACCATACCACGTGCTAGTGAAGAAGTGGAGTGACCTAAACATTCACGCACTAACGGTGGAGATATAAAACGATACCACCACTTTTGAAAAGAGTTTTGCAGGTTTTTTTAATGCATGGATTTTATTTTTTAGAATGGTTCTTAGGTTTATAGAGAAATTGAGCAGATAGTACAGAGTTTCCTTCTATCCCTGCAGCTAGGTTCTGCTATCATGAATATCTTACCTTAGTATGGTGCATTGGTTACAATTAACGAATCAATACTGATATACTGCTATCAACTGAAGTCCCCAGGTCATTCATATTTCTTTATTTTTCACCCAATGTCTTGTTTTTTGCAGGATCCTATCTAGGATATCAGTTTACATATAGTGATCATGTCTCCTAAGGCCCCTCTTGGCTATGCTAGTATCTCAGAATGGCCTGGTTTTATGACCTTGGCTATTCTGAGTATAGGTCAGGTATTTTGTAGGATGCCTCTCTATTGGTATTTGTCTGATGTTTTCCCTTTTTTAACTAATTAATTTATTTTTGAGAGACAGAGAGAGAGAGAGGGAGAAAGAGCATGGGGGGGTGGGGCAGAGGGAGACGCAGACCCCAAGCTGAGCAGAGAGACCAATGTGGGGCTCAGTCCCAGGACCCTGCCTGTGTCAAAGGCAGATGCTTAACCAACTGAGCCACCCAGGCATCCTGTCTGATATTTTCCTCATGATTAGACTGAGGTTATGGATTTTTGTGGGGATCATCACAGGGGAAATTGCCTTTTCATCACATCATATCAAGCCTATATACAATCAACATTATTGTTTACTATTGATTTGACCTTGATCACTCGGCTGAGGTAGTGTTTCTCAACTTTAAAATGACTTTTGCTACCCCTCCCCTTTCCACACTGTACCACTTTGGAGGAAATCACCACGTGCAGCCCATAGTTCAGGACTGGCAGAGTTAGACTTCCCTTTTTTACAGTGGAGTATCTACATAATTTATTTGAAATTCTTCTGCATGGGAGATGCGTCTTTTCCTTCCCATGTATTAATTTATTCAATCATTTATTCATATTAGCATAGACACATGGATATTTCTTTTATATTTTAGGTTATAAGCCAATACTGTTTTACTTGTGTTGTTGCTCATACTGTCCCACCTTTGGCCACTGGGAGGTCTTTCTTTCTTTTCTTTTTTTTTTTAGATTTACTTATTTATTTTAGAAAGAGAGACAAAGTGCAAGCAGGATAAGGGACAGGGGGAGGGGCAGACTCCCTGCTGAGTGCGGAGCCCGACATGGGGGGGGCTCAATCCCATGACCCCAAGATCATGACTTGAGCTGAAATCAAGAGTCAGATGCCTAAGTGACCGAGCCACCCAGGCGCCCTAAATATCAGCCTATCTTAAAAGCTCTCCAGGTAATTCTAAGACATGCCAAGAGTTGAGAACACCCACACCAAAGCCACAGTGGAGCTCCGCACAGCATGAGTGACAGCCTCTGGCTGAATGTGACCAGCGTTCAGCCCCTCATCCCTCTGCCCCTACACTGGTCTCCTCCATGCCCGCAATAAGATTTCTCAGCACCTTCTCCTAAATATACTGATTTTCTTAATTTGCTTTTGGTTCTGGAAAGCTCTTACCGAAAGAAAACTGACTCTGAACTCCAACAGATAAAAGAGATGAAAACAGGAATGTGGGGAGCCTAGAACCCTCTGGATTCCAGCCTTCCTCATCTCCTCTGATGCTAAAGTTCCAAAGTTGGAACTACTATCTGCTTAGTTAGCCACAGAGCTGAGCTGGACTAGAGCAACCCTGCAGCATGGCATATCTCAAATCATATACCACAGACCATCAGAGCTCCCGCATGAACAGATGTCACCTGAAAAAATCATAATGCAGGGGAGGTGTCCGTGATCAAATACCTTAGGAAAACAGCACCTGTGTTCTCCCACTCTTAGATATTAAAGGCTCTGGGATGCCCTGCAGTCAGAAAAAAATACATATAGTTTAACCTAATACTTAAATTTTTGACCAAGGAACTGTTTTTGTAAGGAACATCCATCATCCAGGGGACCCAGCTGAGAAATCCCAATTCCTTCCTGTGAAAGATGAGAAAATTGGGACTCAGGAGATGATGTCATTTGCCTAAGGCCAAGAAGCACAGTCTGCCAGTGCCTCCCTGACTCTCCTTGACACACCTGAGCTCCCTTGACCTGGGCTATTGGCAGCACGCTGACAGCTTCTCACCCCACTGGGAGGTCTTTTCAGTTCGCCCTTATGCCCCTTGGACATACTCCCACCGATGCTCCAGGCTCATATATATTATTATATATTATATATTTCCTGCTCCGGTCTTAGAATTGGCCATTCATCCAAAGAGCCTGAGTTCCTTTTATTAGAGAATGGTATTATAAATCAAAATCTGGGCACTAGGTGGGTGGATTTTTTTTAGAGTTAAATATTCATTTACCATATGACACAGCAATCCACTTCAAGGTATTTACTCAAGTGAAATGAAAACTTATGTCCATACAAAACCCTCTATGTGAATGTTTACAGTGTTTTATTTTTTAATATTACCACCAAAATCTAATTCAGTTCAAACATAACCCAAATGTACCTCAACTAAGGAATTGATAAAGTATGGTCAATCCATACAATGTAGTACTACTCAGCAATAAAAATAAACAAACTAGTTATACACAGAACAAAATGCATAATTTTCAAAGGCATTATGCTGAGTTTAAGAAGCCAGACCCAAAACTTTATACTGTAGATTCATTTTTTTAAAAGAGTTATTTATTTGAGAGAGAGAAAGAGAGAGAGCAGGGGGGAGGGGCAGAGGGAGGGAAAGAGAGTCTTTTAAGCAGACTCTGTGCTGAGCACGGAGCCTGACACGGGGCTCCATCTCACGACCCTGAGAACACGACCCTGAGATCATGACCCGAGCTAAAACCAAAAGTCAGACGCTTGACCGACTGGGCCACCTAAGCGCTCCTACTATAGATTCTACTTATACAAAATTCTTGCAAAATCAAAACTATAGCAACAGAAAACAAATCAGTAGTTGCCAGGATCGGGAGCTTGGGTTATTGCCTACAAAGGGGCCCAGGAAAACTGGGGGGGGGGGGGGGGGGGGGGGGGGGGGGGG
>NW_024426774.1:13294756-13350900 GCF_017311325.1 Ursus maritimus | reverse complement strand
GGGGGGGAATGGTGATGAAATTCTTTCTATATCTTATTGTGGTAGTTATGTGACTGAACACAACATCAAACTTACAAGAGCTATGCACTAAAAAAGAGAATTTTACTGTGTGTAAATTACACTTGAATTTTTGAAAATGGAGTAAAAAATGTAAAAAGACTACGTATTAACATGGGGAAATGCTTGTGTTACAAAGTATGTGAAAAAGAAGAGCATGTCTTATGTTCTCAATTACTGAAAAGTGCCCAGGCATAGATAAAGGGATGAAAACTTGAGCCCAATCACAATTATCTTTGAGTGTAGGTTACAGCCATTATTCCTTTTCATTTCTTTATATTAACATTTTATGATATAACTTTATAATGATAGAGTCCAGGTTATTGAAAGGAAAAGTGTCGAGTTGTCTATAAATGTGAGGGACCTTTTAAAATGGCGGTCCTGTGGCTCCTTGTGGCTAATTCAAGCAGGTGCCCCCGGCTTCCGCATGGCACGCAGGGTAGAGCAGGTGTGCATAAATGCAATGAAAGCCCTGTGAACAGGTGTCTCAGGAATGCCCATCAGCTGAAAATTTCATCAATGGTGTGAAAGTGATGTTCCTTCCTTTTATTCTGTCTCTGACCTTCAGTGGTCTCTGTGCTGACGGGGCACTTGCTGGTCTTCATTATAACTGCTGATGAAGTCTGGCCGTGTCATGGTTGTGACCACAAGCCCAGGGAAGCAGATGGAAGATTGTGAGGCCCTCTTTTCACAGCTCATTAAATCATAGAAAGCTGGCCCAAGCTTAATATCTCACCGGCAGGCATTAGTTGAACGTGAATTTGCATTTCTTCCTCTGGGACCTGTATTTAACGGTACATTTTAATATCTAACCTTGAGGTGATCCACATATATCTGTTAAAAGGAACTGAAAAAGCACTCATTTATTCTTACTCCCAGCCAGGTTCAGGTTGTAAGCTTCTAAATACAAGACCTGTGTAATTCCCTGATCAATACCCCCCCTCTGGGCATCCTCTGCTCTACTCCTTTGTTATTCACAGCCAGTAATTAATAATTGGGCATCAACTATGGGAAGCAGTGTGCTTGGTCCTGAAGAGGCTACATAAGATGAGCAAAGTAGGTGCTGGCCAAAGGAAGCCCACGGTCTAGCAGGGATTTAGACATACTCACACATACACACACACCATCTGCAACAAAATATGACATGCAGGTGCGAACAACCAATGTCTAAGTGCTGGAGAAGGGCTCCGGGGCATCCATCCCAGAGTTGTGCACTAGAGTAAGAAACTCATTCAATCAAGTAAGTGAGGGCATGGCAAAGTGGATTTCAAAGAGTCCTGATGCCAAGCGAATAAATTCTGCCTTAGAATGGTCTTAGAATTCGGTCTTAGAATGGTACTGAAGTGTTTTAGTAGCCAGGCTCATGAGAGTAGAGCTGTAAGTTAGGAATGTCATCCCAACAGCCTGGGCTGGATGGATTGCGTGGATAGCGGAAATGAACATTTCCACCCAACCATCGGAAGATGGAATTGCAGAAAGCACTCAGAAAACAAAAGAATACATAAAGTAGGACCGTGAGGTTATACCATACAGAAAGAATTGCAAGTGGTGAAAGGAAGAAAACAATTCTGCCATTCATGGGGAACTGCATGCACCCCAATATGGCCAGAAGGCAGAAGAAATGTGGGGAATACACAAGAGAGAAGACCTGCGAGGTATTTGGAAGGTGACCGTAAAGGGATTTAAATGTCAGAAAAAGAAAAGTGGACTATTTAGTAGGTAAGAGGGAGTCATTAGAGACTTTCAAGCTGGGATGGGGGTCCAGCATAGCTGAACTGAACTCGAGGACAGTTCACTTCTTTTTTTTTTATTTTAAGGTTTTATTTATTTATTTGACAGGGAGAGAGACAGCCAGTGAGAGAGGGAGCACAAGCAGGGGGAGTGGGAGAGGCAGAAGCAGGCTTCCAGTGGAGCAGGGAGCCCGATGCGAGGCTCGATCCCAGGACTCCGGGATCACATCCTGGGCCGAAGGCAGACGCCCAATGACTGAACCACCCAGATGCCCCATAGGACAGTTCACTTCTAAGCAGGTATAAAATGAACAGGACCATGACCATGACCTTCTCACGGACTGATGGGTGTTGACATAGCTCTGAGGCTGCATCCCCCTCTACATTTTCAGTCTAGCCCAAGACTTTTTGCTTTCTGTAGTCACCCATAAATTACGCCGGAGTGGCGGAGCCAGCCCTCATCTCCCACACAGTCTGGCTGTGGGTGGGAGGGAGACTCATTTGTAGGAGTCATCGGGCTGACAGGAACTCACGGGCTCAGGCAATCCCAGGCCCTGGTCATTGCGACCAAACCTAGCCTTGCTCTCCCAGATGCTGATACTGCCTGAGGCAGATGACCGTGTTCAGAGAACACAAATTTTTGCGTGCAAGGAACCAAAACAAAGGCCATGGAGGAGTGAGGTAAATGGAATGCAGGCATCCTTGACTTCCAGTAGTCTTTGGATTTGGGGGAAGTCGTTACTGATGCAAAGTATCCAAAGTGCAGCGGGCACAGGGCTGTCGACAGGGTGTCTGAGCACCTACTCTGTGATGTATTCTGTCCGATCTGAGATTTGTTTGTATTTTGTGGAATCCATCTGGAAAGCAAAGAATCCTCTCCTGATTTACTTGTTTCCTAGATTTGAGTTTTTGCTTATTAGGGTTTGTTTAAGTGATGAAAGATGTGAAGGAGTGTGCACTGTAAGCTATGAAACATTTCTGAGAGAATGAAAGATGACCTAAATAAATGGAGAGATCCACTGTGTTCCTGGGTCACAAGACTCAATATTGTTAAGATGTCTATTCCTCCCAAATGGATTTATAGATTAAATACAGTCCCCTTCAAAATCCCAAGGAGGTTCCGGTTGCTGAAAGTGACAAGCTGATTCTGAATTTGTAGGGTGATAGAAAGGTGACATGCCAACCTGAAAATAAAGAGCCACGATGAGGGGCAAACAAGAGTTTATTTGGGATCAAAGAATTGCAATTCAGGGAGCATAGCTTCTGCTAGACACCCAAATAGTGTCCCACCTGGGGGGCAAAAGCAAGGGGATTTTATGAGAAAGAGGAAGGGAAGCAATCATATGATTTATATAAAAGAGAAAAGGTACTGTCAGTTGGTACTAACAGGCTGAGCCACTTTCCACTACACATTGATCAATGATTCTACTGGTGTCAACAAAGGAACCCATTCCTGATAGGAATTTATTAACTATTCTGTCTTCAGAAAGTCCACAGCCAACAATCTTACGATCGATCGGGATGCCCACTCTCCTGCCCCCTTTAACAACTGCTTGTAAAACAAATGCCATTTGGCACAGCCCAAAGGTTTTGGCCCAGTTCAAACAAAGGCAGGTAAGGCAATTTCTCGGCAGTGCCTGCTCTGGCTCTATTTTAAAATGGCTCCAGTCATGGTAATTTTTCACACAGACATGGTCGCATCTACCTTGAAAAGAACAAAATGTGGCATTTACATAACCTGATTTCAAGACTTATTATAAAGCTGTAGTTAAGACAGTGTGATGTCGGCATAACAAGAAACATCTAGATCGACAGAACAGAACGGAGGGTCCAAAAACAGAGCCATACACGACAGAGGCAAAGCGAGAGATACAGTTCCTGCCTTCAAGAAGTTCAGTGTCTACACAAAGATTCTGAGCATGGTAAAAATGATGATTTACTGGAACAAACGCTACTAGAGTCCCAATATAGGGTTTCTAACTCAACTGAAACAATCTAGAAATTTTCCTTAAGGGAGGTGGTATCCGGGCAGGGTCCTGAAAGATTAAAGTGTTTGCAAGGTAAAGAAGTATACCCAGAAGGCATTCTGGGTAGAACATTCAGGAAAGGGCAGAGGCACAAATGGGCATGAGACAGTCTGGTAACTACAGATTATTCCACATACGCTGGAGTGTAGAAATGAGAGACCATAGAGAAAAACCAGCAGCCACATCGTGATAAGCTGTATGAACTACAACAGGTGGGTTGGAATTTATTCCACAGATGATCAAAACCACTGAAAGATTTTTACACACATCTGTGACATGATTATATCTGGATTTTTTTTTAAGATTTTATTTATTTATTTGACACAGAGAGAGGCAGCCAGCAAGAGAGGGAACACAAGCAGGGGGAGTGGGAGAGGAAGAAGCAGGCTCCCAGCAGAGGAGCCTGATGTGGGGCTCGATCCCATAACGCCGGGATCACACCCCGAGCCAAAGGCAGACGCTTAACCGCTGTGCCACCCAGGTGCCCCTATATCTGGATTTTGAACTATCACTCTGAATAGAAGAATAAAAAACAGACTAGTTAAATTGAGACTGGAGGTATTAAGGCCAGTTAGGATGCTATTAAAATATTCTAGATGGGACATAGTAGAGCTTTAATCTAAGGCAAAGACAATCCTGTAGGGAGTTTAAACAGATTGGAGAGGTATTCAGAATCACAATTGTGAGGATGTGATAACTGACTAGACTCAGGATGGAGAAGTGGTAGAGGAAAAAGAGGGAAGGACTTACAATTGGTTTTCTCCCCTGTTTTCTATCAGGTGTAACAGAAAGTCTCTGATTTTCAGTAGCCAATCCTATTCAAGAACAGACGTTGGTAGAAAACACGAAAGCAGGCATCACACCCCACTCATGGAGCGCCATGTCCCATATCACCCACATCATGTCCAACTGCCATTTGCTTTGCCTGCAGGGAACCCTTGAGTCCTTCCCACCAAACGTGTAGCAGGGCATTTACCCAATGAAGGTACAGAACGTGAGATTCTATAATTGTGCTTTGGCCTCCATAGGGGTTAAAAGGAAAGCATGCTTGGCCAGTAAAAGGAGACACCGGTCTACTCCAATCCAAGGTTCCAATTTCCCTTTCCCGGTAAAACTGTGAGGCCCTTGCTAGTCTGCAAATGATTTATCTACCTCAAATCCTGCCAAACCTTGGCCCGGCTCTATGCAGACACGAGACTATAAATGGCTGAAGAAATAACAGGAAAGGAGCAGAGTTGAAAGGCCACTGGCAACTGTTTTTCTTTAGCTCTGTCTGAACTGAATAGTCAGCCAACTTGGGATCAGCCCAGCCGTGTCCAAGATATCTTTTATTACTCCGTGAGACAACTCATGTGACCTAATCCCAAAGCAGTCACCGGCGCTAGCAAAGTTCTCAAGAACCTAAAGCCTCACCGATTATATTTCCTAGACCCACCAACACTGCTGGTTTATGTCTTGCTAAGCCACAAAGAACATTCTGCTGTGCGAAGTCAACTTGTTATAAGTTTTTTTTAAGGAAGGGGGCAAAAATGATAAAAATCTCAGTGATCTCTCAGTTATTTGCCTGGTCCCATTTTCACAGAGTTCTTTATTATTTACTAAAATCTGTATGTTTTCCTAAACTCCCACCCCCCTTGCAGATTAGAGAAGGCCATGTAATGAGTTCTGGCCAATAGACATCGAGCAGAAATGACGTGTGTCATTTCCAAGCTAATGCTTTTACGTGTCCAACCCTCCAGCCCATGCTTCCCCCACCAGCTGAACCGGAAATCATGTTTTCCACGTGGTACAACTGCAAGATGCAAGAAACTGAGATCTTTAAGTCACTGCTTGAGAAGAAATTATCCGAGGGAGCAATCAGACTCGTGAGAAACGGATGAACCTTCATGTATCAAGCCACTGAGATTTGGGGGCTTATTTGTTATTGCACTCAAGCCTAGATTAGTCTGACTGAGATAATGAGCAAAAAATCAAGACAGAGACTTAGGCCTCAGGTGATCACGAAACAGCTTCAATGGCTGAGTGGAGGTAGAGCAAGAATCAGAGCTAGGTCAGAGCAGGACTAAAGTCAGCTTGCCTGCATGCAGACCCTCTGGGCTCCCCACCTTCCTGCCACACTGGGGCAGGGCTGCTCCCAAATCCTTGGATAGTTGTGAACTGGGGATGGTGCTGAGTAGCCTGTAAGACAGATATCCTGGTGGAACTAGAACACACGGGGGAACCAGTATCTCCCCAAGTGTCATACTAAGCTTTTCCATGTTGTAGGAATCTTAAAATAAAGGACTTGGTCCATTACTAGAATTGTACAGCCAACACACTCTTTGTACCATGCAGGGCTCTAGGCTCTATGGGGGGATATGACAGTGGCTAGGATAGAGCCCTGTTTTGTACTGAGCTTACATTTCAGACCCACTGGAGGCTAAGATACCTAGGCTATAGTCACAGCCTACCCTAACTTGCCCTTGGGCAAGGCTCCTCCCCTACCTATGTCTTCTTTCTTTAACTATAAATTAGAGTATTTGGATTCCATAATACCTAAAAACCTTTATAATGTAGACTGTCTCTGAAAGGGCTATTTGGGGGCCTAAGAAAAAATTGCAAGACTACTGAGCATAGAGCCTCTTGGCCAGAAAGAGTATATAGAAAAGTCTGAATACCTAAATTAGAAAGCTTCTGAAAACGTTGGCCACACCTCTTGACCCAGTTCTACAAAGCCCAATAACACCACTGGTTCTTTAAACGCATTATATATTCAAAATCTTCTTCCCTTTTTTCTCTCTGGTTAGATGTAGAAAATTCCCCCGATAAGCTGGCTAACTTTGAAAATAATCATTCCTAAAACATACTCTAAGGAAGACACTTTGCGAAAACATGAGCTCTTTCCTTATTATATCAGATAATTGGCTTCGGATAACTGCTTATCTGCACTGAATGAGAATTATGTCCCCAAGAGTTTCTGTACCTATCGACTAGTATGCTCATCTTCAGGCATTTTTAACTAAAAAATGCATTGCCTCTGTAAACTTTTATGCTAGTATTGATTTTTTTTTCAGTCTATATAAAAATTCCCTGTTTCCCTGTCACTTGGTGATCAACCTGGTCTTTTTTTATATACCTAATATCAGATTAGTTCAAAGCCTTTGCATTGAATTTTGTTTATGCTCCTCGAAAGGAACGTTCTGCCTTTTATTAAAGGATATTGCCTATGAAAATATAGCAAGGCTGGCTCTTATAAATGATCTACTACCAAAATTCAATTCACATTCTGCCTGGTGCCGTATCTCTCCTTAAGATCATTGTACAGCATAGGATGGTAAAGACAGCACAGGTCTTGGTGTCAGACAAACCCAGTTTTTAATTCTCTCTCTCCTTCACTGTCCACACGGTGCTGCGCTCCTGCACTAAATATCTCTGAAATCCATTCCCTCCTGTTTACTGGTACCACCACTGCTCTAGTTTATGTCTTTATCATCTTCCTCTGGAATTACTTCCTCATGCCCCTTAAGTGGTTCCTGCCCTGGTTTATGCCCTGGATAGACACACCCATCGTCTGCAGCAAGTGGAATAATTTGTCTAAAGCAGTGTGACTCAAAGTCCCTCAGAAGAATGAACAATTTTCTGGACATGACGAAGTAAGGAGCTCCTGCCAGAATGGGAATCAACTCTATCACTATGCTTGTTATCTAGTTCAACTGACTTTTTTTTAATAGCAAGCCATTCTCTATGAAAGAAGTGGAGTGTTGATGTACATCCTGACCTGAGCCTCTTACGTCACCACAGATCACCACTTGGAATAGACTGATCTCAAGAAGCCCAGGTCCCCAGCACGATGCGTAAGACCCTGTAAGGTCTGACATCTGCTTCGTCTGCAGCCCCACATGTCACCATGTTCAACCTCATCTTTTCTGTTCCAGCAACACTGACCTGCCTCTCATCCTCCCTTGCTCCCCACCCCCATAGCCCCCTCCCCAAACACGCCCACGCTTGCAAGAAATACACCGTGGTGGGTTTCCTCCAGAAAGTCTATCACCATCATCCTCCCAATCTCACTCCCTGCTCTACTTCTGTTGTGTCTTTCCCACCTCATTTGCTCTACTGATCATATTACTTTATAATCATTTATTTATATGCTTCTCCCGACCAAAAAGTTAACTCCTTGAAGACAAGATCTGTATTTTACTCATTTCTGTTAGTCATAAAATGTAACAGAGCTGCTGCCGTAACAAATAAACTCTGAGATCTCGGTAGCTTAACAACATTTCAGTTCATTGCTTGATCACGCAAAGTCCCCTGCAGACGTTTCTAGACAGACCATTTCCCCGGTGGTTCCCCTCCACGTGGTCATTCAGGAACCCAGACTGGCTGAGTTGGTGACGAAGCTCACTCTTAACCTTGGATTTCTTTTCTGGCTCTTGGGCTTTCAGGTAGAGATGATGAAAGAGACATCGAGAGTAAGATCATACTGGATATTTTAGGAGCCTGGCCTGGAAGTGGCTAAAATTACTTCTACTCAAATCTATTAGCCAGAGTCTTGGCATGTAGTCTCATCTAACTGTAAATGGACTAAAAAGCAGTTACCTGAAGGTCCAGGAGAAAAAAGAAACTGCTCTATGGGCACCCAACCACCCAGATGCAGGTGTAAAGCCGAGCATGGCAAGGGGCTTCTGGAAGCCATGCTCAGGCTTCTTGGGCATTAGAGTCTGTCCAAAGCGTGTCTTCAAGAGACATCTGCCCTACTTGCCTTGCCATTTCAGGCAATAACTGGGCTCCTTGACGAAGAACTTTTGAAATCCCTCTCTCATTTATCTTTGCATTTACACTTTTCATTTCCAGCAGCTTACAGAAGAAAAGTAGAGTCTCACGTTCCATTTATAAATGACCTCACATTTTTTTTCCTGTGTGTTCCAGGTCCCTGGCAAAGTCTGTAAAGGTTATATCTGAGCTCAAGTAACTTCTCATTTTTTACTTGAACCGTTCTCCCAAAATCTCTTGATCTAAACCTTAAATAGCACTCTTTAAACAAAACATAAATTCAGGGCTCAAAGAGCTTAACAAGTGTCCCTTTAAAGGAATAGTATTTAATAGTAAGAGCTAGTAAGAGCTGTTAAATAATCAATCCAAAGTTCAGAAGGTTATTCCCTAGAAGAGGACGTGAAATGGATCAAAAGCACATCACACTCTTGGAGTACGGAACAACCCATTTTAACCACTTCCACGGAAATACATTCTCTCAGTTAGAAGTTGGATCAAAGGGTTGCATCCAGACTGATCCCTCGTTGAGGAAAATAATGACTTTAAACTATTTGTAACCTGACGAATGTAGCATAAGGAAACATCTCATCAAATAATATCCACTAGATGGTTTGTAGGAGAAGAGAAACTTTACTTATAAGGGCCTGTTTTGTGGAAATACAGACTTTTAAAGCTGTGGGGCACAGACTCATACCTCTCAGATTTACAAAGAACGTGTGAGTTAGCTAGGCCACCGACTGCCCCCACACGAACCCCTAATCTATCGCTTATGGCTTCCACACCCGGGCGTCAGGCTCAGAAGGCAGACCTCATCTTTAACACCACTTCCCAACCACCACTTAATTTCAGCAGAACTTTATGACACAAAGAATCGGACCAAAGTCTTTGCTTTCAGTCCTCCAGTTGGTCACACATGACATGCTGGGACAATGTCTCCCATTACACCAGTGGTCTGCCCAGCTCTCTGGAAACCAAAATTTAAAAGAAGTCATTTCTATAGACTCTTCATTAATTCACCAGTTTCTTCGGTAGACTTTTGAGTGCTGATTATGTTCAGGGTACTGGGCTAGCATCCCTGAGGACTGCTATAAAGCAGAAAACACACTTCAAGGAGCTTATCATCTGATTAGGGGGAAAAAAAACATAGACACCAACAATCAAAATTCAGAAATATTTACTGGACATCGCCTCATGCCAGATATTATGGTAAGCCCTAAAGATTAAAAAAAGATGAGATTGAGGCAGCCCAACGCAAACAAGAATAATCATGTGAATAAAATTTGTGTGAATGAAAGCACTAGGGAGGTATATAGGATAACGGTAATGGTAGTAGCAGTAATAAATGATAATAAAAATAATAAATAATTAGCACTTAATAAGTTACTATGTGATTCCAGGAAACTTTCTTAAGAACCTTATCCTCATTAGAATTTTATAAGTGAGGGGCGCCTGGGTGGCTCAGTGGGTTAAGCATCTGCCTTCAGCTCAGGTCATGATCCCAGGGTCCTGGGATCAAGTCCTGCATTGGGCTCCTTGCTCATCTGGGAGCCTGCTTCTCCCTCTGCCTGCCGCTCTCTCTCACAAGCTCTCTTTTTTCTGACAAATAAATCAATAAAATCTTTAAAAAATTTTTTTTTAATTTTATAAGTGATAGTATTATTATTGTTATCATCCCCGTGATACAATTGAGGAAATTGAAGCACAGAGAGATTAAGTAACTTCTTGGAGGTCACACAGCATTAAGTGGGGTAGACAGGAGTCAAACTTGGCATCCTGACTCCAGAACAACATTACAGATGAGAAAACAATTGCTTCCGCTTGGGATATGACAGAATGGAACTGGAGAAATGTCCATGGGCGAGATGATATTTTGCTAATTCCTGAAGAAGACTATAGGAAGTTGCAGAAAGAAAAAAATTGGGCTGTCCACGGAGGGGAAATAGGACATACAAAGGCACAGAGGCATGAAAGAGTGTGTCACCATCAGGGACTTGGCTGCTTAGGGGTGGCTGGATCTCAGAGATAGGACTCAAGCAAGGGACAATGCAGAAAGATGGAGCGGAAGGGGTACGCAGGGTTCCAAGCCTGTTATCTGCCGAGTTTAGGAGCATGGACTTTATCTTGCTGGTGCTGCTGAGCTGTGCCCATTCTGGGGTCTGGGAAGGGTCTCTGTCTAAAGCACTGGCCTTCCCTCCAAGCCCCTCCCTTTCTCATGTCTGCTGGTAACATTAGTTCTAGCATTTGACCAGTTCCCTTTTCTCTGTACCATGTGAATCACCTTTTATTCTTTAAGGGTTTGTCGGAAAGAAGTCACAATCTCAAATACCTGCCCATTTTAATCAAGCTGAGCTTTTCCTTTAAATCAAAATGCATCAGGGTTTAGAGTAGCTACACTTGAAAAAAAAAAACCCACCATATAAAGCATCTTAAAAGTATAACAAATTCAGGACTTAATTTAACAGAGCACTTTGAAAGGAATAGCACTTAATGGCTACGGGGTCTCAGAAAAAGCAACCCAAAGTTCCAAATGTGAATACAGGTGTGCCAGCCATCTGCAGCTGCATAAACAACCCCAGTGTTCTTTACACTGTCACGGTTGTGTCATTGTTCTGGGCCCAGCACCCCATCTCCAGAGTCTAAGACATGGATTCACTTCACTGGTCTTACTATGCATGGACCCATCGTGCCAGACCTCGGGGACTCTAATCAGACCTCAAGTTGTGATTTCTACAACCCCGGGAGGCTGTCACTCAAATGGTCACAGGCATTTCCTTATCGGTCAGATCAAATATGCAATACAATTGCTCACCAATCTCTAGCTAAAGCAGAGGGAGGGAGAGGTGCCGTCCTGTGGTGGAGCAAGGGGGAGGGGAGAGGGGAGCAGTCTGCCCTGGTGCAGGCAGTGTTATCACGTGCTGGAAATGGACCACACGGGCCGTGATAGAACACTGCTCCCTATCAGGGCAGACACTCCCACCACACCCCTGCCCCTTGCCATATCATCAGTGCCTTCAAGTGTCGGTTGGACTTCATGTGGGATGTGGCTTCTGCCTTTGTCACTCTGGTTGGCATCCCCTGTGGGCATGGGCAGAGATGATCGGGGCATCCAAGAGAACTTCTTTGTTCTCCATCTTCTGCTGAGAAATCATCTCAACTCTTCGACTGAAAATCGGTATCGTTTACTGGGTTACTGAACACTATTTCCCGGGGAGAGTGGAAGGGTCATCCTGAGAAGTCAAACGGGCAACTGGCTCGTGGGTGTGTGTGCGTGCACGTGTGTCACACCTGAATAACAGCAGGTGGGCAGTTTGTATCCTTAGAGACTGTTTCAAACAGAAGATTGACGTCATCACCTTTGTGATTCACAGAAATTATTCTCATGGTCGGGACAGGAGAATTAACTAGGCAGGGGACTATTGGAAGCGACAAAAAAGCTGCGACTATTTGGCTGGACAGAGAAAACTTCCCATGAACTATCAAGTGGTGCCTTTCACCTATTACCCTATTAAATCCGTGAATCACAGGGGCCAGTCTCTAAGAAACGCCGCGCGGAGGTCAACCTTCGAGAAACAATCTGAAGTCCACTCTTGACTTGTGTCAAACTGACGAACTTTCTTCCCCTCTCCTCAACTTTATCTGGCTTCTTCCTCAAGAGCTTCTCATTTCCTAAGAGTCCCTAGAAAAATCTTCCTCTCCATCCTCTTTTTATGCTCCTCCTCTTCCTACCTTCCCTCTCCTCTCTTTCCCATGGATTTTTAGTATAAAGAGTAATTTTTTGGAAACAGAGTGGGAGATGGATGGTACACTCAGCTGCCAACTACAGATTCTCTTCAGCAGAAGAGAAGTTTGAACTCATTAAAGTTTATAATTGTCATTCAATCACACATCCTTACTGAACCAAGTGCTAAGTGAATAGCAGAAAAAGCAAATGTTGCAGGAAATCTGAAGAGAAGATATCAATGTAACCTGAAATATGTAGAGACTTATTCACATTAGAATCAAATTTTGTGTTCTTATTACATACACAAAATACAGTTACTTTATTTCTGTTGGCCTGAATGCTCAAATAGCAAATAATTCTCTATTTCTTGTGCTGGACTGTAAACATATATGTACCAAATTGTCCTGATAACAGAGAGCACACATTTATTTTCATCAATCGCTTGCATTATTGAAGCTAAATAAAAATATATATTCATATACATTTTGGGCATGCATGATTTTAATTACTACTCACAAGAGGTAACTAGATTCATCTCTATTTGCAGATAAAGAAATTGAAGTTCAATTAAGTTCACTGGATGAGAAAGTGACGGAGTTAGGATAGCAACCTAGGTCTTCTAAAAGCAGACCGTGAACTCTGGGGACTCAAAGAACTTGACGTGGTTTCCCGACAAGCCATTCCCGAGCCTTAAGTCACACACAAGAGAAGCATTCATTAAGTACCAACCACATGGCGTCAGCAACAGCAGCGGGTTTTCAGCGGACACTCTGCACAAGGGCAATAGGGTACCTGATCAGGAACTGGGCTTAGAACATATATCCACTGTCATCCTTTTAAGCACCCTTTTGGCCTCTCTGTCATAATGGCACGAAGGGCCCCTACAGATATCACCTTTCCTATCAAGCATAGGTAGAGGAGATTTTGCAGCTTTGCTCAAACTTTACAGAATTCCTGGAGGAAACAGAAAAGTGAGCAATGGTCATACTGCCTCATCCTCAGAGGATTTACAGATAAATAATCCTACTGGCTCCAGTGGCTGCTGGATGAAGCCCAGACTTACTACTGTCTGTTCTTTTATTCAACCCTTGCAAAAGCTTAGGTAGTTTTAATAGAGAACAAAACATGTTGCATTCAAAATCTCAATTCAGGACACGTCGAATAAATAGAGAACAGACTGCTTTACATATTCAGAGCAGAGCTGGAACACAAAACTCACAGAAGTTTGTCAAATGCATCATCATTTGTCTGTGGTGAGCAGTAGAAAACTGAGGACAGGAAGTAATTTTTCAATTAACGGGTCACACAATACATGCCTGAGCCTTCTTAGCAATAATCACTCACAAATAATACTATTTGCCTTAATGGGCCAGATGTCTTTAGAGCCTATTTGGAAGCAAAGTTACTGTATCTCAATGCAACCGCATCCCCAGGGGTGAAAATGTCGCCGCAGCCAATGGCCTCACCCGCTCAGCTGGTGATATCCAGCTGGGCACTCAGCTGGTGATATCCAGACCCACGGAAGCTGGGCTTGGAAGGGCAAGGACTTTAGTAGCTCACTGGCAGGAAACGATGCTGGGATGGAGAAAGGAGAAGACAGGGAGCAGGGAGAGTTGAAGAAAGAGAGTAAATACTTTGATTCTAAGACAGCCTCATTCTCTAAGCATCACTCAATAATGGATTAATGGAGGCAAAGGAGTCATAAAATCAATTCCAAATATACCAAAATGTCAACATCGTGCTTTCTCTGAGCCACTCCTCTGCCTCGGTTCCCAGAGCAAAGTAAAACCTCCCATACCACCACCCACTTCTCCTCCCTGATTTCATAGGGTTTGTCTATCCAAGATAGACCTATCTTTAAAGATAGACCTATCTTTAAAGAAAAAAAATTGTATAAACTCCTTGTAGGGTGGCCAGGCCAAAATGATCAAGTCCATGATGGATGTAGCCTGTCACACCTCTGCAAGGTTCCATGGTGTGTCAAGTTGAGCCAAGCACTAGTCTATGGACAGAACTTCTTCCTTTCAAATCTTATCTCTGCTTTAGGAATAGGGCCGGGCTCTCTACAAGAACAGATGCTGTTGGAGCCTAGTAAGAATTTGAATAATTAGGGGAAAAGATCGTTCAGCTTTATAAGGCAACATCATGGACTTCACTTCATTCCCTTCACTCCAGGACCTCAAGATAAAATTCTCTATTCGTCTGGTCAGTGCAGGATTGTTGAGAATGTGTAGAGAGAAAGAAAGCGGGAGAAAGGGCCAGATCGTTCACTGCCCCCATCCTCCTACCCTGAGGCAGCCACTGTCCATTCTTAGCTGTCTCACGTATTTGATACCATACTTTGCTGAAAAACATGCTTATATGGATACCTTCTGATTATTTGTTAATTTTAGACACTATCCATTGACTTATCACCATGGAGAATGAAACACTTTTCTTCAACCAGCACCGTATGCATCTATACACATCCCCCCTCTCCCCACTCTCCTAATATGTTTGATCACACTTTCTGGTAAATGAGTATTCAATACTGACATTATTATGACCATGAGAATGTTACTCACACCTGAGACATAGGTGTACCAGGAGCCCATTTCCTTTCTTACAGAACTATGCATTTTCCCTGGGAAAAAAATAATTGTGCAACTTTTTTTTTTTTAATGTCTTAGCTTTTTATGTACCTATCATGCAATTTTACCCAAGTACTCTAAGCATGATGTGAAAGTCCTCCCAATGTTATCAGGCGATCTGTTGGTTTTCTTCCACACACACAGACACCCTTTCGAGATTTCCCTCCAGAAGGCCTATCTCTGCTCCATTCTGGGCTGGCTGCTTACCTGCTGCCTGACGAGCATCCTGGGATCTCCCTACATTGACGTTCTCAAAATGCCCTTCCTCTCTGCTGGAAGAATCCTGTTTTCTGGATCACATACGTCTTTTTGTCTCCAACACTTACTCCCTCATTTCTATGAGGTGCGTCTGTCAGTAGCTCCCCAGTGCATAGGCATTAAAAGTACAAGGTATTGCATGTTTAAAATTATTGTTATTTTGCCCTCACACGTAGTGATATTTTGGCTGGATATAGAATTATGGAAATAATGTTTTCTTAAAATTTTGGAGTTATTTCCATATCATCTTCTGGTTTCCCATTACTTTTGAAGAAGTAACAATTTTGACTCTTGTTCCTTTTCATGTGAATTGCTTTTTCCTTTTTCTGGAAACTTTAGGCTGCTCTGAGACAATGATTTGTCTCAATATGGGTCATTCTGAATACCAGGTTGGGCATTATGTGGCCTTTTCAACATGGAAATATATTTTGTCTTTCATTTCTAATCAATTTTCTTCCATTTTTTTTCTTCCATAATTTCTTCTCATCTATTTTTCTTTGTTGTTGTTGTTGTTGTTGTTGTTGTTTTAGAATGTCTAAACTATAGATGGTGGAGACCCCAGACCAGTTCCCTCAGCATCTCATCTTTTCTCTCTTTTTCCAACCTTTTGTTCAATTGCCCAACACGTCCCCCCAAGTTAATCTTCCATACTTCACACAGAATGGTGAAGAATTTGCCCACCACATTTTTTATTCCCTTTATCAACAAACACTACATAAAAGTCATAAAATTTTACCCAGAAGTTACATGTAAAAGCAATTGCCAAAGTTTTGCATTCAATCAAGAAAAATAATTACAAAGCGGTGTTCTAAAAAGTAAGGAATATTTCCAGCAGTGATTGATTAGTCTGTCATCATCAGAGAAAGTTTTGATGCAGTAATTGAATTTTCTAAATCACTGTCTTTAAAAACCAACATAAAAAAAATGAAGACACATATGTTGACCTAAAACCCATGTATTCAAAAATGTTCCATAAGTAAAGTATGCTAGGTATCCTGAAGACCAGAAACTGCAGTGAATTTATTTATATAAAGCACTATTCTAGTAGGTACCTTAGTAAATATGGAAATCAATACATGGTCTTCACCTGACAGACACGGAGTCCAAAATGATACAGGGAAAGTCTATTGTTTTTAGTCTTGCTTAAATATAAATGTACGGTACCCAACATTCCTCTAAGTTTCCCTTAGTTGCAGGAACATTCATATTTTTTTGTCCATTCAGTCAGTCAGCCTGTAAACAAACTGTTGTATGTCAGGTGTGCACCCGGCTGTGAAAATACAAAGTTGAGTAAGAAATGGCGCCTCCTTCCATGGATCTGACGTGGCTTGGGGAGTAACAGGTTAGTGTTACTCCACCTAATTCTGGCCAAGGGGGACTTCAGACAGAAGCCTCCCTAAATCAAACTGTAAAGTGTGTGTCCCTTTGTTTTTGCAGCCAGAGATGGGATAAGAGGTACATGGCTCTGCTGTTCAGGAAGGTACTATAGTGGACCCCGACGTCATATGCACAGAAACCTTCCTGTGTACAAACCTGAAAGCAAGACGAAGGGAAGAGAAAGGTAAAGGCCTGCCTGCCCCTTGGGCCAGGGGAAGGATCGGAAATTACATCACCTTAGGAAAACAGCTCTCATCCTAAACCTAGGATTCATTTGAGCTGCTTGCCGGCACTTCTGTGTGTCCTTGGGGGGCATGTGAGTGTGCATCTGAACATAGACGTGTGTCCATGAGCTGTCCTCAGGTGGCCAGAAGCCCGTATCTTCACCTCACACTAGCAGAGCCCTCAAAGCAGACCTGGTCTGCCGAGATCTTTCCTTGCTCACACACCAAATTTGGGAAATGAACTGTTATGGATCCCTTTGTCCCACGCATGGCCTGTGTAAGAGGTTTTGGACTGCACATCTGTGTCCCCCCAAAATTCATATGTTGACGTCCTAACCCCCAGTAGGATTGTATTCGAAGCTAATTAGGTTTAGATAAGGGTGGAGCCCCTAGGATGGGATTCGTGTCCTTCTAACAGAGACACTTGAGCTCGCTTTCTTGCCATATGAGGACCCAACAAGAA
The DNA here is from genome assembly GCF_017311325.1 of Ursus maritimus. Lineage (NCBI taxonomy): Eukaryota > Metazoa > Chordata > Mammalia > Carnivora > Ursidae > Ursus > Ursus maritimus. Next base: position 13,333,661 of record NW_024426774.1, on the reverse strand, counting down.
GGCTCTCAGCAAACCAGGAAGAGGGCTCTCACCAGACACTGGATCTGCAGACGCCTTGATCTTGGGCTTCCCAGGCTCCAGAATGATGAGAAGTAAATGTCTGCTGTCTCTGCCACCCTGTCTATGGTATTTTGTTGTAGCAGCCTGAACTGAATAAGACTGAGGGGATCCCGAGGATAGATACTTGACCAAAGCCACCTTCTGTGAGCAAAAGATGGTGATTTCCTTGAAGAGGGGAGAGATGTATCCTAGAAAGGATCAAAGAAGGGCATTCTCTGTGAAAAAGGAAATGAGATAGAAAAGCAAGGCAAAGCATTGGGGTGCTCCGTGAGGGCATCTCTGTGAAGGACTAACCTTTTTCTTTTCCCATCAGGCAACAGAGCAGTGATATTCAGCATCCAGCTTTGGTATTTCTCGCTCTGTCCTTGTTACCCCAAATGTTCAGTAAGACCCATGACCTTATGGCTTCACATTGGTGGTGTTCTGAGATACAAAGAAGCGAGAGCATCTTGCCCACTGGGGCCAGCATGCTGGTGGCGTCAAGGTAGTGAGGGAGAAAGAGATCCAAGAGGTCTGAGAGGAGAAGCAGGAAATAGTGCACCACATCACCAGAGTACAAAACTCCAGGTCTTGGTAATTTACACAAGATTACATGACAGCCTTTTTAAAAGAAAAAAATGTATAAGACTATCATTCATTCAAATTTGGACCATTGTACTATGCAGGCAGACAAATGCAGTGGAAAGATTATAGCTTTTAGAGTCAAGTGATGTGGATTCACGTCCAGGCTCTGCCATTTATATTGGCCACAACCTCTCCAAACCTCCTGTATAAGATGGGATCATAATCTCTGCCTTATCCCTTCTCAAGGGTTTTTGAAAGAATTACCCCAGGACAATAAATGTAAAAAAAAAAAGTTTCACAAGTTGTAAAGTGCTCCACGTATTTGCACGTAAGGGTAACAAAAAGCCGAGCTAGGGAGGGGGTGGGGCACTCACGCTCAGCGTCCCCTCGGGCCCGCCTTGTACCACCCAGCATCCCCAGGACCGGTGGTGGGCGAGGCTGGGTGGGCACTGCTGACTCCACCATCCAGCTCAGCTCACGTCTCAGTGGACTGGGATGACTCAGGGCGCAGCTGAAGCATTTCAAATGCACATCCATCTCCAAACCCAGTCTGAACTGGCCACCTAATCCTTTTGTTATCGTTCAGTTTGGAGCATGCTAAGAATGGCAATTATGAAATTTTAAAAGATTCATTGGCACCATTAGAATGAAATTCATCTTCAGAACAAAGACGACTTGCTCGCTTTTGCATACAAATAAAAGCAACACAAAAGCCTGGGATAAATTCCATTTTCCTCTTTGGCAGAGTTTCTGTCCTCTAGAAATAAAAGGAATTCTGAGAGGCAACATGCTTTGCAACTTTATTCTTCTTCGTTGGAAATAGCCTGAGCGCCTGTGAAGGGGCTATATGGTGGAATGCTGTATTGAGAATTAGTAGTGTTTGTCAAAATAGTAACAGTCATTCACTCAATGCCTACTATGTACTTGGTGATTTTTCTGGCAGGGCATTCAATTCGGACCATAATTCTGTGAAAAGAAATGCCATCCCCACTTTATAGAAAAGATGAGATATAAGAAAAGAGTCATTTATCCAAGGAAACCCAATGCTGGGACAGAGTCAAACGCAAGGGGTGACTTCAAAACACACATGGGACCTTCCCTTGAATAGAAAGGAGGGAAGTCCTTGGCATTCCCACCCTAGTATGTCAGGATCATGATTCCAAAAGTATCAGAAGGTGGTGAGGTTTGCTCTGAAGACTCCAGCACCAGCCAACCTTGTCAGACCTGGCAAATGAGGCTTCTTTCTATAGGACTTCCACGCTCAGGAAAACATTCTAGGGTTTGGGTGGAAACAACAGAAAGACGCTCTGATTTTTAGAACAGAAATGAGGTGCCTGCACTGACAGAAGGGTACCCCATTATTTTTCCCCATAGGCATGGGTCTCAGCAAGGTAGCAGAGGTGGCCAAGTTGATTTCCCTCTGCTGGATGGTGTGCTTAGGAAAAAGAGCGCTGGATTTGTGGTCAAGTCCCAGCTCCACTATTTATTAGCCTTGTGACCTTCAGAAAAGTATGCAAGCTCTCTATCTTAACGGGGCTCCTGGGGAATTAAATCAGCTTTACCATGGTATCTAGCTCCTGCCGGTGGCCAACGTAGGAGGCCCCATGGAAAGGCACCCTCGCCACAACTGGGTTGGGCCGACTCTGTCTCCACATTGACTCCAGAAACCTGGCAGCACAGTGAGCATCCCCCAGACCCCAATAATTCACCCCATCTCTACAGAATCGAGGGTTTGAAATTTTGAGGAGGTATCGCTGAAGCCCAAAGCCAAGCTCTGGCAAAATAATTCAGAACAGCACATGGAAAGCAGCTAATCTCTGTTTTACTATAAGGCAAAATTAGAAATGATAAAAATGTTAGAAAATGCCCAAGTCATCTTAAGGACGCTTGAATTCATTTGCCAACTTCACAATCTTTTAAAAAATAAGAGGACTGCATTTTTGAGCAAGTTGTTTGGGGTGGAAGGAGGACCGACTCCCCATCATAAGTATTTCATAGTGTTCCCTTTGCAGGACTGAAAATGTCACGTAAGGAGGGGGCTGCATATGGTCTTAATAGTTTAAGGTGTTTGAACTGACAATACAAATAACCAGTGACTGAGAAAGGACAGTCAGCCTCTCACACATAGATGAGACTTTACAATAATGAAACTGTTTCCAAGGACATCCTGCAAGGACTTAATCTAAATGTTAGCAACAGTCTGGGCAGGTATGCTGTCTTCTTTTCTCCCCTAAGGGAATGTACTGCTCCTCAGAGTCTCCGCAAGCATGTGGCTGACAACTGTCTGCCAGCCTCCCCCTCTTTTGTCATCGATGAGACAAGGTCAGCCCTGGTCCCTTCTCCAGAAGGCACTGGGCCTGAGGAGGAGGCCCATGGGCAGCTATGGCCCTTCCCTGCCGGTCCGGGCCTGACCTCATGCCTCACATAAGGTGATGAAAACTCTGCTTCCTTGTTATTTTAACTTTTTACTTCGATGTAATTTTCGACTTACAGAAATAGTACAGGATAGTACCCTTCAGCCAGCTTGCCCTTCTATTAACGTCTCGTATAACCGCAGTAAAATGATAAAATTATAAAGCCAGGAAGTTCACATTATACAATGCTACTAACGAACCTACAGATGGATACTTTGCAATCACAAACAGTGCATGTGTATTTTCACATTGTTGAAATGTCTTGAAGGTAGATTCCTGAAGTCACACTTCCAGTCGAAAAGTAAGTGCTTATAGAGTTCTGTCCAGTGTGACCGAAAGCCTCTCCAGATGAGTCGAACCACTTTGCATCCCCCCCCAGCAACGTATAATAGTACCTGTTTCCCTACAGATCTGCCAGCAGGCTGTGTTCAGCTTTTTAATCTCTGCAAATCTGATAAATGAGAAATGGTATCCCATGATATTTTAATTTTGATTTCTCTAATTATGAATAATTTGAACATTTTTCATATGTTTGAGGACCATCTGCTTTGTTTTCATTGCTATCCCAGGGAAAGGCATGGAAGACGCATGTAGTCAAAGCATTCACCCATCCCAGCCGAGTGTGGGTAAAGAATAAAGGTCACAGATTCTCTGGTCCAAAAGCCGTGGCCACAGGCAGTCACTGCCCCTCTGATGGCTCTCTGTTTCAGTGCCCAGGGAATATCCACGCAGCTAACAGATATCAGGAGCTGCCCTCTCTCCAAGAAACCGAACCTACGAGAAGATCATGGGCTTGGGGTCAGTTGAATCTGACTTCTTCCGAGCTATGTGGTTTGGGGCAAATTACTTCACCTGTCTGGGTCTCAGTTTCCTTCTTTTAAAAATGGAAATAGTTGAATGTTATCAATTTCACATGGCTGTCACAAAAATTAAATGAGTCAATGGATACAAAACTTCTCCCCCATGGCTGACAAGCAAGAGAACCTTGGTAAATGTTAGTTCTGAGTTTCTTTCGCCTCCTACACAAGTCAGAAGGTAGTCCTTCATTAAGTGTAATGCCCTTTTGCCTTCAAACACCTGAAAAGGATGGGTGTCCAGTGAAGTGACTTGAACCCAGACCTTGCTTTTTGACCTCGACCACGGAGCAGGAGAACAAGATGACTCTCGGATTTAGGTGCTGTGTCACTGGATCAGGAAGACAGTTGGGGTGGGTAGAGGACAGGATTGCCAGACTCAGCAAACAAAAATATAAATTATAAAAAATAAATTTGAATTTCACACTCTTGGTATAAAGGATACTCATGTAGGATGCTCTCTTAAATTTAGAAACCTCGAAATATTATTTCAATCACATTCCTAAAATATGGCGATTTGATAAGACTGGGGTTACAAGATAAAATACAGGACACTCAAATTTGAATTTCAGATAAACAATGAAATGTTTTTCATATAAGTAGACTCCACCTATTGCATGGGACATACTTCTACTAAAAATTACTTCTTGTTGATCTGAAATTCCAATGCTGAATGGGACATGCTTATACTAAAAAAATTATTAGTTATCTGAAGCTCAAATTTAACTGGGAATCCTGTAGATTAACTGGCAACCCTAGTAGGAGACCTTTCAATCTCTGAAAATCACATGAAAGGTTGCTGTCCCCCCACTGTCCACTCTGTGCAAATCACTGGAGAAACTTCCATGGATAAAATGCCTGGCAGTTGTATCACTTAGGATGTGCTGGTTGCAAATGACAGAAACCCAACTCAAGCTGACATACCCAAAAGGTGGACAGTATTGTCCCATGTAGCCAAAAATGTAAAGGACACAGCTGACTTCCATGTGCCAACATGAAGGAGTCCGATGGTGTTGTTAAGAATATCTTTTGTTCTCCATCTCCCAGCTTTGCTTTTCTGTGTTGGGTCTTCATTCTCAGACAAACCCTCCCCACATGGTGGCAGAGATGGAAAGCAGCAGTTTTAGCTCCCATCTTCCTTACAACGAATTATCCTACAAAGGGAAGGAGTGCTGCCTCCCTCCCAGTTGCTTCGGCAAGAGGTTCGTGGAGGACTCTCGAAGGTCTTGGGTCTTGCCCACTCCTGTCACTGCCAGGGGGAAGCATCAGCCCCAGCAGAGGCACGTGAATGGGTTTCCCAGACAAGAGATGGTCTTTGCCACCAAAGGAGCCAGGGAAAGGGAAATATGCATGGAGTGTAACAAAAGCTGCAGTGAATACATTGCTCACTAGAAGTTTGCTAATTGGTCAAACCTCCAATACCAGAAAAGAGAGAGAGAGAGAGATTCTTGCTGCTCCCAATGCAAGAATAACAGGAGGAATGGCCGAAAGCAGGGATGTAATGGGTGACTGACAACTATGATTGTCTAAATAAAGCCATAAAGCTGTTAGTACTCTTAGGAGGTCAGGGAGAATAAGGAAAGAATGAAAGGAATATTCGCCACTCTATCAGTCTACCTAACAGTAAGGTGAAACTCATGTAGGGACAACCTCCATAAATGATTAGGCGTAACAGATAACAAAGTGGTCTCAGGGTCCACCAAGGACACTAAGTGTAACTGTCATACAGAAAAGGGGACTAAAGTCAGATTTAAAACCCCAAGGGAGAAAGCATCACAGCCTTGTCCACACTGCTCCGTAAGATGCCCTCACCCCCACAAACACACAGCTTCAGAAAAGCTGCCTTCTCATCATCTGGGAGTCATGTCCTAGGGAGATTTTTCTGAATGGAAGAATTGGTAATTATTAAATGTTGTAAGCTTGAAACTATTTGCTTTAGTGGAAACAACATTTCCAGGGACCAATCAGCCCTGAAATTAAACAAATGGCTTAGTACAATGGCAAGCATGGGAGCCAGGAAGGCAGAGAGGGGAATGCCTTCCATCCCTTTTTTATATATAAATCATGTGTTTATTATGCACTTTGCCATTGATAGAGTTTTGTTTTTTAAGGAGGCTCCACGGCCAGCATGGAGCCCAATGCAGGGCCTGACCTCCTGACCCTGAGATCAAGACCTGAGCTGAGATCCAGAGTCAGATGCTTGACTAACTGAGCCACCCATGCGCCCCAAGAATGCCTTCTGTCTTGAAGGAAATAGAAATTGGAATTTATGGTAGGATCCAGATAAAGTTTGATCTGCAGAAACCCCTCTCGAGAGAGCAGGAAACACGCCTGTGGCTCTTTTGATGGGAGTGTGGTGCAAAACCCCAGGCAAGTGCTCAGCAAGGCCACCCCTGGTCTGCATCCCAGTCCTTCCAAGTCTTCCATGGGGTCCCCGACAATGAGAACAGTTTGTCTCTTATGACATTTGGACCATGTGAGCTCTAATATCAGGCCAAGAGTAAGGAAATGTACAAAAACATCACATGGGAAATATACTTTATAGTCAGAAGAATTATTAGCTTGCTTATAAAATGTAATAGAGGAAGACTTGGTTGAAATCCTATTTCAAGTTATCTCAGGAAAGGATTATTCAAGGAAACTGTTATGCCTTTTAAAGCTTGAATTCCTACATAAACGACAAAATTGCCTCCCTCTTATTTGTGTTTTTCTAAAGATCCCATTTCACTTTTCCTGGGTCCTAGAGAAACTACCTTCATCCTAAATTTAAGACTGAAAACAGGGAAAACGCTGTTGAGTTGAAAAACTCAAACTAAGGAAGCATTGACCAGAGACCAGCAACAAATGATTCTAGAATCAACATTTTACTTCAATAAGTCCTGGGGAACCCCATGAGGCCCATCCTCTGCATGGAGTCACTTTCAAAGTAAATATAAATTGTACCTTAGCAGTATTAGAGAAAAATGTTGGTGTTTAAAATGGGGCATGAATGTAGGGGATTTTACACATCTGGGTACCTAAAAAGCATCCCAGACATATCTTCAGACAATGTTTCCTAACTCTTGTTCTCACTCAGGCAGGTCTCACACCACCCTACCCTCTTCCTCTAGGCCCTTCTTCCTTTACATGCATGACACACATCACCCTGGTCCCTGACCTACACTCATTCCTGGGCCTGGGACAGCTGAAGGACCCAGGAGGGTCACACCTCCTTCCTCTACCTTTACCCCCCATTGGGAAGCCACTTTGTAGTGTCTTCTTCTCTTGCTCTTCTCAACTTGGGAGAGACCCTTAGGGAGCATTTTCCCCTCATTACAATTCATGCTTCTGCTCTATCCTCCCAGAAGCAAACAGTGCAAAGAAAATCGAGACACAAAACTTCCACAAAGAAAATTCACAAAGATTCCCCTCAAAAAAATTGGGGGCAGTGAAGGACAACGCTCAATAGCCCAGGTAAAAGAATATAGAATGGCCTTGTAGAACAGAAATTCCTTTTGGCTACCCAGGATAGAGAGTGGCTGGGCAGAGAGCAGAAATATCTGCCATGCTGTTCTCTGAATGGGAGAAAGACAGGGTGGGCTCAGGAGATCGGACTTTGTTCAAAAAATGATGTGGTTTGTTGCACACTGATGTTCACAGCAGCATTATTCACAATAGCCAAAAGGCAGAAGCCACCCCCCCAAGTGTCCATCAACAGATGAATGGGTAAACAAAATGTGGGATACCCAGACAATGGAATAGTATTCAACCTTAAAGAGGAAGGACATCCTGTTACACGCAAAAACACCCAGGAACCTCAAGGACATTATGGTAAGTGAAATAAGCCAGTCAGTCACAAAAAGACAAAACCCTGTATGATTCCACTTATGTGAGGTGCCTAGGGTACTCGAAGTCATAGAGACAGAGGTAGAATGGTGGTTGCCGGGGCTGGAGAAAGGAGAAATGGGGAGTGTTGCTTAATGGCTACAGAGTTTCAGCTCTGCAAGATAAGAAGAGTTCTGGTGATTAGTTGTACAACAATATGAAAATACTTAACACGACTGAACTGTACACTTAGGAATGGTTACAGTGGTAAATTTTATGGTATGTGCATTTTTAACACAATTTAAATTTTTTTTAATTTACTTTTTTAAAATGACATTTTTTTAATTTTAGCTTTTTAAAATGGTTGAGAAGATCAAAAGAAAATGACCATATAACCAATACCTATTGGATGGGGAGAAGGTAGAGGTGGGCAGACAGGTGATGAGGCTGATAGAAAAGTGCAGGGGGAGTGGTAGCAGAGCTGCAGTCCCAGGGAGGCAGAAGGAGGGCCTCAGCCCTGCGCTGCCTCCCCACACCCCTGCCCAGGCACTGAGAAGCAGCCTCTACTCCTCTGGAGCCCTGAGACAGCAGGCTTGACAGCACTGTGCTCTGGGTCTCGCCGGCTGGCCTGCTGACCAGAGCCACAGCACAAATGAAGACGGCCCCCACCTATGAAGCATTGCCCTCCTGACAGAGAGAGAGGCGACGCATGCCTGTAAGGCAGATCTTAGGACCCCTCAGTCCCTCAGCCACTCAGACAGGGGCCCCAGTGCTGCAGCATTTCATTTTCCTGGCATCGCTGGGGTTCGAGATCTAACCAGTTACATGACCAGAGAGAGGGGCCAATCACATGGCCTTCACATGGCCAATTCCCAAAGAAAGAGACTGGAATAGAAATATAAAAGGAAACCTTTCTGGACACCAAACCACACCAGCTCCAGGCCCTCTCTGCAGGTAACAGAGGGCAGGTGGATGCAGGGGCCCCATGCTAAGGCCACTGCAAGTCTGGGCTGTGAGTCGATGTAAAAGATGAGAATTTTTATAACAAGATCCCACTTTACCTCTGGAAACTGCCCGCATATTGTTTGTTCCTAAACTTCCCAGCCCACTGAGAACAGTTGAATAAGATTGCTGCATGCCCCCTTTATATGTCCTCAACTCCTTTCTCCATCTATTCTTACTACTCTGTCACTCCACCTGTTCTCCACACAGCTGCCAAAGAGAGCTTTCTAGAATACAAATCTCACAAGGTTATTCCCTGCTTAAAGCTCCCTCAAAGACTCCTCACTGGACATGGGATAAATTCCAAGCTCATCAGCCCAGATCACAACCCAACACACTCCGTTTAGTCCAGCACTGCCTTTGACCAAAATTTTCTCCACCTGGAACACTCTCCCATCTTCCCCAATGCCCAACCGTCCTCACCTAATAAACAATGACACATCCATCCAGTTAGCATAAGGGAGCCTCCTCTGGGAAGTTGCCCCTGGCCCCGTCTCACCCAAGCGGGACTGGATCCCTCCAACTGCTCCTGATTCTTATCTTGCGCAGAGCACTCACCAAAGAACTGGATTGACACGTAGGAGTGCTCAGTGTTTTTTGACTTAATTAGCTAATGAATGAATGAACTATAAGCAGAGGGGACAGGGAACAGCAGGCCTGAATATTTTGGCCTTCCTCAGACCTCTGTTCTACACCAATCTAACTAAAAAAGCCCCCTCTGTGTCAGAATTTCCCACCGGTGAGGAAGGCCAATTTGGCTTTGCTCATTGGTGTCTTTGTACCTATGTGCAATTGATGAGGTCACAGAGGCATACCTGCTTGTCACTGTGATCCGTCTCATGCAGACAGCATCGGCTCCGCTCTGAGTGCTTAGCGTGGCAGAACTGAGAACCAGGAAGCCCCTACCACTTTCTCGCTCCCATCCAAGCTTGCATGTCCAGTCCCTATGAGTAAAAGCTTAGCAAAGGCAACTGACATCTGTCACATCTCAAACACTTTATGCAGTGATGTGGGATATAAATAAAAAGGCATCCAAACTAAAAACACCGAAACAGCTATGTTTCCCAAACATAACAAAGTCATGCCCATTGTCTTCCAGCAATGAGCCTGAGTCCATCAGGGGGGCCCAGCTCAGCCCCCCTCAACATACTGATTTGTTCCCATCCCCACCTAAGACCCTGGGTAGCAACTGAAGCTTGACCAATGATGTGCTCAGGGTAAAATACTGCCTTCAAGGAGCTTACAACCTAGTGAGGGAAACCATCACTAGACAAATAATTGGCAATATCTGATAAGCACAAGAGAAATTTTCATCGTGTTCTGCTCAGTCTCCATACCCTCACTTCACAGATGGAACTAAAAATTTCAAAGTAATTGGCCCCAGGGTCGCACAATCATTTACAGTACCGTTGCTGGAATGTAATTTGTTAGCAGGGGGAATTTGTGTACACTTACAAAGTTAAAAAGAGAAGTTATATTAAAAGTTAATATAAATTAAACTAAAAACCTGAAATACTAAGATATATACTATTTATAGACAACTTTCTGTACTTTGAGTTCGAGAAGCAAAATGCCAGAAGTCTTAGTTTCAACCACATTTTCTTGACAATCTCTATTGATCAAAAAATCCCCTAAAATGTCTCTTGCTAGTGGAGCCTTCAGCAATCTAGCACGTTCGTATCAGCCGACACTGGTTGTGTGGTCATTTGCACACAAGCGGGGACTTGTATTTATCCGTTTGGGTTGCTGTAACAACTGGGCGGCTTAGACAACAGATATTTTTTTCTCACAGTTCTGGAAGTCCCAGATCAAAGTGCTGGCAGATTCTGTTCCTGCTGGGAACCCTCTTCCTCGTCTGCAGGGGGCCGCCCTCCTGCTGGGTCCACACAGGCCAGAGAGAGAGTGAAACTCTCTGCCATCTTCTTAGAAGGGCACCAATCATGTCATGAGGGCCCCAACCTCATGACCTCATCTAAACTGTCCAAAGGCCCCACCTCCAAATAAGATCACATTCTTGGGGGTTAGGGTTTCCACCTACCAATCTTGGAGGAACACAAACATTCAGACCATAACAGTACTCAATAAACTTAATCCACAAAGTGGCGAAAATTATCTGTGTCATCTAAAAAAAGTTCTGAACCTTTCGAACAGACAAGAACCATTGTAGCAATTTTGGTTCTTTAAAATGCTTTCAACTGAGGGGTACCTGGGTGGCTCAGTCGGTTAAATGTCTGCTTTCAGCTCAGGTCATGATCTCAGGGTCCTGGGATCGAGCCCCACATCAGGGTTCCCCACTCCGTGGGAAGCCTGCTTCTCCCTCTCTGTCTGCCTGCTGCTCCCTCTGCTTGTGCTCTCTCTGTGTCAAATAAATAAATAAAATCTTTTAAAAATATCATGACCAAAAAAAATGCTTTCAACTGAGATTGTAAAAGGGGAGAAAAGAAATTTTTTTGAAAGAAATGCATGATTAATTTGAGTCCAAAAATCCAGCTTATGGAGTGAGCCAGCAAGTGCCCTGGGGAGTGTCAGCACCACGGCCCTAGTCCCAGCCTACCCGCCCACGGCTTGGTGTTCTGCTCCCCTTTGGATCTATGAGTCTCCCCAGTGTTTTCTAACAAATCCCTGCCTTTGGCTTAAGTTAGCTAGAAATTGTTTCTGTTGTTTGTAACCCAAGGAGTCTTAATAGACACAGAGAGTTCTAATTCAAGTTAACAAGGCTACTGAACCTAAGGAAGTCAGCAGAACTGGGAAAAAAGAAGCGAAACAGAAATGAGCTCTTGTCCCAACACTATCAAGTTCAAGTTCTTGCTTTTTCTTTGAGAAGTTATGTTATTAGGTGATATTCCCTTATGAGCCTCAATTTCCCCATCTGTAAAATGCTAAATGGTCTCCAGAATGCCTTTCAATTCGGATGAGCTCTGAATTTTTGGGAGCCCAGAATGAGCCCACGTACATTTCTGTTTAAAGTCCCTGTACAGATTGTTCCCCCAATAGCCTGCAATACTGGCAAGGCTTGGGGCCAACCCCAAGATTTCGCCAGAAACACAGCACCGTGAAGCAGTCCAGACACTGTCCTTTGTTTATTTGTAAACCAACGTGTTGGTTTCCTTGAGGCATGCCTCTTCTTGTTAACCCATCTAATCAGACACCCATCTAACTGCAAAGACCTCGAAGAGTCATACTGAACTTTAGTGAAGGCTTTGCAGGGACTTAGAGGAATTACTCCAAAGTAACACACAGCACGATGTCTTTAAAATCTTCTTTGAACATAGCCTTCCCCCAGATTTGATCAACCAGTGCAGCTAATGAGTCTTTCACTCTCCATACAGAACCCTCACGACCAAATGCTCCCCAGTCTCTACCCTTCTGCATGACACCCCCATCCTTGGCCTGGGACTCTACTGGTCCCACCAAATCCTTCCATATGGTCAGGATTTTGCCCAGCGTGCCCTGTATCTTTTGTTATCTACTTGCTGCTCTGATGTTCTTGCAAGTTAAGGCTTCCCAGAATTTTGGTGAATAGATTGCTTCTGCATTCAACAAATATTTACTGGGTGTCCCCCCCCGCCATGTCCACATAACTCGGAGGAAGGGATGCCACAGGGACGCAAATGCATTTTGCACCCATATCCCAGCTCCAGTCCACATTTCAGTTCTAAAGTTTAATGATCAAAAAAATAATAATTAGTTTTAAAACCCTAGTCTAGTTGGCAGTTGAAAGCAGTCTCATTTAACCCAGGCTGCATGTGACCCCAGCTGGGCCACTGCCATCAAAGGCTCAGGGCAAACAGGAAGCTGCCTCAGGCAGAGGTCCCCAAGGCCAAGGAGAGAGGAGGCTGCCATCACTCTCCCAGCCACTGTCGCTCCTGGAGGGGGACCTTCCTCGGTCTCTGGGAGCCACTACTGATCCCCGTGGGTAAAGATCTGAGGGCACAGCTAACAGGGCAACTTCCTGGCTCGTGCAGTCCGACTGACGGGGCCAGGGCCCACGGAGGAATCGCAGGAAACAGCCTTCTGTGGCAGCAAAGCACCTTCCTCAGGAGGATGCAAGAGAACTCGCTGCACAACTTTCCTTGATCTGAGGAAGGAATGGGGCTCACGCAACTGAACAGTTTCCTCCCCTCAGAGCGGTAACTTTAGTTATCCCAACACAAACTGATTGACTCTTTGTAAAGTGACCTATAGCCCCCTCTGTTCTCGATGGTTATCAGGCGCGCTAACAAGCTGCCAACATCCCGAGCGTCTCAACAAGCATCTCCATGCAGCACTTTCTCCTCCCTTCCCATTCTCCACACTAAGACAAAAATGAAAACAACAACAACTTCCCAGGTACTTGTGGGATCGAGACCAGAGCCGCTCAGCTGACCCACCAGGCCCTGCACACTCTGCCCTGCACCCTCCCAGCCTCACTCAGGCCCCCTGCTCTGTGTGGCTGCCACTCCAGACTTGTCACGGTTCCTTCAGCGCGCTGGCTTCCTCTCACCAGGGCCTTTGCACGTGCTGTTCTCTCTGCAGTCGCCCTCTGCCCTTTAGCTAGGGAGCACACACTTGTCCTTCAATATCAACTTAAACCTCACTTCCTGTGGGAAAGATTTCATTTTATGTTCTCATGCCAAGATATATCAGAAATGCAGGTTCCACTTCTTTTTACAGTACTTTGATTAAAGTCAGTCTTTCCCACTAGAGTATAAGCTCATGAGACCAGAGGCTGGGACTTCGTTTTGTTATTTTGATTTTTGTTTTTTGGTTACTTTCATTTTTTCAGTAAGTAGCACAAGACATGGGAAATATGGAAAGAAGGGAGGGAGGGAGGGCAGGAGGGAGGGAGAGAGAGAGGAAGGACCAAAGCTGCCCAGTGTGGCTGATAGACCAGTGCAGTGTGGACTCAAGTGTGCAGTACAGTGACTTCGATGAGGGCAGTTCCAGGAGGCCGATGTGGGGGGGGGGGCCCACACCGCAGGGGCTGGGAGTCAATGTACAGGAAGACAGGGAAGGCTGCAGTCATGACACTTCTTTAGAAGCTTGGCTCAAAAGCAAAGGGTAAGGTGATAAAAAAGAAGGGGATGGAAGAGGATGGAAAAGAGTTGGGTATTTTTATAGGAATGAACAGCAAGAAAAGGAGGGGGCATTAATGACAGTCCGGGGGTGACAGGTGGATGGACATCCTGACGGCAGGTGGAAGGACTGGCATCGAAGGCGGAGGAACGGCCATTCCTCAGTGTCCACTGTGGGGTCTGGCGCCCAGGGGATGATCAATAAGTAGAGTGATGAATGAATGACAAACATATAAACAGACAGACAGACAGGTGAAGAGGCTTGGCTTTGAAAGGCTGACCTTCCTAGCTTGGAAAGAAGGCAGAATGGGTACAGATATAAATAAATTGCTACCGATTGTGACTAGTATTGCAAAAACTGCTTTCCTTTTGAATGAACACTTCCCTCAGAAGCTATCTGGAGACAGAGAGTGTTAGGAGGTTGAGGCAGTTGTTACACAGGGACCCCCAATGAGACCACCCCCAGTTTTTCCAGACAGCTGTCCCTTAGCTGCCATGGATGTCACTGAGCGAACTGGAAGGTACAGAGGTGTGGGCAAAACTGGCCTTTGAGTCAGGAAGCCACCTTTTTATCCTGTTTAAACTTAATACTTATTTGATTTGGGGGAAATCATCTATCCTCTCTGTACCTGAGTTTGTTCTTTGTAGCATGGGGCTAACCATTATCCTTTACTCATGAGAGTTTGGAAGAATGAGTATAGCGTGTCTAACACAATGCCTGCCACAGAAATGCTCAAACATGGAAGATACTGTTGTTGTTGTTGCTTGTGTTGCTGGTGATATTGTTTTGTAGCCAAGAAGCAAGCCCTCTTGTGTCTAAATATTTCATTGGGCAGAAACCCGAGAATCCTTGATGACTGCCCTGAGTATGCCTGCACAATGTCCCATCAGCAAACTGACAAGCCAGCCAGTGACATATGGAAACCACTAACTACACATAAAGTAGTCCAAGACCTGATATGTAGTCAGGAGACGCAAAGGCCCCAGAGCCGGGCTCCACACCTGAGCAGGGGAACCAGACATGTATGCAAACGACAAAACCAGACTAGGTCATCAGTCAGTGTGGGTGTGGGGTGACAGATGGTACAGCATGTCCCATTCTCCCAGACAGCCCCTGTCCATATGGGGATTTGGATTCCACGAAACCAAGATGGAGCAGCCAGGAACAGAGTGCTAGAGGGGTCCTGAGCCAAAGTCCCAAGAGAGCAAGGGGAACGGGGTGTGATGCAGAAGCCAGAGGGCAGGAGCAGGACCGCAGGGGAATCTAAGTCGACAGTCGAGGCAGAAGCCGAAGAGGAGCCAATTGCAAGCACAGCAGGGGAAGCCAGATGACTACGGAAAACCACGTTCAAGGTCTCAAGCCTGGTCTTGCCAGCATTCATGCATGTGAGATAAAGGGTCAGGACAGATTCCAGGGGCCACTAGCTGCACACAGAAACCACACAGTTAGCATCACGACTCTATTCAATTTTTTTTCTGCTAACACGTTTTTGTTCCTTCTCATTATTATTAATTTCCTGGCATTTGCTTAAGCTTGTAAGTTAAAGTCCTTTGGGGACGCAGTCAGGGCATGAATGCATATACCACAGTTACGTTCATTCTGTTCTGATGTATCTTTGTAAACTACTTTAAAACCCTCCGCTAACAAGTCAGAGTACAAATGATTAAATAATATATATTTTCTAAGCCTGTATCTATGCGTGTTTTCCAATCGATTTTACAGTGGCCAACTTTTCTTCATCCAATTCATTCTTATCTTCTTGTTTCTCTCATCTCTATTTCATAGAGTTCTGATCGAAGTCGGTAGCTGGGGTTGGAGCATGTTCTCTGTATGGTACCCCAATTTTGGGGGGTGGGGATAAGGTGGAACGTCATTAAATAAGTAAACAACAAATAAATAAATACAGTCTGTTTCTACACTAACAAGAGATACCATTTACAGAGCACCTGCTATTTACTATGTATTGTGTCAAGTGCTTTTCATATCATGTAATCCTCCCAATAACGAAATTGGATGGATTTCATCATCCCCACGCGACTGAGGGGGAAACGGAAGACGGAAGTAGTTGCACAGGTCACTCAGCTAGTAAGTGATCTGAATCCAGGACTACCAGACACCCGCACCCATCCACCCCCGCCCACCACCAACTTTTGGCTTTTTCCTCCAACGTGCAAAATGTGTACATGGGTGCACACAGACACCCTATAGAACCCCAAGCACTGGAATGTCACAGCAATTGTAACCCGTTGCCCTGACTTCTCCAGGGACGTCACCATGTTCAAAGTCTCCCTCCTGGAACTCAGGCATGGGGAAAATGACTTTCCACTGCTCTGGGGTCCATCTCGAAGCCATGTCCCAGCTCAGAACCACCAATTCACTGAATTGTACAGCTCTTGAGAATTCAGACAGAAATGATGAATGCCTATAGAGCCCTCGCACACCTTCATGCCTCCAAAGAGGGGGGCAGTCACACCTCATGTCTTCCTTGGCTTCAGACTCATGAAAACTGAGCCCACCGTGGGAAAATAAACTTATGTATAGCCTTCCCTGGTAATGCTTGTTTTCTCAAAACTGGCTCTAGGCTTGCATATACTGATCATTGCATATACTGATCACCCTCATGGTGACCCTGAAAGCTGACTGGGGCTATCAGTCAGCAGAATCCACTTTCATTCCTGTGGACAGACCAGAGGGGGATGGAGCTGTGCTGTGAAGGTACTGAGTTCTCTGGCCTCTGCCTGGAGTCCCACCATTCAGGATTCTTGCAGCGAAGGAGCTCTACAATCTCTTGGATCTTTATGGGGCCTCTCTGAAAACCAAAATGCCCTTGAAAGGAGAGAAGATTAGGCCAAATGGGATTAGTTCCCCCCAATTCCTTCTAATTCTGATATTTAGCTTTGACTAATCCGCTATGAGAAAGGGGTAAATGGTAGGGACGGGAAGTGTGCCGGGTGAGAAGGTAAGGTGGAGCTGGAGAAGAAAACAGCCTGTGCCCACAGCCAGCCCTGCCCTCCGCCTTCCTGCTGGAGCCCACATGTGGTAGACACTATGAGGCCGTGATCTGCTATATACTCAACATGAAGGTCTTGACTCAGAGATCCAAAGAGCCCTTTATCCGTAGAATCAGTTGTTTTCAATCACTCATTGAAAAATATCCACTGAGGACCTATTATCCACTCTTTAAAAATCCACAGTCTAATAGAGAAAGTTACACCTACCTATATATTTTATAATACAATGGGAGTAATACAGGAAGACAGAGATAGATGATAGATGCTGGATGGGAGGGAGGGAGAAATCCTTTTAGGAGCATTAAGTTTAGTTGTTTTATTTGTAAGGGAGGAGGAGGTAATTTTGAGCTGATTCATGAAGGGTGAACAGGAGTGAGCTAGTGAGAGGGTGGGAGAAAAAGCTTTCCAGAGAGAGGGAGGAATATAGCCCAAGACATGGAAAATCAGGACTGCATATGTGTGTGTGTGTGTGTGTGTGTGTGTGTGTGTGTTAACATCACTTTTAATATGGTTGGTTAGTAGAGTATAAGAGGTAGGGAAGGGAAGGTGAAGCAGAAGTGGCCGACCGAGCCAGCTCTCGGAGGTCATGTGAGCAGAGTTATAGAGTCAGAACTTCACCCTTAGACAGTGGGTATGAGTGATGGACTGACAGCAATAGTGACACCTCAGAGAGAGAAAAGTCAGTGTGAGCTAGGAGAAAGGAGATGACAAGCCTGTGTCTTGGTGGTAAAAATAGGAGAATCAAATTAAAGATAATTGTATTAACAATTATTCAAAGAATCTGGATAAATTGTGGCCATATCACCAATTTTCTTCAATACAAAGAAAATCCAACTCATTTTCTCAACTCTCTATTAAGGGTGTAGATAAGCAAAAGCCTTTCCATTATTCACTATGATATTGACCAAAATTCTGATTTCTACTTCTGCAGGTAACAAGTATTCATTCCTTACAGAAAACGAAAGGAAAAGTCAATAAATAATAGCCAGACAGTTCGGAGAGGTTGCCTAGCACACATGACTAATAAACAACTTAGCCATGATCTGAACCCAAGTCTTACTCCAAGTCCAGTGCTCTGTATGATAGAGCCCCTAGCCTCAGTGGTGACACACATAAAATGTTCAATTTTATTTCACTCTCCACTGTCTTCTGACTTAGTGAAATCTCTCCAGATCCAAAAAGACTTCTATACCTACCCTAGCTCACAGTGACTTTGCCTTCCAAGAAGCCCTTTATATTTGCAGTCCAAATTATGCAAACCCCATATATTAGTCTAATATGATTTCATGACTGTTATTGATCACCACACATTGAAATTTTAGATCCTTGGGAGTAGAGAGATCTATTGGGAGATGGTTCATGCTCACAAGATGAGAAGAAACACGAGAGACCCATGAGTTGCCTTCATTCTAATCTATTTTTTTAAGGATGTTTGTAGAGCAAAAAGCCTTGGAAGATATATTATCTCCAGTTATTGCCCTCTAGAGCGAAGGGCAAATTGCTTACTGTCCAGTATAATAAAGGTAATATCGCCCTCTAGGGCAAAGGGCAGATATGCTTAATTTTAAAAGATTAGTGTTCCCTTAGCTGAAGTGTTCCCTTCGGGCCCACTTTGCATCACCCTATGGAGACGGGCTCAGGGAGCAGGTATAAATGCTGACACTCTAGTTATTGACATTGCCAGATGCCATTGCTGGATGACCTGCCCTTTGTCTCTGGCCCAGGAACAGTGTGTCCTCTGCCAGCATCTGTTAATTTATGGCCGACTAACTTATTACCGTGCAAGCAGGGTAAATTTCAGACCTTGCACGGTTCTCAAAGTGATCGTGTCAAGCAATCCTCCAGTCTTCTCCCAGATACCCAAGAAAGTCCTCATCACAGAGCAGGGCCACTTGAGATAATCAAAATGTTGTCAATTCAATTTCTAAATAACCATTATTAGTCATGTGACTTAAATTAGCATGGAGCCAGTAAATTACAGTCATTGAGGACATGAATTCGGAGGTCAAACCAGGTGTCTGGATTCGAATCCTAGCTCTCAAATGACTAGCTGTGTGAGTTTGGGCAAGTATGGTAACCCCCGTTTTTCGGTTTTCTCAATGGTACAATGAGGATGATGGCAGCACCCGACCTCGTGGGGTTGTTGCAAAGATTAAATGGGTGAATTCATGTAAAGCACCAATGCGAAACACAGGTGTACTATTACAGCTGCCATTCCAAATACAGCAGCATATTTCAATGCATCCAAGTTACTTTAAAAACTCCAGCCTTATTAGATCCACTGATTGCAGACAATTTCCTGAGAGAGACTAAAACATTTAACCATCAGCAATGAAGGACGGAGGCGCCTGCATGGTTCAGTTGGTTAAGCATTTGACTCTCGATTTCAGCCCAGGTCATGATCTCAGGGTCATGTGATGAAGCCCACATTGGGCTTTGCACTCAGCACTGCTTGAGAGTCTCTCCTCCCTCTGCCCCTGCCCCTGCCCCTGCTTGCTTGCACGCTCGCTCTCTCTCTACTAAACAAGCAAATAAAATCTTTAAAAAGAAAAAAGAAATGAAGGACACACTGGGCCAGCTCTATTGTAGAACTCTGATGCTCAGTGAAGGATAGAAACCCTTGCCAAAACTTTTATGGGCCATGGTGACGATCGTCGGCACTCAAATACTGCATTCGTGAGGCAGTTATTTTGGGCCCATGTTGTTTTTAGAATCCCTCGTTGTTTGACAGGCAATATGGGATTCACGAATGTCATCACGTCTGTAGCTGCTTAAGGAAGCCCCCAAGGCTCAGGTGTCTCCTGCCTCATGCTACGTATGATCATCAGGGAAAGATGGAAAGGTCTGTACCAGTAATCAGTCAGGGATGCAAGATGCTGCTCGTGACCTCACAGCAGCACTGGCATTTCATACCACGCTGATGAACCATTACGAGTTTATTATCAGGCAAAGGATGAGGTGGAGACCAAGGAGACTACCTGTCTGAATCATCTGGTTTACTATCCACATGATTCAGATTTGCTAAATAGCTCTCAAGGCTTCAGTTCATCTTCTATACTAAAACCTCAGCAAGTATGCCATACTAGGGAATGGAAATAGGAGGAAAGTCATGTTTATTGAGCACCTCCTATGTGCCCTTAATGTGCATTATCTCAACACTTTTCAGCAGTATTAGCTCCCCTTGAATAGTTGAGAAAACAGAGGTTTCTGAGAGGTTAAGTAACGTGACCATAATCACAGAGAAGTAAATGGTGAAGCCAGCCCCTGAACCAAGCTCTGAAGCCCAAAACCTATTCTCTTTTCCTGCTCTGTCTTGGGCACTACAGCCCTAGATGCCCATTCTACCACCTGTGAGCTTCTCATGAGCAAGAGAGTTCTGTCCTTTTCATCTGTATATCACCCATATACATATATCTCAGAGGACCCTTTAATAAATTTTTTGTTGAACAAATGAAATTGGACCTCAACCAAAATCATAATATATAATCTGGGTCCTAGAGGGCAAACACCAAGAATAAGCACTCAAGGATCCTTGCCTATCATGCTGGGAAGCTGCCACAAATAACTGCACAAGTCCACAAAGTCCCTTATAGACAAGCATCAAAAGCCAGAGGGCCAGCTGATCAGAAGAGAGGGCAACTCCACTGGAGGAACCAGGAATGCACAAGAGAAGGTGGTCCCTTTAAAGTCCTGTTATACATCATGCAATATCTTAGGTTTGACGTGGGATCCTGGTGCCGATCGATAACTCTTGCTCTGAAATCTGGAATGAAGTCTGATCAGGCCTACATTGGTCACCTGAAGTCATGGACTCCAACAGCCTGAAATGTCCAGGTGCCTCCCTACAGGGCTTACAGCAGGTTGGATTGAACCAGCTGGTTGGATTTGGACTTGCCCTAAAAGGCTGGCTGGGATAGACATTAAAAATGGTCTGAAATGAGAAGACACATAGACTGAGGGTATGAGGGCAAACTGGAGTGAGTAACAGAGAAATCATTTGTCAAGACTCAAGGGCAGATGGTAAACAAAAGTGAAAGCTGAGAATCAGGAGCCATGATCTGAGATCATACCCAGATCCATTGGAAACTGGAGAAGAGCAGTGAAGAGGGTCTGGACCCCTGGTTGCAAACGTCATGGAGGGCTGGCAGCTCACTTCCTTGGGCCAGTGAGGCGGTCGGTCTAGCCAAGAAGCAAGGGGTATAGCAAGTATGAACCATTCTTGCCTCCATCTCTAACAAAGCCAACCTACCCTCTTGAGAGCCTAGAAAGGATTCAAAAGGGTGGACCTATGTAGAACCCCCAGCAGCTGGGGTGAGATGTGCCCGAGATGGCTCTGAAAGCTTTCTCTTGCTAGGCCACAGGAGACATGAAAGTGAGAACCGTGAGTGCTGACCTCCCACGGCTCATCTTCCCTGTGACACCATGGACTGGACATCATGACTCCCCTCGCTTCTGGAATCTGCTGGGGTTGGCCCGGGGAAGGATGAGCCAAGTGCCGACCCAGAGCCTCACGCTCTATTCTGTGCCTGATTAGAAGCACATGTGCTGGAGTCATCACCATCTATGGAGAGAATCCCTCGCAGCACCAGATTTGCTGACAGAATTTCTGAATCCCTCATTAGCTGTTCAGAACCGACGCGGCTATTTCTCGCCAGCGCGCAGGGATGAATGTGTGTGCTGTGCATGCTGACAAACGTCTTTTACGGTTTATAAATACCGCAGCACGTGCTCCCTACTCCAATGGGAATATATCCGGCTTGCCTGCTGCAAACGAGGCACAATTTCATCGGATAATTGCTACTGGAAAAGGAGCTCTGTGTGTGCTTCGTACATCTGGCCTTACAGCACCATGGAACTTTTCCACAAAATGTATATTCACGTTGGTTCTTGGCAGGATTCATTTAGAAAGAAAGCTGTGTTCAAATAAAGCTACACAGCGCTTCAGGAACCAAATGTTCTGTTCATTGATTTTTTTTTTTTTAATGATGCAGTAAAATTCATCGTAGACACAAGGGTAGTTGCTTCTTCTCTTTGTCTTTCTTCTCAAGGAAAGAGGGCCTCATGATAGCTTCCTACTATGAAGTGTTTATAAAACATATGTGAAGAATTTTTACATCCGCACAACCGTGATCTTGTTGTCCCCTTTCCATACATGGAGACCCCGGGGCTTAGAAAAGTCAGACAGGTTCCCCAAGCCCATGCAGAAAGCCACACACAGATCTGGAATGCAAACGAAGGTATTCCGACTCCAGGTCCGGGGCTCTTTCCGGTCTTCAAACTCATTACGTGTCTCAGCCACATTGTCTATCTTCTGGAAACCCCAACAATACACTTAAAAGTTGCTCCAACATTAAATGTGATTCCTCTATTTTAGATTCATGTTTCTTAATTTTAAATTAGCTTCATGTCTTGTCACACAATACTACTTCATAAATTACTTTTTCCTAACACATGTACAATATCTTGACAGTGGTCGAATTCTGTCTAATTTCGTGAATGTACTGTAATCAGACAGAGAATTACCTGGTCCTACGTGGGTGCCACGGGAGATAAGTCAAAACGAGTCTTGAGAGCCAATTTAATCCTTCTACTATCCCTGTGAGAAGGTCTGTATCAACCCCAAATACAGATGAAAAGACTGAGAGTCAGAGAGATTAAAGAGCTTGTCTGTGACCACAGACAAAACTAGGATTAGAACTCAAGTTTGTCTGACATCAAAACCCACGCTCTTATCCATTCTTCCTATTTCCCCAACCAATGAGATGCGTGTGTATCAGCACACCATTAAAATTAAGGCTTCTTGGCAGCTGTGTGACCTGTGGAGGTGGAGGAAGATGAATATGGATCCCCGAAGATATCCAGGTCCTAAACTCTGGAACCTGTGAATGTTAGCTTTTATGGTAAAAGGGACTTTGTGGATTTGATAAAATTGGGAATCTTGACATGGGGAGATTACCCTGGATCCTAAATGTAATCACAAGTGCCTTAGAGGGAGGCAGAGAGAAGTGGGACACAGAAGAGAAGATGATGTGACCGTGGGGGCAGGCAGGAATGATGTAGGCAGCTGTGAGAGGCTGGAAGAAGTCTGGGAGGGACTCTGCCCTCAGAGCCTCCAGAATGAAAGAACCCTGACAGCACCTTATTTTAGCCCACGAAACTCAGTTCAAGCTTCTGGCTTCCAGAACTGAGAGGCAATAAATTTCTGTTGTTTCAAGCCACCATAATATCGCAGCAGCCGTAGGAAACTAATACTCAAGAAAGTTGTTTAAACGTTCTACTAAAACACCTGCCTCATTTGGATGTTGGTCAAATTGGTTAACACCTAATAAATATTTTCCTTACTTTCCTGGGGGGAAAGAAAAGTGAACAAAGGTTTCAAACTTGGGATTCTTCAGAGCGAGAAAAGAGTTCAGAATGGAAACTGATTGGCTTGAAGAACACAGACATTCTTCGTTCAAGCAGCAGTTAGCAGGTGGTTCCACCTTCCGCCAGTATCACACAAGGACCAATGAACTTTTAAGCACCGTGGGCAACACTTGGGTTAGATGTAAGCTGTAAGGTGTGTTCTCTCAGCCTCCAGAGACCTGTAAAAACTGAGGGAAGGGACGCCTGGGTGACTCAGTTGGTTAAGAGTCTGACTCTTGGTTTCAGCTCAGGTTATGATCTCAGGGTCCCGAGATCGAGCCCACTCAGTATGGGGTCGGCTCTCTCTCTCTCGCAAATAAAAAAATAAATAAATTCTTTAAAAACCGAGGAAATCGTAATCTGCCTCAGATAATTCAAGGGTCTCAGCAGAAATCATTTCACTTATTCTTGAGCTCCCGCTTCCCTGTGATGATTTAACACATAATCTGTAGAATTCTTTTACCTGAACCAGGTGTTCAGAAATGCCAAGGAACTGAAGAGTAGCAGTTATGCAATACTTTCAAAGACCAGGTATTTGATACTATTAAGAAATTATTAGTTTGGGGGCACCTGGCTGGCTCAGTCAGTAGAGCACGCGACCCTTGATCTCAGGGTTGTGAGTTCGAGCCCCATGTTGGGCCTAGGGCTTACTTTTAAGAAAAAGAAACTTAAAAGAAATCATTCATTTTTAGTTTATTGGCATTGCCTTTGTATTTAGAAAAAGATTCTTTTTTTTAATATACTTATTGCAAAACTTATGGATTAGATGATATGACTGACATTTGCTTCAAAAGAAACTGGAGAGGAGAGGAAGTGAGTTGAGGAAAAGAGGAAATGAGTTTCTACTGAGTTGATAATGTTGAAGCCGGGTGGTAGGCACATGTAGTCACATGATGCTATACTTGCAACTTTTATATATGTTTGAAATTTTTCATAATCAAATGCAGGTAGGGAAGAAGGCAGGGAGGGAGGGCAGAACGCACTGTGGTGTGTGCTCCAGTCTGGATTTGGTCTCTATGGATGCCTCTAGCTGCATGGCCTTGCGTAAGTCACTCCCCTTCCTCGTGACCTCCCAGGTCCCTCTGAGCTATCGCATTTTTAAGCAGTGTTTAGCCGTCCTGTGTGCCTTCTCTTTCTCAGCTCACCCCTCCTCTGTCCTGTGTTCCTAAATGCTTTGGCATTCTTCCTGAGACGGATAAACTAGCAGATGTCAAAAATGACCAAAGGTTAAGCCACTGAGTGATTTTCAAGCAAATCAATTTTATGGATCTATTGATGTTCAAGAAAACGTTTACCCCCATCACTCTCCAGCAATTCTAAGGCCTTTGCTCCTCATCACCAGACAAAGGGAAAAGAAATGACTCTGCAAATGCTTTTAATAACCTAGATTTTAAGGCAAGCTAGTTCCCAGTGTCCTCCACAGCAATAAAACCTCATTGGTTAGCACGGTACTGACAGAGAATAAGAAAAATTCATTGGCAGGTTAAAATCCGGTTTTTAACCAAGTTAGAGGGGAACTAACCAATTTGCAGAAAGAAAGTGGATTACATAAGTGTCCAGGATAGAAAGGATTCTGGTGATTATTACACTTAAATCTAAACTAAGAAAGGAAGCTCAGAGAAAGGCTGCTTGGCGTCCTGACTGCACAGCCAGTTAGCTCTGGGGCTGATACCCAATCCCCATGCTCCTTGATGACCACTTCTCTCTTAAAGTAGACATACAGATAGGACCTGTCACAAGTTTACCTTTTTGTTAACATAAGGCAAACCCTTAATATTACACTGAATCATACTGAAGCTGCTGTGATTCTAGACCAAAAAAAAAAAAATGATGGAATAATGACAATTTCATATGGTGCAAATCATCCCTTTCTGAATATCAGAAAAAGCTTTTCCAATAATATTAACCAACCCCATAAAATAGTACAGGGGTCTCAGAGCACAGAAACCCCAAGACAGTGGCCCACATGACCCTCTAGTTGGGGACAATACTAATTGCCCCCCAAATTCTAAGTTAAATATAAAATCAACACATGGGGATGAGCTCAGGCATATAAAAAGCAACTGTGACTAATATGGGCAGAGTTAAATCTCCACAAGGGAAAAAAATGGGATAATCATGTCTAAAGATGGAAGATCCTTTAACTAAAGAAGGGTGGTGGTTGGCGGAGGGGGGAAAGAGAAGCCCCAAAGGCAGAGATTAGCAGTGTCTGCGGCTGGGACCCATCCAATGGCAGTGAAGGCTTTCTCCCTAAAACTGAACCAAACTCACCAGGATCCCAGACTAAAGTTCCCAAATAGCTCAGGTGACACCTCCTCCAGGAAGCCCTCCCTCTCTCTCACACACACACACACACACATACACACACATGTCAGCTGACTAATTTATCTCCTGTTAGCCTAAAGTCTCCCTAAGAGCAAAGACCACGTGTCAGTCTTTCATTCCCAGCGCCTTCCCTGAGCACACACCCCAGTAAGCACGGGCCAAATGGCGAGTAGAACACGAGCAAGCTGAGACAATCTCCAGTGGAGGAGGACTGGGAGGGAGGAAATCAAGCCTGGTGAGACAGGTCCTTGGGTGTGTCACCGGCCTTCCAAACACCATAGAACTGCTGCTGAAGACGCTAACACAAATCTGAGGACGTGGAAGAAGAGGTCACCGGGTAGAGACAAGGAATTTGAAAGAATTAAAAGACAAAACTCTCCCAAAGTGGCCTGATCCCGCTCAAATGAACCCCAACGTCCAGAACAGATCACACAGCAACAGGCAGGGCCAGAGGTAGGTCGGGTTGGCGGGCTTCCTCCTCAGCCCCTCAATCCCTGCTCCTCTGCCAGCTCCCCTGTGCCTCGGGCCCTTAGCTGCTGACTCAACCCTCAGGCAACAAGAAACCCGCCATCCTACCACGCGGGATGAACGACAGAAACACAATTGCTATTCTGCTCCAATCATAAAAGCTCAGGTGAAAGGATGTAGGACTCTAGCTCTCCTTCAGTACCCACCAGCTGAGAGACATTCCTGAACTCCTGTACAACGCAGGCTGCCCACTGCACCTGCCACTCAGGCTCAAGGAAGCGCCCTCACGGTCTGCTCCAGCTTCAAGGGCGTTCTAGAAAACTCGGCTCTGTAAACAAATGTGCCTGCTTTGTGGGTCAGGGAAGGACAGGTACATACACAGTCAGCGTTTTCCCCTTTCAACTCACATACTGGAGAAATCAAAGTCCAACAGAGTTTGTTGCTCTTTGCCTCTCCAGATGAACTCTGTGTCCTTAAATCTACTCCCCAGCACAGTGCAGCAGGAGGCAGCGGGGATGCCGTGTTCAAAGCACAGACTCTGGAATCTGGATCCCGGGGTTCTCAGTCCAAGTCCATTATTCACTGCATGCACTGGCACTTTTCTTGAGAACCTCAGTTTCCTTGTCTTAAAGCGCAGACAGGAATAAACCCCTTGCTCATTGTGATGTCGTAAGCAATCAGTGAGATTATATAGGTCGTGCACTTACATAGCAGCTGATTATTATCATTACTGTTGCTCTTATTACTATTATCATTACCAATGTCATTGCTAGTACTATTACTATTACTGGTACTATTACTGTTACTATTACTCTTACCGTTACTGCTACTATTACTATTACTATAGAAGCAGCCTTCAGCTATTTCACTACTAATTGGGAAATCTTTAATAAAACTGGATCCCAAATTCCTTCGCTATGCTTCAAAACTATACTTATGCCAACATCAAAAAGGCATTTTGGGGGAAAGAAAGCTTTTTCAGATGGGTGGGGGATGACACACATGTATGAATAAACCTCCAGATTTAAAAGTGACTATAAACCCTGTTCAGTTATATCCGTCTCAGAAGGCACGGGAATGTTGAGGAATGAGTCAGAGTTCTCTTCATCAGATAACCTCCAGACGACGTCCTTCTTTCAATGAAATGCATCTGCAAACATAGGAAGTTGTATAATAAATCCATGCGCTTTTCCATTCAGAAGGATCTCGGGGAAAGAACTCAGGCTGACAGCAGGAGTTAGAGTCACCATACATCTCCAAAGTTAAGATTTTAGCTAAATTCTCTCCACCTGGGCTGGAATTACTCCGTCACTGCTCTGGAAACGAGTATGTATGTCTTCCTTCAGTGGGAGGGGCTTTTAGAGAAGAGGCAGACATTACTGTCTCGAAGGCGATTTTTAAATGGCAGCTCACTTTATAGTTGCAGGCATCTCTTTTTCCAGTGGTTAAAGTTTCACTCCTCTGGCCATTATGAATCACAACTGTGTGTTTGTACCACATTGCTCCTTTCTTCCACTCACGGAGTGTGTCTCTGTCTGTGAATGTGGGGCTTTACTCTGCTCTGCATCATTTTCAGGAGATGAGGTTTTACCTCAACAAGAGAAATTATAAAATACAAAATATAGACTAGAAGGATATCTGTAAGGGCCCACGCTTCGTGCAAATATGCTAACTCGAGTATGTCCTGAACGTGCACACGTTTCATCAGTTTACGCTGGACACGATCCTTCTCCTGGCCAACTACCACCAGTGTCCTGAACAAAAGAACGAGCCCGTTGTTGATGTTTACCCAAAATTCAGAAACGAACCAGCAAGGGCTCTTGATACTCCAAAAAGAGCATTGCCCTTCCAAACTGATTTTGAACATACTGACATGCACTTAACTTGACATAAAAACATACAGCCAAGACATTCTCCATACTGAATTAGGCAAGTTTATTAGGCTCCTAATTTCCATGTCTAGAACACAAACATGGATTCACATGCATTGTCTCATTTTGTGGATCTTACATGCATGTAGTCTTCAGTCAGCTGGGCCTTGGATTCTACTTGTCGGTAATTTACAGTTAGCTCAATGTGAGTAGATGACAAACACAGAATGATACATAAGCCGGAGCGATAAATCCCACCCGATACCATTTACCTTTTTTTCCAAAATCATATCACAACTCTCCCTTGTAAAAAATAAATTTCAGAACAAGGCATTTAATTCACTTCACTGAGAAAAATAAAGAAGATTCTATCATTTTGGAGCAATGAATGTCCAACTATGGCTGAAAGGTACACCCTGAGAATTAAATGATTTTAACGAACCCATTGAGGTTTATAAAGCTGTGTTAACCTAACATCAGGA
The DNA here is from genome assembly GCF_017311325.1 of Ursus maritimus. Lineage (NCBI taxonomy): Eukaryota > Metazoa > Chordata > Mammalia > Carnivora > Ursidae > Ursus > Ursus maritimus. The sequence continues at coordinate 13,305,346 of NW_024426774.1, read as the reverse complement.
AGGGACACAAGATACAGGCACAAATGTCCCTGCTCATTTTGCTGTGCAATTCTCCAAGGATGCGGTGTTATAAACATCCTCGTTGTCTTCGATGCTGGAAGCATCTGTGGAATCAGGCTCACTCACCACAATTCCCACAGAAGAGAGACTGGTAAGGAAGGCGTGCATCCGCTGTGCGTAAATATCCCTAATGTTAAAGTAAGGGAGCTCCTGACACTTCTCCGGTGGGTCCTCGCTGCACTGGTCCATGTCAATGTCCTTCTGCTTCTGGTAGTACTTGGAAAACTTGTTGAAGATAATGGTGATAGGAAGGGCCACCACCAAGATGCCACAGATGATGCACGTGCTGGCGATGAGCTTCCCGGCCAAGGTGACTGGGTGGGTGTCTCCGTAGCCCACGGTAGTCATGCTGATGGTGGCCCACCACCAGCAGATGGGGATGCTGGTGAGGCTGGACGTGTGCTCATCTTTCTCCACAGAGTAGATGAGCACAGAAAAGATGGAAATGCCCACAGAGAGAAAGAGAAGCAGCAGCCCAACTTCATGGTAGCTGTGTCTCAGTGTGGCACCTAGAGACCGAAGTCCTACTGAGTGCCGGGCAAGCTTGAGAATTCGGAAAATCCTCATAAGCCTGAGGATCTGGACCACCTTGCCCATGTTCTCAATGTCCTCACTCTCTTCCTCCTTGGTGTCCACAGCCAAGGTGGCATAGAAGGGGATAATGGAGACGAAGTCAATTATGTTCAGAGGGTTCTTCCAGAATTTCTTCTGACAGGGAGCAGCCACCAGCCGGATGGCGAGCTCGCCAGTGAACCAGGCGATGCACGCGATCTCCACACCTTCCAGCACAGGGTCCTCCACCTCCCCGTCCTCGTTCTGGAACTCCGACATGCTATGGACACACATGGCCACGATGGAGGCCAGCACCACGCTCAAGGAGGAGATGGCAATGAGCTTCGCAGACAGGCAGTAGGCTGGGTTTTCCATTCGAATCCAGATCTTCTTCCGGAGCTGACCGAATCGCAGCTTGTCAAACTTCTCCAGCTCCTTCTCAAACAGAGAAGACTCTTCAAAGGAGGAGTCGGTACTTACATCGTTGCTCTTCTGGTCCCAGTCCTTCTCGTGGTTTTCCTCCTTGCGCTCCTGGTAGAGATTGCTGCAGCAGGAATCAATGAAGAGCTCGTTGATGCCCCAGTACTCGATCTCCTGGCAGAACGAGAACACACACAGCTCCTCCATGACGTGCAGCTTGCCCGTGTAATAAAAATTCAAAACATATCTGAACAAGGAGGGGTTCCGATCGAAATAGTACTCCTTATCGGCCACGCTGTAGTCATCGCACAGCTCCAGAATGGCCTCTTCCGAGTGGCAGGTGAGCAGCTTTCCGAGTCTGGTGTGAGGAAACCGCAGGAGGGTGCTTTGGTCGACGGACTGCTTAAAGCCCCCCACGTTCAAGTTGACAAGTTCCTCGTCTGGTCCAGGGCGATGGAAAAACTCACCAAACACCATGGTGGACACGGGAGGCAGGGAGCTGGATGGGAAGGGAGATGAGGAAGTTCACGCTGCACCTGGAAGGAGCACAAGACGGCATTAGCACTGTCCCGTCGTGCCTTGCCAAGCTTATTTTAAGCTGCCCTTTCCAGGATGATGGGCTACATGAAGAGCAAAGCAGGAAACGGAATAAAAAGGAATACAGTGTTACGCATTTGAACTGGAAGAAAAGCAACACAAAACAGGTTGTTTTGCAGGAGCTGGGGTTGATAGATTCATTTCTTTTCTTTTTTTTTTCTTTTTAGGAAAAAGAAGACTGCCATCGCCTTTTCATGAACCTTAATTCCTACTTCTTTATTTTCTAAGCATACAAAAGTTACCTCCCACCCCCCACCCCCCCAAAGAAACAATGCACGGATCACTTACACGATACAAGCCTGTCCAGTCTCAACCATGAGGCTCCCGCATTTGGGAATGCTCAGCTCAGACGTGATAGGCTGGTTGCCGCCCGTCTTCCCTGTGCCAGGGCTCAGTCATGCACCTGCACAGACGGCCCTCCCCTCTGCTCTGACCCTCACCCCCAACCCACACATGACCAGGGGCTCGGCTCAGCTCTTACAAAAGATGTAGCTTTCCCCTTGTGCTCCCATGTTTCACTCTTTTAAGAGAAAGTCCTATCCCTATGTTTGGATGTGGACAATCAAGAGGATATAATTACCTCCCTGTCCTTAAGTACCCTACATCTTAAAGATATAGTTACACTTAATGGGATGCTGTTTCAGGTACATCCACAGGGAAGAAAGTGACTTGGGAAAACCTCTATAAGTTAATTGCACTATCGGTTTCCTGACACATACGTACTTCTCTTCCACCTGCTCCCTCTCCTCACGGACTGTCCCCCACACACTCCCAACGGCTCCATAGATACCGAGTCTACACTGGTCCAGCACACACTGCCTGTTTCTAGTTGTGACACTGACTACGATGCAGTGTTCTCTTTCTCAGAGAGAAAGTAATAGATTTTGACCATCACCCAATACAATGGTGCTCCCTCAGAGCAAATGGTGCAGATGAAAGAAAGGTAGGAGATTGTCAAATAGTAAATTCCCACAGGATACTGTTCGATGCTTTGTAAACATGATGTCATTTAAGCCCTTACTTCTAACACTTCACAGCAGTGTACAGAAAAATAGACACTTGGAAATGTTGGGTCAAAGATCACAGTATAGGTAAATGGTAGAGCCAGGATTTAAACCTGGGTTGGATTAGCCCCAAACCCATGATACTTTCACTATGTACACCCTCTCCCCCACTTTCTCCCTTATTATAATCCAATGATCCAATGTGGGAAGTGCTGTACCAGAAATGAGTCAAGCATCTTTGGCATTATTGAAAAGAGCAATGACCCTTGTCGTTGGTTATATCTGGCTCAAATGTTAAAGGTTCAAGCAGAGTTGACCAAACAAGGGGAAAGGGCATTCCCAACAGTGGGCACCAGAGGGTGGGCAGAAGCCAGATTAGGAAGAATCTTGTAAAGCAGTCTACGGAGTCTAGACTTTACCCGTAGGCAAGACCATGAAATGGTCTTAATCAGTGATTGAACACAGTTATCTTTGTGACCGTGACTTAGAAAGTCCCTGCTGATGGCAGGGTGGGAGTTTGCTGGGGGGCAAAGGCCAGGGTCAAGGAGACCGGGCTGCAACAGAACAGGTGAGAGGCAGGGAGAGGCCCCCCACTCCTGCAGCGGTGGTGTGTGTAAAGAGGAAGGGACAGAAATCAAGAAAAGTTTATAATGTTGAATCAGCAGTGCTTGCTGATTGACTGGAAGAAAAGGAGAGGGAGGTAGAAAAGTGAAAAGAGGATGTGTTTTCTACTCCACGTAAGTGGCTGATACGGGGACACCATTAGAGGAGGCAAAAAGGTCAGGAAGGGATTTTTTTGTCCCTTATGCTTATGAATAGCCAAGGCTGTCAGTGAGACAAGAGATTCCTCCTCTGAGTAAGGCACCAGAAGACACAGCCTCGAAGTCCAGCCCCCTGCCATCCACCCCAGGAGGAGGCCCACGGTCATGAAGCAAGCATGGGCACTTGCTCTCTAGACACTAACTGAACGAGTTCCCATGAGCGTGTTCCCATGAAACCAGAGACCACAGCATAGCTTGACATACCAGTTAACAGATTTGCTGACCTCTTCAAAATACTTGCGTGGTTTTTTTCTGCCTCTGCTTTCTATTTTTAGCTAGATATCTTCTTTGACGGACCTAAATCAGACCTCATGGCTTGGTCCAAATATTTACGGAACTTCAGATCTCTGAAAGCAGGCTTGTGCTCATGGCAAGTATAACAGTAAAACGTTCCAAGGAGCTAGTTTTAGCTAAGCTGGCATTAAGATTTTAATGGACATTTTCTTCTGGTGGCTTATTTTTCATTTCCTTGGCTATTCTGGAAAGTCCCGGTGATAGAACACCAGTGTCTGCCTTCAAGACACACCTGCAGACGCCGGTCTCATAATCAGTGGGTGTGTAACCCATTCCCCGATCATTCTGCAGTCACTTTTCTAAAGAACACTGTTATCACCCTTAATGTCGGTCTTCCCACTCTGTCCTCCTTGCTTTTTAATCACTCTGTGCCAGTGAAAGAGAGCCCATTATGCGGCCCATTCATGCCACAAAGTCTCATCATAAAAGCAATACACATCATAAAATAAGGGGCTCCTTGTTGTGGGGACTTCAGCAGAGGGAAAAAGGAAAGCGTCTCTGGATCAGATCAAATGCTTGAGCTCAGAGTGCAAGCTGAGATTTTCCCAGGCATGGTGGCCAGAGAAGGAGGTTTGGTTTCCTTGCCTGAGTCCGTCCCACAGCAGCCAACAGGGGGCAGGGAAGAAGGAGCTCCCACCTCTACCTTCTACCTTCGGTAGCTGGGTTCCCTGGAATGCAGACAGTCCCTTGCCAATTACACACTTCCTTCTGTCATTTGTCCCTCACTACCACCCTGGGATTTTGCCAATGAAGAGGCAGGATCAGAGGAGATGAGTGGACATCACGCAGCCATTAAGGGTTAGCGCAGAGGTGCAAGCTCTACCGATTCCGGAGCTTTCTACAGCACGCTACCTCGCACATCCAAAGTGACATAAAGACAGGCAGATACTGAACATCATTATTTCCAAGATTCCTATTTTAGACCAGTGTCTACTTAACAGCCATTCATTTATTCTTATCCAGAAAACATTTACGAGATCAAAGGTACACTTATACATATCTATGTATATTTATGATTTATATCAACTACACATTTATAATTCGTTTATATATGTAAATATATGCATTTATTTATATATGTAAACATACACATTTATATGTGTATTTATAAATACATAAATAAACTTTAAATATATTAAAGCATTTTCTTTATGCATGTTCATGTGGTCTGTAATCCAAAAATTGGACTGCATACTCTATTAATGAGTTTGTGGGGAAGCAGGGTGGGGGAATGCAAAATGAAAGAGAACACTTTTGGAGGGGAATTTGACAAGATGTAGCAAAATTGTATAGGCATTTACCCTTTGCCCCAGCATTCTCTCTTCTAGAAATCTCTCCCAAAGAGAGACAAAAATTGAAAACACTTGCATAATTGGAAACAATACAAACAGCCATCAGTAAAAGATTGGCCAGATAAGCTATGGTCTATCTCTCTATATGCAATGGAGTGATTTCTAGGATATGCTACTTAAGTAGAGGGAAATTATGTGTGTATATATGCATATACATATACATATGTACACACACACACACTTACATACAAAAAAAGAACAGCAAAAGGACAAACTGAAAATGAACAAAGTGCTTCCCTATATGGGGAGAGAGGGAACAGTGTTAGAAGCAAGACTTGGGAACTGTGAAAATATTTTACATAATTATGAAACAAAATTTAATAAAAAAGAAAAGGACAATCCCTAAAAATTTAACCTTACTGTGTATCAAACTGGTCATTAACCTCAAAGAGATAAATTATTTCCAGATTTTTAAATTTAATTTAATTTTAATAATTTGTACATCCATAGTGGTATACACCCTAGGACAAATAAACTCTAAACATCTTAAAAATATTTTTAGTATTCATATTGTATTACTCAAACTTTTATGCACACACACATAGGGTAAAGCAAATAAATGATTATGTTAATGTCATAAAGAACCCCCAAGATTTCAAATGCAAAATAAAAGAAATACAAATATAAAAACCAAAGAAATTAAAGAAAAGCCCAATGATCTTAAATTTGAATTGGAAATAGCATTATGAACTGAAAATTTAACTTTCCCTAAAAGAGAATTTTATTTCCACTGAAAAAGCCTACAACAAAATGACCAACTCTAGTGGATGCTGTGAAGCATCACTCACATCTCCCGTTTAGAACTGAGCCACTCATTCTCACACCTGCTGGAAGTGTTAATAGCTAAGAGCTCTCAGTTAAGTCCCTCTTTGGGAATCACCCTCATTCGAAGACAGCTGTCTTGCCCAAGGTCACGACACTCCTTCCCCAGGCCAGTTCACATCCAATGACTTATGTATGAGGGGGCTATAAAGACCCAGCACCTTTTTCTCAAGGTAGGGTCCAGAGTTCCCATAGGATCAGCTAAGATTTCTGTTCCAACCTCATCACAGTTCAACTCTTCTCCTTGCCCCATCCTACTTCTTTCATTTCCCACTGGAATTGGTCCCAAGGGCACCTCCCAACAAACTTCCTGCACACAAATCTCTGTCTCAGTCTATTTCCCTGGGAACCCAACTGAAGACACCAAGTCAAGACCAATTAACATCTCAAGTTTGTGCAGATTGAGGCATCAAAATATAATTTCTCACTAAAAGAACAAGGGCTCCCTAGAGAAATAGCCAATCCCCAGTCTGGGGTAAGAAATACCCAAGATAAATGCAAGCTGGTACAGCCACTCTGGAAAACAGAATGGAGGTTCCTCAAAGAGTTAAAAATAGAGCTACCCTACAACCCAGCAACTGCACTACTAGGTATTTACCCCAAAGATACAAATGTAGTGATCCAAAGGGGCATCTGCACCCCAATGTTTATAGCAGCAATGTCCACAAGAGCCAAACTATGGAAAGAGCCCAGATGTCCATCGACAGATGAATGGATAAAGATGTGGTATATATGTGCAATGGAATATTACTCAGCCATCAAAATGGATGGAATCTTTCCATTTACACCAACGTGGATGGAACTGGAGGGTATTATGCTGAGCAAAATAAGTCATTCAGAGAAATGAATATTTCATATGGTTTTGCTCATATGGGGAATATAAGAAATAGGATCATAGGGGAAAGGAGGGAAAATTGAATGGCAAGAAATCAGAGAGGGAGACAAACCATGAGAGACTCTTAACTATAGGGAACAACATGAGGATTGCTGGAGGGGAGGTGGATGGGTGGATGGGGTAACTGGGTGATAGGCATTAAGGAGGGCACATGATGTAATGAGCATTCAGCATATGCAACTGATGAATTACTGAATGCTATATCTAAAACTAATGATGCACTATATATTGGCTAATTAAATTTAAGTTAAAAAAAAAAGAAATACCCAAGATAAGCCTGGACTATCCTCTTATATTAGAAAGTAAGGAAGCCATCATCAAGGACAGGGATAGAGTCAAAAGGACTCAGGGCCAACTTACGGAGACTCCCACTGGCCAAAGATGGTAAATTTGTGCGTCAAAAAGAAAAAAAATTTCCCGATAGACTGAACTATGTCGAGTATGTTAAAATCTCTGAGTTCATAATAATATTTTTTAAGAAAGAAAGAAATACATTGGTTACCTTTGCAGGGTATTAGAGTATCAGTTCATTATTCTGGAATGTGAGGGAAAAAAAGAAAATCAAACATTTATCCTGTTTTCCTGCATGAACTGTACCTTAGGAGAACCATATAGTAGTTAAAGAGGGAAATTTTTCTTTATAAAAAATTCTAATAACTCAAAAACAATAGTAACAGAAATAATTAAAATGGTACGCTAGAAAATATATATTTAGATTGAAAAACACAAACACTTTGAAAAGTAAAAGCATGAAAATAGTAATCAAAAGAGAGTAGGAGTGGCTACACTGATACCACACGAAATAAAATTTAGGACAAAAATTGTTACCAGAGCCAAAGAGCATTTTATAAAAATAAAAGAGTCAATCAGTGAAGAAAACATAAAAATTATAAATACAGATGTACCCAGCAACCGAGCCCAAAAATACTATCTCTATTTGCAGATAGCACAATTCCATGTATTCCTATGGAATACATACACACACAAAAATTATTAGAACTAATAAATAAATTCAGCATTGTTGCAGAATATGAAATGAATATACAAAAATCAATTATATTTCTATACACTAGCAATGAGAAAACAGAAATACGAAATTTAAAAAACAATTCCATTTATAATAGCATCAAAAAGTTATTATTTAAGAATAAATTTAACAAAAGCAGTACGAATTTGTGCCCAAACTACAAACTACTGTTGAAAGAAGACATAAGTAAATGTAAAGACAATCCCAAATAGCAGGACTCCCCAAATTAATCTATAGATTCAACATAATTCCTTTTTTTTCTTTAAGAGCATACCACCTCTGTTTTATTTTTTTTTTGTAATAATATTTTTTTATTATATTATGTTAGTCACTACACAGGGTGGGGGAATGGGATAGGCTGGTGATGGGTAGTAAGGAGGGCACGTATTGCATGGTGCACTGGGTGTTATACGCAACTAATGAATCATCGAACTGTACATCAAAAACCAGGGATGTACTGTATGGTGATCAACATAATTCCTATCCAAATATTAGCTGCCTTTTTCTTTTCAGAAATTGACAAGCTGATTCTAAAATTCATATGGAAGTGCAAGAGACCCAGAATAGTCAAACAATCTTGAAAAAGAACAAAGTCAGAAGACTCATACTTCATGATTTCAAAATTTGCTACAAAGCTACAGTAATCAAGACAAGGTAGAGTTGGCGTAGGAGACACAGGTAGATCAAGGGAACAGAATTAAGAATCCAGAAATAAGTCCATGTCTATGGTCAACTGATTTTCAACAAGGACGTCAAGACAATTCAATCGGGGAAGAACAATCTTTTCAATAAATGATACTGAGATAACTGGATAGCCACATGCAAAAGAATAAAAAATGCCCACCTCATATCATACACAAAAATTAATTTATCAGTGAATCAGAGACCTAAATATAGGTGCCAAAACTTAAAACATGCATAAGAAAACACAGGCATAAGTTTTTGTGACCTGGGATTAAAATGATTTCTTAGATATGACACCAAAATCATAATACAATAAAAGGAAAAATAGATAAACTGACTTAATCACAATTAAAAATTTTGTGCTTCAAAGGACACTGTCAAGTCAAAGGAAAAGTAACAAGAAAATGAAAAGACAACCCCCATGTTGAAAGAAAATATTTGCAAATCATTTATCTGATAATGATCTAATATCCAGAATAAAGAACTTTTACAATTCAACAATAAAAAGACAAATAATCTATTTAAAAATGGGCAAAGGGTTTCAACAGACATTTCTCTGAAGATAAACAAATGGCTAAAAAGGCCATGAAGAGATGGAACATCATTTATCATTAGGGAAATGCCCATCAAAGACACAAGATAATACTTCACACTACTAGGATGGCTAAAATCAAAAAGTAATAATAATACAAGCGTTTTACGATAATGCAAGTGTTAGGATATGCAGAAATTGGAACTTCGTGCATTACCACGGGTGATGTAAAATGGTACAACCATGTTGGAAAACAGTTTAGCCCATTTCTGAAAAAGCTAAACATAGAATTAGCATATGATCCAACAATTCCACTTCTATTTCTAAGAGAACTGAAAACATGTGTTCAAACAAAATACACACATTAACGCTCATAGCAGCATTATTCATAACAGCCAAAGGCAGAACGCAACCCAAATATCCATGTCCATTAATTGAGGAATGGATAAACAAAATGGTCTATCCATTCGATGGAATCTTATTTGGCCATAGGAAGGAATGAAGTACTGATACTACAACATGAATGAACTTTGAAAACATTATTCTAATGAAAGAAGCCAGACCAAAAAAGGCCACATATTGTATGATTCCATTTATATGAAACATCCACAACAGGCAAACCCATAGAGACAGAAAGTAGATTAGCGGTTGCTAGGGGCGGGGAGGAAGAGAGAATAGGGTGTGACCAATGTGTTTCTTTCGGGGGTCATAAGAATGTTCTGGAATTAGATGGCTGTACAAACTTAGAATATACTAAGAACCACCGAATTATGCATTTTAGAAAGGTAAATTTTAGGCGCGCCTGGGTAGCTCAGTGGTTGGGCGTCTGCCTTCGGCTCAGGGCGTGATCCCAGCGTTCTGGGATCGAGCCCCGCATCAGGCTCCTCCACTGGGAGCCTGCTTCTTCCTCTCCCACTCCCCCTGCTTGTGTTCCCTCTCTCGCTGGCTGTCTCTCTCTGTCAAATAAATAAATAAAATCTTTAAAAAAAAAAAAAAAAAGAAAGAAAGGTAAATTTTATCATAAGAGAAGTATATCTCAATAAAACTGTTATGTTAAAAGGGATCCCAGCTAATGAAGAAGGAATGATAGAATTAAAGCCTCACTATTTTGCAAGTCATCATGGAATAACGCATCCAGGCTGCTAAAACCCAGATCAAAAGCTGATGGGGCACTTTATAACAGCTACATCAGAATAACAATACTGAGCCTGAAGTCACAGAAAGAAACAAGACACAGTGTGTCTCTTGATGGAAGTATATACACAGTTCTGCAGTATTTCAACGACAACCACCAATCAGCCCTGAATTTTATTGAGAGACTAGAAGTGCCATTTGAAATCAGATAGAGATTTCAGAGGAACATGTGCAATGACACAGCAAAATCCAGACTGTGGGAAACTGTACGGGACAGACAGCACAGACCAGATAAGCGACGTAGCAAATGGATCCAATGTGTGGGCTTTGTATGAATCCTGATTTTAACTAGACAAATGCTTAAAATATATATATATATATATATATATATATATG
>NW_024426774.1:13239053-13294746 GCF_017311325.1 Ursus maritimus | reverse complement strand
TATATGAGAAAAGCAGGGACATTTGAGTATCAACGAGATACTTGATAATATAAAAGAATTATTGTTAAGTTTTCAATGTGCTGATGATATTGGAATTATACTTTTTAAAAGAACCCTTATCTTTTGAAAATGTATACTAAAATATAAAATTATACCAGGTTTGGGATTCATTTCAAAATAATCCCGGGGGTGGGGGTAACAGAGCCAGGAGGTGGGGGGTTGGGGGGAGGTGGGGGAAGTGTATCTTGCTCATACAAGATATGCTCATGAATTGATCATTGTTGCAGCTGGGTGAGGTGTACAGAAGTTTAATGTATTATTCTCCCTACTTTGTCCATGTTAAAATTCTCCATCAAAAATGTTTCAAGAAAAATTTACTAAGCACCTTTTCGGGCCACGCACCATAGTAAGCACTTTCATAGACACTCTTGTTCACCCTTGAATTCCCAGCAGCCCGTGCAGTACCTGGGCACTAGGAGGCAATGAGGAAGCATCACTGAATGAATGAATGATTTCCTTTAACTCCCTCACCGTCCTAAGTGATAGATCTTATATCCCACCTTGCAAATAGGGATGCCTGAGGCGCGGAGTTTGCCCAACATTATCCAGATCTTATGCGGCAGACTCTTTCCACTATGTCTCGAATATGAGTTTTGTTTTGTTTTGTTTTTAAGTGGGAGGGAGGAGGGACTGGCTGATCTTTGAATTTACCTAGTTTTTCATCATCCTCATTAAAGAGCACTATACCCTTCAGTAGGGGATTTGGTATAAGCATGCCAGTAGGGGATTTGGTATAAGCATGCCGAGGACACACAGGGTCTCAAACCAGGCCCATCCGGGAGTACAAAAGGCATCTGGCCACAAAGTTGAAAACTGAAATGCTATTTTCATGCTTTTTCTCAAGAAGAGCATCAGCTCACTGTACCGCTCCCCCTGCCCACTAGCAACCCAAATTACTCATGGTGAGAACACCATATACTGTATTTGGCCACCTTGGGCCTCTTGGTGTTTACAGGATGGAAAAGAAAGAAAAAGATGTCAAAAATCCAAGATACTCACTGGCAGCTTAGAAGAAAAACTGCATTCATCTACTTCTCTCCAAGTGGCACCCTGTAAAAGGCTTTTCAAAGCCATTAACCTCTTACTCACCTCTTCTTAGTCCCCCTTCCCTCTCGTTTTGCTTGCTGCCCTCAAACTCACTTAAAAAATGCTCTCAGAACTGTGTCCTTTCAAGGCTGACAAACATACACTCACACGTGCCTGAGTGCCTTTGCTGATGCTCTTGTGTTGCTCAGAAACGTCATAGAGCATAACAAAAATAGTCGGTCTTTTGATTGGGCAGAATCACTTTTTTCAATCGATTCCATAAATGTAAACAAAAGCCTAGCTTCCTTCTGCCCTCCCACATGTCCAAAATCTACATTAATCCTTCCATCAGATTAAAAAAAAATAGGACATTTTTCAGAATTAATACTGCCACCTTTTTGGGATATTCTGAGAGCTGCATTTCATCCCATTAAATTTAAAAGACAAATCACTCATGTTTTTAAAAAGGGTAGGGTCATGCTAAATTCTATTTCTGCCCACGGTATGTGAGAATCTTCCAAATAAAAACAAGCAGATGTAAACAGAATTAGAAATCTAAAGTCAGTCCACACCTTTGGATGGAGGTGTTCCCACCAGGCACCTTCCCTGACCTTCTCATAGAGCAAGCTCCCCGTGCACCAGCATGGGTAACACGTAAGGAACAGAAAATCGGTAATCAGCGATGGGCAGAGAAGAGCAGAGAGCACGGTGAAATGTCAGTGGCACTGCATAGCCCACCCCGTGTGGTTTAGAAACGGAGACGCTGGGGTTCCTTGGTTCAGGCCTTCTTGAATCAGTGTTGTCAGAGCAGCTAAAAGAGTGCAATTCTAGGAAACGAATGGCTGTTTACGAGACATCTAGAAGGTCATGCCCAGTGCCAGCCTATAGAATACGTGAAATTTCAAAGAGCCTTCTGGAAGAGAGGCATCACTCTCCACCTGGAACAGTCGTATTAGGGTTGTGCTCATTCCCTCTGGACCTCTAGGTACTGTGGCTGCTTCTCTCTGGAAATTCCAAGGATCCTGTCATTCACACAGCTCATCTCCAAACAGAGGCTGCTCGGAAGGCTGACTGATTTACTGAGGCAAGTGGCCAGAGATCTGTCTTATTTGTAAAAAGCAAAGAATCACGGACAGAAAATTTTCAACCTGAAACAGGAAAAAAAAGTGGATGGGCCACAAGAGGGGAGCCTTAACTCTGCAGGAAGTACCCTATCAGGAGTCACGTGACGTGGAGGAAGCCACAAACACCTGCTCAGACTGGTGTCCGGGGAAGGGAGTTTTGGAGAATCTGAACGTACCTTGGCCAAATTAACAGGTCCCCCCACCCGCTTCCTCACCCCTCTCACCTCCTCCCAGCAGCCCCCAGTGCGCAATTCTGTTAGCACCCAGCACAAGATACCATAATGTTTTCACAGTTCTCCTTACCGGGCCCCCGCAGGTGCTGTCCCTACACCCTAAGCTGTTCCCTGGAAGGAATCATGTATTGCCACGGCAGTCTCAGCCCCAGACTGCCCCGTATGCTAATTTCTGCCCATAATCTAGTGAAAGATACTCGCTTTGATCCGGAAGAATTAAAAGGGCTATCAATGCTTTTGTCAAAGAGCTAACAGAAAGATCTAGACCAGACAAGGTGAAATGAAATGCCTCCAGTGTCCAAACCAGCAATTTAAACAGACGAAGTGGGCTGGCTGGGACTGTGGTGAGCTATCCGGAGGCAGAGGCCGCTCAGCCCCAGAGTCCTCTGTGGAAGAGGGAGCCAGGACGCACGTATCTTACGGTGCTCCGGGAGACCCGGAAACTCTGATCTTTATGTGGGGTATCTCAAGTTTAATTAGAATTGATCCAACATGTGTTCAACAGTACGTGGCTCAAACAAAATATGTCTCCAGGCCAGGTACTTCCAAGAAGCCCCCAATCCGTGACCTGAGCCAGACTTCCCAACCCAGCTCCACAGCCCATTTTAAGCAAGATGGACTCAAATGCACTCAAAAGGAATCTTATCACAATAGCAGTTGTTACTTCCTTCAGTTTGAGCCATAAATGTCAGAGGGGAAGTGGGGAATGGGGGCTACTCATTCTTCCAAAGCTGGCGTGGCGTATCCTCCCAAAAGAATCCAACCTCATCCTTCCAGGCTGGCTTTCTCACCTTCCTCCTTTACTCCTCTGCCCCAACTGCCAGTGAATTTTAGTCCAAATAGTCTCCCTGGTATGTGACCTTCATTTCTGTCACTATACTGTAAGGCTCGTTCTCCCCTCCGTCTGGTTAATAATGGGACCAGAGATCAGTGACTCTTACCCTTGTGGTGTCGATGGCACACTCTCTGCCCTCATCCTGTCCAGTGGAATGTCCATCATCATCCAAGAAGCTCCGCCCTTCTTCCCTCCCGGCTGTGTGTGGTACACATAGGCATTTAGTGGCCAAAAGAAGAGGAGAATCCTGTTTTCTGGTTGAATGGGCCAAGGCAATCACTGGGAAATCACTCTCACCTGCAGAAAAAGCCAGAGGTCAAGTGTTAGCTCCAAGGAAGAAATATACCCAAGACGTTCCAACTCAGACTCAGTGATCTGAGTACTTGACTGATTAGACCCATCTCTTAGGGCCCCATCTCATCTCAAGGAGGGGGTGTTCTTCTCTCTGCCCCCCACCCCCCATGGAACCATTACTCTCACTGGACACAGGGATAGGAAGATATCACAGCCCCAGGACTGACTCGTAATCACTCTCAGGCTTAAGGACTCTCAGGTTTTGACTACAGGGGACTCTTGGGACATCTCCACTGACCCCAAGGCCAACAAAACATCCAAAGCTAAGATGAGGCACTAGAATTAGGACTGCAGTCATTCACCTCCCACACGGTTTCTTCTAGGGGCATCACTTTCCTGGCTAATTCACCAAGGACATACTTAGAAGCTTCTAAATGAATACATTTTAATCCATTTCAGAGACCAAGTTCTGAGTGTGACTGTCCTAATAGAATTAACACTGCTGCTCTAATTTGAAATCAATAGATTTCAAAGTCTGGCCAAATTCGATTGTGTTGTATTTGTCCATTGTCATATTTCACAGATCAGAAATGACTACGCCTGCTAGATCAGCGTCCTCTGCTTAAATGTGTGTGTGTCCACGGATGCGTGTGTAGTGTGTATGGGGGGTTAAGCTCGTACCAAAACAAAAGGACAAATTTACATTTCTCTCTCTGAATAAATTAAAGAAAGCAAAAAAATTTCCAGTTCCCAACAAGGTAAGACTTGTCTCATGTTGATGCCTTCCCACAGAATTATATTAGTATCTAGGCATCCATCCATTGATTTTCATGTCTTCCAATCAATGCTAGGTCCTAAAGGGGGCCAGGGGTGGGTGGGGAGGAAGAAGAAAAGATTGATTCCGAGCTTCAGAAAGAAAATGAAAGAAGTGCCTTCGGCTACGTCAGTCATTAAACAAACATTCATTATAGCTTAAGATCTGCCTGGAATTATCCTAGGCATTGGGATTGCAAACAAGATGCAGTGCCTTCCCCCACCTCCCCACTCCAGGAGCTCCCAGGCTCAGGACCAAATGTAATAAACAAGGAATGGTATCCTACCAACATCAAGGGGGCAATGGAGAGGGAGCAAAGCAGGAACACATTGCTCCCAAAAACGGCCAGAGAAATCCTTCAGTGCGTTTTCACCTCCAATAAAGATAACAAGGAAAGATCCAGAAGAAAAAAAAAAAATGCAGCTCTACCCAAAGTGAATTTCCGAAGGGACTCTTAGCAGAAGAGGTAGAGCGCAATCTCAAAGAGATAAATAAAATCAATCCAGGAGCTAAAGTCCTCCTACTTCTCCTCCTCCACAGCCTCCCAGCAACACATCATTGGGTCAGTCTCAAATATTTGTGTTCCACTGAAACGCAGAAATGCTGCTGTGCCTTTTTTAAAAGGTAAGCACACACGTATAGTCTTCCTGTGCCTACAAGATACCTTTCCAAAGGCAGCACATGTTAAGGGAAGGTAAGATTAATCTGGCTGGGAGATAATTAATTAACTGCACACTGCTTTGATATGACTATATTAATTACTGAAGAAAAAAATTAACAAAGTACTTAGGCAGTTTGGCACTTCTAAGAAACCCCAAGCATTGTTGGGCACTGGCTCATCACAGGACTGGCCCAGGGACAGTGTGAGGGGAGCCAAGGGTCTTTTTTACAGAAACTGGTACCTACTGGGCCCTCCATCAATGTCTGATGAATTAATAACCTCCCAGGCTGCCTTTTCTCTCTGTCCACCACGCCCCCAAACTCAGAATGCCAGTGTTCTGCCTCATTTTCCATCACTATGACTCCCATCCAAAAAAACTAGATTTTTGGAAAAGATACAACACCAGTCAATACCTATCGGTGTGAATTTATGTCAATTCACACCCCTCCTAGGGCATTCACATTCTAACAGTGACCTTTCCATGTAAAATGATAACCAGCATCTTCTGAGTCCCTACAACATGCCAGGAACCTTCCAGGAGCTTCACACACATCACTTCTATCCTCAACCACTGAGAGTGCTAACTTTTGTGATCCCCATTTTATAGGTGGGACATCGAGGCTCAGGGAAGTGATTTGTCTAAAGTCCCAAACCCAGCAAATGCCAGAGACAGGATTCAAACTGAGGTAAGTCTGCCTGATGTCACTCAGCCCAGAAAATCAACTTTGATATGACTATATGAATCACTGAAGAAAAAAATTAGTTGTCAGGGGAAGTTAAGGACTGGGAGAAGTGGGCAGAACGTGTCCCAAACCAGCACACTTTGGGCAAGAAAAATGTGTACATCCAATACAGTCTCCCCTTCCTGCTTAACAATCCCACCACATGGTCCACTCTCTGTGTTCCCACCACCCATGTCAGGGTGTAACTGTTAAAAAGAAGACGGTATCGTTTGCGATTTAGCACCTAAGCAGGCTTCTAACTTTGCTGAGTGATTCAGCAGGATCGTGGCAAAACACATCAGTTCACTCAAGTATTGCTACCCTCCGTAGAATTCTCTTCACGATAAAAAAGGGAGGCCCTCTGCAGCATCCTTGCAGTGGACCCTCCAGCTTGGCTGTATTTCCTGGTGGGTTGACAACAGCATTCAAAAATGTACAAAATGACTGGCTCCGTTATTGAGAGGGAGAAGGTGAAGATTAAGTGGCCTGTTGGACTCTTTCATCATCCAGAGAACTGACATCCAATCTTGGAACAGAACGAGGAAAATCAAATGGACAAGCAGACAGTACACAGGGGTAATAATAACTCCTGATGCCCGTCCCCCAGGACTCAGAATCACAGGACTAAGGTTGCTCTCTAAAAATTAAACTATAAAATCAGTGTCTGAGAGATCAAAGCAGACACTCTGAGGGACACTGCTGCATAGATCTGGGTCTTATGTACTTGCACAGAATCCTGAGTGTACCTGTTACTACCCTGCTCGCATTCTTCTGAAATGCTGTCACCTCCGTCTTCCCACTAGCCTGAGAAGCCTCCAGTTAGGGACAATGTTATAATATCAGTCTTCGTATTCATTATCCCTGTTACACAATGGTGCTTGACACCTTTTTATTGAACCAGTTCCTCTCCCCAAGGCAACGAGACTAAACAGTAAATTAATTAGAAGAATCAATATGGATAACGAAGGCAGTTGGTCAGCAAGGGAAGCGGAGGAGGAAAGTGTAAAAGATCAACGTTGGTTGCCCAAGACCCATCCCAGCACTTTCCAAAGGAGATCTCACCCTGAAGAAGCAGCATCATTCAGCCCCGATGGAGACATCTTGAGTGGATTTTTAGGTGTCTGGACCTAGAGTTTCGGGTATTGTTAGATACCCCCAAACCTCTCCTTGTTCTGATTCCAGACTCCCTGAGGCACCTCACCAACAGAGAGCATGCAAGCATGTCCACTCTGTCCACTAGATATATTTATTAGCGGAACGTAATAAGGCCGGAAGAGGTTTATTTACTCAGTGTTCGGTAAGTTTCTATGACAGTCAATCTGCTAGAGTCTGATCAACTGTGGGACTCCTGAAGTGAGTTTCTGAAGTTGCCAGGCTGCCTCAGAGCCTGACCCTGACCTATGATAAGGTCACCAGGTAAATGGCACCTTTAAGTACCATCCTGACAGCCAGCCAGCTTCCCTGGAGACATCCTGACCTTGCCAACTTCGGCAGAAGAGTATCCTCTGCCTCGGCACTAGTGATATGTTGAGGCCAGGTAATCCTCTTGTGGGGGGCTGTCCAGTGCACTGCAGGATTGTTAGCAGCACTCCCTGTCCCCGAAGGTGGTGACAACCAAAATCGCCGAATGGCCCCCAGAGAGCAAAACCATCCCCAGTGGTGAACCACTGCTCTGAGGTCGAGTAAAAAGATCTCAGATACCCGTTTGGAAGCTGGAAGTTCAGAAGGCTCAGAACGGCAGATGGTACTCATACTTCGTCTGCTGACAGGGGCGGGGGATATTCACCCGGACACTTTCTTCTAGAATTCAGTCATGGCATTTCTGGTGTCAGACAAGCAAAACTTTGCAAGTGAGAAAAGATAAAAGGCAGGTTAACCTTTTGTTGAAACTCGAAGCATGCTTCAGGCAATTTGAGTCTAGAGTAAAGGTTAGTGATTTTCTCTGAGAATCTATCTGATGTTTGCTAACATTTTTGGTGCCAGAATGACGCACAGAGCAATGCACTAATATAGTTCGAAAGATGTCTTACTACAGCTCTCTTGTAGGTAAGGGTCCTCTTGCTGACCATACGCACCCCTGACCAAGCTCCAATTTTGTGGAAACTCATTGATATCCCAGGAAAAATGCAAATACGTGTCAGTTTTGTAGTCTTGTCCCTATTTATCAATCATAGACTAATTTTCAATAAAATCTAAGAGTAATGAAATAACAGGAATAATAACCAAAGGTGAAATTTGCCCCTATTTCTATCTTGATTAACTAATGAGAGTTGTAGTCTGGGGTTTTGCTTAAATAAAACTAAAATCTCACAATCAGACTGCCATAACTGGATGTAGTGTGCCAGAAAAATGGTACTTATGTTTAAATCCTATAATCCAAAGCAATCAAAATAATACACCACCTCCCAGCTGATTCAGACAGTAGACTACTAAGAATATCCCTGAGTTACTTCGTTTTTCCAAATTATCAAATTTTAAGACGTACGTTAATATGAGAAATCAATGACTTTTTAAAAATTTTTGCTCTGTCCCCAGAAGAAAATGAAAACTTCTCAGGGTCTAATACATTCAGGGATTAAAAATAAATTTATAGAAGTTCTGGTCTTCGGGGAGGAAACCAGTAAGTGCCTTCCAAAGCAAAGCCTCTAAATTATATTTCAAAAGTTAATATAAATTATATTTCTCTTGGCCATCCAGAATGAGTAAATGCAATACCATCTCCAGAAATCCCTAAGGCTTGAAGCACGGGTAACTAAACACCACTTTCCTCTCCTCGGGTTCTGTGTTCCTAGACAACCCTCCCTGGGGAACAGAGGGAGACAGCAGGCTGCTGCTGAGTCACTGAGTCACCTCTAAAGGCAATCTTCAGAAAGGAAAGCAAGGAAAAGCCCTGTGGAAGGGTGGGCACCTCACAAGAGAGAGCGAAACATCGCAGCCACTGACCCCAGCATGGTCATCCTTACCTGGTGACAAGGCTCTGGGACCACCCTGAGTTGTCCATATGGCTGCCACTATTCCACCAGCCCCAGAAGGGAACTGCCCGGCTCCATCCCCTTGCAGGAACCCCCTGAAGCAGGACTAGCTGAAATCAGGGGTTCAGACTGCAGCCAGGACACAGGCAGGCAAATCAGGCCACTGGGGGACTGTAGACCCTAGGGTAGTCTCATCTATCCCTGTGTCTCTGGTGGCTGATGCATCAAGCATCTGCACTAACATCGTGATTAAAAGAGCAACAGAGAACAAGCAGTTTAGAGAGTAGAGGGGAAAAACCTACCATGCCACGGTAATAGTGAAGGAAACAGGGAAAAGGAAACATTCTGGAGGACACTGTAGCAATGTGTATTACAAAGTTCACATTGGAGACTGTACCTTGAGGGAATAAATTAGACAAGCATGCAAGGATGGGTATCCAAGGATGTTCGCGGCATCAGTAGTTATTCCTAAGAGTAAAAAGTCAGAGGCAACCTAAATGTGCATCGACAGGGAAACAGAGCAGGAGGTAGCTATATAATGGGATATTCCGTGGCCATTAAAAACACTGCAAGAATCATAGGAAGAGCCCCTGTATACTGAATCGTGTTTCAATACCTCTGGGTGTTCGCATGTCCAAACCCACCTAACCCTCGTGACATTTGAACAAGTAGTATTTTTATGGAATTCATTTTACAGATGGAAGAACTGGTAAATAGAGAAATTAACTAACTCTCCAGGGTCAACAGCTATTAAGTGATAGCCTCAAGGTTTGAATTTAAACAATAATGTTCTAAAGCCATTCTCTTAACCACAACGCTCTACTACAGATTCATGAAAAGATCATCACGATATGCTAAATAAAAAGAGAAAATAATTATAGTACAACATATGGCATGATCTGGTCTTTATAAAAGAGGTCTAACGTTCAAAGGGAAAAAAGAATAATCTCTAAGAATATACACTACAGTGTTAAATGCATTCTCTCTGGATGCTAGAAATTGGGATGATTTTTGCTTTCTCCTCTGTATCTCTCAACATTGTGTGACTTTCTTTGCAAGTATCACGAAATGCTTATGTAAATAGCCGTTTCAGGGCCCCTGGATGGCTCAGTCGGTTAAGCATCTACCTTCGGCTCAGGTCATGATCCCGGGGTGCTGGGATCTAGCCCCACAACAGGGAGCCTGCTTCTCCCCCTCCCTCTGCCTGATGCTCTCCCTGATTGTTCTTTCTCTCTGTCTCTGTCAAATAAATAAATAAAATATTTAAAAATGAATTAATTAATTAAATAATAAATAAATAGTCATTTCTTTTTGGAAAAAATAAAAGATCAAAAGCAGCTTTGGTCAGTACTTGGGGAAGGGTTGGGGGGGCGGGACAGACACAAAGTGAACGTACAGATTGGGGTGATATTGGATCCTCCACCGACGGGCTCCTTTAACATCTATAGAATCATACGTGTCTGCTGCTCATTCACGTCTGCTCTGAGGCAGGTACTGTCCTGGGAACTACAGAGGACAAAAAACAATGTGGCTCCTGCCCTCGGAGCTTACAGTTGCTCAGAAGGGGTCAGAGGAGGGCACACAGGTAAATGAGTAACTTCAGTACAAGGCAGGAGACAACAGGTACCCCGAGGAGAGGTACCGAGGTGCCATGGAAATTCACAGGAGGTAAGGGTCCCTCTGGGATCAGGAAGGAGGGACAACTGTGGGAACAGGTGGCATCTGAGCTGAGGCTTGAGGGTCGGGTCAGACACGAACAAGTAAAGAAGATGGTTAAGAGTGAGAAGGTCATTCTCCCAGGAGGGGAAGGAACACATGCAATGCCGTGGGGATGAGAAAGCTTGTGGTATGTACAGAGAGCAGAAAATAGTTAAGTCTGGCTAACGGAGCCCTATGACCTAGAAATATTTATGTAGAATATGAAGAAGTCTACTGTACTAGCCACACCTCTGTGAGCCAGGAATAACCAAGGTGAGTGAGCTCTGGCTTTAGGAAAGGAGAATGGATTGCAGGTGGCCATACAGAGAATCTGCTGAAACAAGGACCATAACTCAGGTCTCCTGCACTATTTAGCCACAAGGAACCAGTCAGAGAGGCATTAAAAAGCCTCTCGGAGTTATTGCTGTTTCCAGATCTGGAAAATTAGAGGCTGGCACTCGGTACAGCAATCCACCAGGCACTGCAGTGACCTAAGATGGCAAACAGCGAATCCCAGCCATGTCTACGAAGTGCAGACAGTGGCAAGGCCAGAAATGTGGGCGACAGCTCCTGAATTTACCCCACTTTTCTCTTGCACCTCCCCCTCATAGTGCAGGAAAGCAGGGCTCAGCAGAGAGAATTCAGGAAGTTCTTGAATTTAGATGGGGGGGAAGCTAAATTCTTGATTTTCACTAATCTCTAACTGAAATGTAGTAATTCCTCCCATTAAAAATGCAGGCAGGGGCCCAGAGCAATAAGAGCGGTACCAGTGACTTCACTCCATTAGAAATTCCTGGTAATTTCATATCACAGCACACTTGTTCCAGGTCTCAGAAAGTAATCACGTAAGTTCATTGTTTCTTTGAAGTCACAGTGCATATAGACCTACTGCTAGATCGTCCTGAAGGAGTTGATAAAGCAGCACATATATCACTAAGTCATAAGTTGGTTTAAATATTTTGATAACTATATATTTCTATACAACTAGATTCCTTTTTATTCTGTGGCTCTTATTTTTTGTATTTAAACACTGTTCTGAAAAGTGGTCCATAGGCTCCCCCAGACTGCCAAAGGGGTCCATGGCACAAAAAGGGTTAAGAATCCATTAGCTAGAGATCCTGTTAAAATGTAAGTCACACCATGTCCCTCCTGTGTTCAATTCTTCAATGGCTTCCATCTTCCTCAAAGCAAAACTCTCCTCCTCCCACATCACTTATCTGATTTCATCTCCTTCTCCTCTCTCTTTTTCATTCCCAACTGGCATACTGGGGTCCACGCTATTCCTTCATCATTTCTGCCTCAGGGCCTTTGCATCGGCTGATCCCTGTGCCTGGAATGCCCTATCCATAAGGGATGGCTTGCTTGCCCGTTCCCTTCAGGCCTGGACTCAAATGATACCTTCCAAATGAGGTCTTTCTTGGTTATCCTATCTAAAATACCCCCTGTGAAACTGCTATCCCCCTACTCCTTGCTTTATTTTTTCTCCTTAGCATTTATCACTCCCTAAAATATACTTAGAGACATGTACTTTATTTTTTTTATCATATTCATTATTTATTTCCCCACTCAGAAATGAGTTCCATGAAAGCAGGAATTTTTATCTATCTTAACCACCACCGTATCCCAAGTGCCTCTAGCCTCATCTGACACACAGTAAGTTCTTAAACGTTATTTGTTGCATTAATAAGCCAGCAGCTGCTTCCATTCCATGTCAAATTTTAAAGTCTCCCCCCACCCATTGTATTCTCGGGAGGAAAGAAACATCACGGCAAATGTGCCTGTGAAATTGTGGTCACCACAGAAGGAAGGTAGCTTATTTATCAACCACTGCAGAAGAAAATGCATTTCTTTCTTAATAAAAAGAGTTTTCATCGAAGACAAGATAGACAAATCACACACACACACACACACACACACACACACACACACACACAATAAGTTATCAGATCAAATTATATCATAAAAGAAATACAAAAAAGTAAATGGGAAAATTGGTACATGGCATCCAACCAGTAAAAGGTCCACTCACCCAGCTTGAAATAGAAGGGATGCTAGCTGGTAAGATCATCACACAGATTCCACCTGGCAAGCAGGAAAAGGAAACGGGTCCAGTGTACAACCACAGGAGTAAACGCAGGTAGTAAGTCACCACATGGGCACTGCTCCACTTAACCCGCTGCTGTTGAAATGTACTGTTGCCCACTTGAAGGCACTGTTGCTCAAACCAGCAAAAACGCACGCACACTGGGAAGATCCGAACTTGGCAGGGCTTCCTTCACACCCATACAAGGAACCTCATTCCGTTCTGGCCCCTGGAGCACTCTGTTTTAATAAGAACAACCAAAGCTAAGACTGGATTCCTTATAGTTACGAAATGTGAGTCGAGGACAAAGAAAGTACTATTTTATATCACATATACCCTTATATAGATATGATCAAGGCACTCACATATTAAAAAGTAACAAAACAAACTCTCCCAACCCCAATTGCTCTTTGTGACACATTGCTCTTGAAAACATTTTTCACACTCACCCTTCCTTCTTCTTGTGCAATTGTTGCCCTACCACTCCACCAAGTGTTTTTGCTAAGGGCACCTCTAGACAACCAAACCCACAGCACACTTCTCATCTGGGTGTGACTTACCCATCCAAGGCATTTGTCACTGCCCACCTCCCAGCCCCTGGGGGTCACTGATGCCACATGTCCGCCCACTCACTCTTGGTTTCCTGTGAAACTCTGCTTTGTCTTCCCAAACCTTAAATCTGGGGTCACAAAATAAAATACCTTCAGGGACCACGCAGGTGCCTGAAATGAAAAAAAGGGGACATCTGGCCGCTGTGACAAGCTGGAGAGCACCAGTCCTGCCAAAAGGGGACTGCTGTCCCTTATTTGTGCACATCAGGTGGTCGGATCGCCCAACTTGTCAAGAACACCCACAAATCTTATTTTTATGTGAACCTTCCCAATGTTCTAAATGTTGGCAATTACTGGTTTTGATGTTTTGCTATTGTGAGCCAAACGAAACATATCTGTAGCCTGGATACAATCTGCAGGCCTCAAATGCGTGTCACTGCAACCCCCTGGGTTTCTCCTGTCCCTCTGCTCCTCTCTCTGGGAATTTCATTGAACCACAGAGCCCGGATGTGTATGTCCAGCCCTGATGTTCCCCCTTCCATTTGAGACTCCTATAACTGCCTCCTGGACGTGTCCACTTGAATGTCCCACTGGGACCTTAAAATAAATGTGTCCACACTTTCCTCTCATCCTCTATTCCCAAATATTTCTCAAATTCCTTGCCTTTCCTTATCCCTCCGGCTTCTGCTTTAATTCAGACACTTGGTATTTTTCCATGGTTTATTACAATACACTTCTAATTGTCTTCCCTGCCTTAGACCTATCCCCATCCCCTGCCTCCAGATTCATTCTCCATGCCAAGTTCAAGCTACCTTCTAAAATGTGCGGGCTTCAGGTCCTCTGATAGCTGCCTTGCCCTTCAGGATAAACTCTGGACCCAGAGTGCTTGAGTCTGAATCCCAGCTTCGCCACCCCCCGGCTGTGTGACCTTGGGCAATCACTTAAGTTCTCTGAGCCTTGGGGTGTTTTGTGTTTTTTTTTCCATTTGTAAAACATGGATACTAAATATCACATGCCACAGAGAGCAGTCATGAAGATTAAAAAGGAGATAATAAGAATAAAGCCCTCTGGGCTTAGTACATAGTAAATGCTCAATTAAATGTCAGCTGTCATTATTATGGTTCCTCATCTGTTATCCTCACATTCTACAACCAACTCAAACTCTAGAACTATAAGGAATTACCTGAAATTCTCCCAAAGTGTCCTTGACTCCTCACTCATTTGTCTGCTCAGAATGCCCCTCGAGACTCATATTCTCTATCACATTCTCCAGAACCAAGCTTTGACCCCAGATCTCTCCCTGCCCCAAATCCAGGCCCCCACCCAGCAGGGCCTGCCTCCATCGAGTATCTAACTTCCTGAACTGCAGTAGAACAATTTCCTGGAAGCCTCCACCACCGCACTGTGAGCCCCACAACGGCAGGGCCTACTTTTTCTGAATCTTTGTCTCCTTAATGCCCAGCCAAAAAATACTGAATGACCGAATGAACTTCTCTAATTCGCAGATCAACCCAGAGGGAGGCAGTATTATGATCCAGCACTTCTGCATGAGGTTCAGAATGGTTCAGCACACAGGGGAGGCGGCAAGAACATTCTGCCTGCCTCTCTGGCCTCGGTACCCACCAATCTACCGCAAGCCCCCCTGCCTCAGTGACATCCAATTACTCTCCAGCCCCAATCTCACAGTGCACACTCCTTCTCAAACCTCCTTGAAGCTGTTCCTTCTGTTCCCTTCTTTTCTGGTTAATTCCACTTTTATCTTCCAGAAATCAGCTCAAAGACCACCTCTTTCAGGACACTTGCCTTTGATGCACCACATGGGAGCCCACACACATCTGATGCTAAATAGGAAAAAAAAATAGGCACATCTCCTTGGTGCTTCCACCCAATTTTTTTTTTTGGAGGGGGGAACAGGGAGGAGGAGCAGGGGAAGGGGGAGAGAGAGAATCTTAAGCAGGCTCCACACCCAGCATAAGCCCGATGCAAGGCTCCATCTCATGACCCAGAGTTCATGACCTGACGCTCAACCAACTGAGCCACCAGGCACCCCCGGTCCCAATTCCTTAGCAACCTCACCGATACACAGTGATGTCAGTGTCTGACACACGGCCGACAAGTGGGAGATTTGGGTGGAAGAATGGCCAAATGAATGATCTACTTAAGGGTAAAAGACAAGGATTTTCCTGCTCAAAATGGAGCAAAGAAGGCCACTTGGGAGTTGCCTTCACATACGGGCCTTCCTGGGGGCTCCAGGACACTGGGATGAGACGCCTCGCTGAGCTATTGCTTCTCTGTACCCAGTGGGAGCGCCCGACACATTATGACATTTCCGAAGGATTGCAGAAGAGCGCGTATTGCTACTAGAAGTAACGGAGTGCTTTTGCCAAATCATAAATCCTCAGTATGTTCACAAGGAGCTCAGAGAACCAAGTGTCTCCTGCTCTAGTATGAAGCCGAGCAGCTATTTCATGGGATGAAAAAAAAAGTTTCATTTAACATTTTAAGAGATATAATAAAATAAATATGATCGTTCATACAGCATCTAATCCATTATTTGGAAGGTCGGAAAAAAATGGTTTTATGCTTCACAAACATCCAAATCCAGCTCCTAGACACCACCCTGGGAGGACTTTTTTTTTTTAACACTTTCCCCAGAACTATCTGCTGTGACTAATTCCATACTTCATCAACATGAAAAAAAAAATTATAAAATAATGAGATTCCCCAGACAACGCAAGCCAAAAAGCTTTCAATTTGACTTATTAACATTAAATCTCACACCTCTCTTTTTTCCAACTCATTTCCTAAATGCACCCTCCTCTCAGAGTTTCCCAGCTTTCCATGTGAGGAAGAAGGAGGTGGGATAGTGCTGGAGGGAGGACAAGGAGATTCTCTGAAGAGCGAGGTATCCTCCGGAGAGTGAAGTCCAGGACCAAGCCCCAGGAGAGAGCTTTGGGCACCACCTCGGGTCGGACTCCACAGTAAACAGGAATGCACACTTGAAAAAGCAAACTCTCTACCCTGGAGGAAAGCATGGCTTTCTTTACCTGATTTTCACACTCAAAATTTTCCATGTCTTGCATTTCCTACTCGTTAGTGTAGCAAGGGAAATTCAAAATAGTTACACACTAGACCAACCTGGTAGCTTCTGAAAAAGTTAACAATAAAATGGTGCAAACAGAATTTTTTTGTTGTTTGTTATACAAACTCAATAATTTTTAAGCATGGAAAGAATCTGAGACCCAAACAAAGGAATCTCAATTTCTCTTTTTTCCCCAATTTTCTTATTGTGATAAAATACACGTGACATAAAATTGACCATCTTAACCATTTTTAAGGGTGTGGTTCAGTGGTATTAAATGCATTCCTAATATGCAACCATCAGTACCATCTAACTGCCAAGCACTTTGCCTCTTGCCAAACCGACATTCCATATGAATTGGTACTTCTTTGTGGTTTGTCTACTTTGTAATCGGCGAAGCAGCCCACACCACCTCTGTCCCCTGGACGGTGTGTGTCAGTGTGTGCGGCATGTCGAGCAGGGCCCTGCTTCTAGCAGAGAGAACTCCACTTCCCTTCAACACCACGCAATCCTGGAGTTCCACGAAGAACCATCTAGCTTCCCACTCCTTTGACCTAACCTCTGCATTTGCGCACATTCTGAAACCTAACCCCAGTGCCTAAGAATGCTACTGTAGGATTTATTTCTGAGCTGCGGACACTAACTTACAAATGAAGGGTTGTAAAACGAGGCTTGCTTGTGTGCTTTTAAATGATGTGGCTGACAGGAGTGACTGGTCGAAAACAGCCAAAAGCAAACCCATTAGAGTTTGGGGCCACATTACACGACTGCATCCTGTCCTTTTGCTTCAAAGCCCCATAGAAAGGACACCAGATGAGAATGCAAAACGCACTGCAGTGTCCACATTTTAAATCTGGGGGGCGATGGGAGAAAACTCGGCGTGCATCACCGCAAAGATGCACCACAGCGACATCTGCTTTCAAATTAGGTCAAGAAGTCTGGGGAAACCACATAAAAGGTGAAGTTCTCAGGCACCATATGAACGTCCATAAGATTCCTGTTTTTGCATATCCAGGGAGCCTACCCTGCAGATTTGTGATTAAGGAGATAAGAAGAGATGGGGACATCGATGCCCTTTTACTCTTTGACAAAGATGATAGATAGAGGGGCACCTGATGTCAGCAGCCTATGACCGTACCACACTTAGAAAACCAGGATCTTAAAAACCCACGAGACAAACCCTGCCCAGAAGGTATGATATACTGACCTCAAAGACAAGAGTGCTGACCTAACTTTTTGCCAGAACCCAGGCACCTCCTCTCAATCCAAACCTACCAACCACAGTCTTCAGCTGCCAAGTCCTCCCACCCCTCGGGCCAATGAAATTCTTTACCTTAAATAAATCCCAGGAAATGCTCTTAGGTTCACCTTGGCCTGTCAGTCAGGGCTTAAGAGAGCCAGACCAGTACATAAAAGAAAGTTTAAAAAACTGTGGGTATAGTCAAGCCCCACATTTTAGTCTGCTGTGATTCTTTCATCTCACCACAATAGTTATTCGCCAGGATAGAAGTCCGCATTCCTGAGAGAAGTTATCAGGAAACAGCAGATGTCTTAACTGACCTTTGGGGTAGCTTTCAGTTGTGTGGTCTTATCTACGCTCTCATTCCACACAGCTACAAAGGGATCCCTTGTTCTTTCTTTTTTTAAAGATTTTACTCATTTATTTGAGAAAGAGATAGCGACAGAGATAGCGAGAGAACACAGCCCAAGCGGGGAGAAGAGGGAGAAGCAGGCTCTCCGCTGAGCAGGGAGCCCCATGCGGAACTTGATCCCCGGACCCTGAGATCATGACCTGAACCGAAGGCAGACGCTTAACCGACCGAGCTACCCAGGCACCCCTGGTCCCTTTTTCAAGGCCCCATCAGGCTATCTGTGATGTTTATTATCGACCTTAGGCCGTCATATTCTGCTAAACGTGGGTCCCCAGATGACAGACCAGAGGTAACTCTCTTGCATCTTTTTATAAGATATCCATGGATAAAGAAGAAGAGTCTCATGGGATGAAGAAGAGCAGGTAAGGAAGGATTCCACCGAGACACAGAAAGTTGGCTTAGCCATGCCTGGGGCTCTCCACCAGCCCTCCCCCCACATAGCTCAGCGGGGCTCGGCATCTCCTCACCACCAGGCTTATCACTGCTGTCTCTCCATTTAAGGCAATTCCCAAGCAGTGTATTGGTAATCATCAAAGAGCAAATGCTTAGAATCTCACCACAAATGTTCCACATACCCACTCATAGTTCCCCTAGCTCAATTTATAAAGACGATCCAAATTAACACATGTGAATGATCCTCATGGAGAAAAATATTCAGAGACAGATTACCTATTTTTTTTAATCATACAATCAACAGGCTGCGAGGAAAATAAAAACAAAAACAGAGAAGGTCAAGAGATAAACTCAAATTTCCCCAGCAATTAGAGACAAAACCAGAGCTAGGATTCAAATGTCTTACCTTCTAGAAGCACTAGGGCCATATGACTCCAAGCACAGAGATGTGGACATGGTGATTCACTGAGGAGCTGGGCTCAGCTCCCTAGCCTCAGCCCTATGTGGCTTTCACATAGACGGGCATATCCACACACCCTCTCTGATCCCTTTCAGAGCCAACTGTACAAGTGCCTCCTCTATTTCCTCAGCTCCCATTGGTTTCCAGTCAGTCTGATCTGGTCCCAACTCTTTAACCCTCCAGTTAAGCAGGCTCCCAACTGCCACGGCTGAGCCCCTCTGGTCTATTCTTCACTGTCTTCATGGGCCATCTTGCAGAAATGTAAACTGGCTCCTGATACTACCCCCCCCCCTTACAAACCCATGAGCTCCTTCCGGGATAAACTCTAAGGTCCCTAAGCTGGTGTAAAGGCTGCAGCATGATCTGCCCTTGCCCTCCTTTCTGGCCCCCTCCCCGCCACCCCACCCCCTCTCCGCCCCAGCTCTCTAGAAGTTCCTCCTAGGCTCAGTGTGCATCCTTTCCTTCAAATGCTCACACTCTTTCTGCATCCTGGGATTCTCTTTCTCCCACTTTTCACCTGATGAACTCCTGTGCGCCCCTCAGAATGAAAAGTCCCTTTCTCAGAAAGGTCTTCCTGGCTCCCCCATCTAACCTTGTGCCCTCCCCACCCCTGCTCCTCTCCCCCAGGAAGTACTTTAGAGCAGCTGGCACTACTTAAATGTTTGCATTTCTTTGTTTAATGTCTGCCTCCCCATCCACCGCCCACCCCCTCCATGCCTGTTTCCTTTACCACAGAATACCCAGCACCTAACAGTACGTATCGCCGGGTAAGTACTCCAAACCTTGTGGAATGAATGCTTGTACATATTTATATATGTAGAGAGGATATATATGACCACATAAGTTAATCATTAAGTCAACACTGATAAGCATCTGCTAGCTGCTCAGTTGAGCTCAGTTGATCTGCTCAGGCTGATGAGCAGAAGGCTTTCATTCACGGGGGACCTCAACAAGCACACTGAAGCCAGCTGCTGTCAACATTTACTGCTTATCTGGAACGTTATTAGCTAGAAGCAGATGTTAGGCCTTGATCATTCAACACTTGTGCAATTAAAGATAATTTTAAAGGGTATCTACTCCAAGCAAACCGTGGTACAAGGTTCTGCAGGATTCCAAAGAGAGCAAGACCCCCTTGCCCACGAAGAAATGATAGAAAGAAAAATGATAAAGGAAGACAGGGAGGGAAATTCTTCTAAATCAGGTTCTACGTTTGACTGCACATTCTCAGCACTGTTACCGAATTCATCGTAATTGAGATTTCTTTCCATGTTTCACATGTCAGACTCCTGAATGCAAAAATAAAACAACAGCAACAAATACTTTCCCCTCCTCCCCTGCTCCTCCTGACTAGCCAAGAGCAGTGACCAAAAGCCAACTTCGGGATGAAATTCAAACTCTGTCACTTCCAAGGACCTTCCGCATGTACTACATTCCTTGTGAGGCAGACTGATGATGGCTTTGGAGTCAGAAGACCCCATGCTCCGGCCATGTCCACGTGGTTCACTTTGCCTTGTTTCCTTCATCTGTAATATGGGTTTCCAAACTCCCACCCCGCCCACTGCATATCACACTCTGTTACTAGAACTGAAATGAGGTAACCCTGTGAAAGTTTCTGCAAATTGTAGCAGGCTATACAAATGTGACAGTTTGTGACTTTTATCAGGACTCAAATACTTAGCATCTTGTATTGACCTGTCTAGAGCTTGTTAATCTTGAGTCTCCAGGTCCGCTCTATGTTGGGGCTCAGAGAACACACGTCTTACAGTCTGCCTGCCCTGGATGCCTACTGGGCACATGGCACCCACATAATAAATTCTTGTAAGCTGGTTACTTGCTGGCGCTTTTGATGGATTTGACTCAGAGCACAAAGTGTTCTCTGATTTTTCTGGATTTCTCATTGAAAATAAGCACTTTCTCTGGAGAAAGCCATAATGTTTACCTAGCCCATGATCTTTATGGTCTGTTTTCCTTTTTCCCAATTACATTGGAAAGAAGACATTTTTGGCAAATGCAAAAAGAATACTTTTTCAGTGCAGTTTTCAAGGTTCCTTCTAAGGATGAGACAGAGGCCAAAAAGCCACGTGGTCATGGCAAGCCACCGCTACTACTCACTACTCCACAAACCAGCCTGTGTCCTACTAAGCGTAGGTTAGTGTTGGGGCTGTAGGGATAACCAAGGAGAGCAGAATCCCACAGTGGCTCTGCAGCCAGATGCCAGGGACCGGATCCTGGCTTCATGTAGTCCTACTTGTGTGATTTTGCATAAGTCACCCAGTTTTTCTCTTTTTCCTCATCTAAAATTGGGTAATGATTGCTGCACTTATCCTGGTGAGCACTGTGTAATGTATGGAATTGTCAAATCACTATGTCGTATATTTTGAAACTCATATAATATTGTATGTCTTATCATACTTCAATAAAAATGAATAAATAAATACATAAATAAATAAAAATTTAAAAAATAAAATAAGGTAGTATAACAGACCCCACCTCCAAAGGTCGTCACCAGGATGAAATGAGTCAATACATCCAGAGCTTTTAGCACAGTGCCTAGTAAAGAGTAACAACAAATCTAGAGACATCTAGATCCTTGTAGCTGAACAGACTGCGACTCAGAGAAGCAAAGTGACTTAAGTCAAGGAGCCATAAAGAGACTGAAATCAGGGCTGGAACCCAGGTCCTTGTGGGTATTTCACACAAAGGGCATTCCAGAGAATCCACCTTCCTGAAACCTGATAAACTGGGGTAGTAAAGACACGCCTTCCACTCTGCCTCCAGGTACCCTGCATAGCCACCCTTGTCTGCCCATGGGACCCCCAAGCCCTGCCCCACCCTTTTGATCTCCCATGGGACTCAGAATATACCTACAGGGGTTCCATCTACTGCTGCCTCCCCCAGAAACACTGTGATGAAGAAGGAAAGCCTCACTCCCTCATGGGTGGTTCTGAAGATTAAATGAGATAATGCCTGGAAAAGTGCCGAGCAGAGTAGCTGGCACATGGTATGCAGCCAGTAAATGTTCTCTATTAAAAAAAAAAAAAGGAGGAGGAAAGCCCTGTGGTGCCTGCTCTCTCAAAGCTGCACACATTCCAACCCCAAATGCCAGACACAGGGCAGATTGAGATCTCGCTTGGGTAGAACAGAGGGACACAGAGTCCGCGAACGATTACTGTGAAAGGCGAAATTCACTTAAGACAGGAGGTGTCTGGAGTCCCCACTCTTCCCCATCTTTCTTAAAAATAATAATAACAATAATAATAAGGAAGAAGGAAAAATACTTAGCTGGTGCTTTGCTGGCAAACCCAAGCACCCGAGCATTGGATTTTTAATATTCTAATATTTCTAAACGAAGCAAAGACTGCTCACACCCCCCTATTTGCTTTTATACACTTGACCAGCAAAAGCTTGGCTTTGCTGCATTGATGAATGGGCTTGTTCGGGCTGATTTTCCAAGTAAAAATGGCTCAGACACAAGACTGAATTAAACAGATCCCACAAATCTCCTTAGAATATTCACGACGTGATTTGGACTCAGAGTTCTTAAGCACTTCGGCATCACCTTCTCCTCCCTACCCCAATACTGACAATCCCTAGTTGTGAAAAGACAAATTTAATATTAGAACACAAGGAAGGAATCTGGAGAAAAAAGGAAAAAGAAGGACCGGATTAGACCGGGAGCAGGAACTTCATTTCGGACTGTGTATCCCCAGAGCAGAGCCCGGGGCCCAGCCCCGGGGGAGCCGGTCGTAAACGCAAACTGATTGAATCAATGTCCCCCCGGAGTTTACAACTCAGGTGAGGAGTAAAACCGAAATATTACACCAAGTTCAACCACAAAATCAACTCCACCCTCTTTCAGCCTTAACTGTGTGGGGGCAGGTGCTCAGGAAAATGCTTGCTTCCTGTTTACCTGGGCAGGTATTTGCAAGTAGTCTAAAAAGGGGGGCAATGTATACAGTTCTAAGCAAATGGTTATGCAAATCACTTAAACAAATACATGGAAAAGGGAGGGGAAGGTTTCTGATCCTGTTTTCTTCACCTGCCCCACTCTTCAGAGAATAAGATGAAGTAAAAAAAAAAATTCAAGAGCGGGACGAACCGCAAGTCCGCTCTCATCAAGAGCAGGCACAACCCGCTCCACCCGCTCACTCTCGAGCATCAAACCAGAGCCCCCGGCTTATTCCGGTGAGTGGAGGGGATTCTTTGCTGCCCTCCACCCCTGCCGCGGGCTGCCCGAGTTCGACTACCGGCTCAGTCTCCCTAGCCGAGATGTGAGCGACACACCAAGGACGGCAAAGGTGCTCCTTTCCCCAAAGAGACGGGAGAGACAGAGCGGGGAAGGAGGGGTGGGGGGGAGACGGAGCCCTGCAATGCGAAAGGCGCCCAGCCCGGCTTGCCGCGGCACCTGCCGGAAGGTCTGGTTCGCTCGCCAGCCCATTCACCTCAGGAGGTCCGGCAGCCACCCAGAGGGGCGCGGGAAAGGGAAGTTCCCGACCCCACACCACAG
Organism: Ursus maritimus; assembly: GCF_017311325.1. Lineage (NCBI taxonomy): Eukaryota > Metazoa > Chordata > Mammalia > Carnivora > Ursidae > Ursus > Ursus maritimus. The sequence goes on along the minus strand of NW_024426774.1, from coordinate 13,271,579 downwards.
ATGCAAACGTGGGGAGTCGGCGGGCGACTCCCCGGCGGCCCTGCAAGCCCCAAGCCGCTCGCACCCAGAGCGCGCCGGCAGTCCGTGGGCGCCGCGCTGCACCAGCACCCGGGCCCTGGGTGCGCTCTGCCCTGCGACGGTCGCGGGGCGCCCGGCACCGCTGTAGGGCAAAGGGGAGGGGAGGAATGACAGGGAAGAAGGCGGAGCAGGCGGCCCGGGAAGCACTTACATTCGCCAGGAAAGCGCCTCCTCTCGAGGAAGAGAAGGAAAGGCTTCCCGGCTAAGGAAACGCCCCAGGGATGCCCTACGCGAAGTGCCGCCTCTCCCCGGCTCCCCGATTCTCCCGCCTCCAGTCCGTCCTCCACCCCGCAGCTACCCGCCCCACGCCCAACAGCGGATCCTAGATACCCTCCCTGCGGCCTTCCGAGGGGCCCAGCCACCGTGTCGCCGCCCGCGGCTCGCGCAACAGGCGGATCTTTAGGACTCCAGCGACGGTGGGCTCAGGGAACCGGAGGCTGAGGGGCGCCGCGAGACAGGCGCCCAGCAGAATTCAAAGTCCCCTGCGGGCCTAGACCTGCGCGGCCGTGCACTCGTGACCCGAGCCACGGGGCCGCAGGGGCAGCAAAAGGTGGCGAAAGTTGCAGGGTCGGACGGAGAAGTCGCCGGAGTGCGCGCGGAGGAGGGGACACGAGCAGGTACCTGCCGGAGTCCCGGCGCCTCAGGCTCGCTCCGCTTGGCGACGCCTCCCGCCTGCGCTGCAGGGATCAGGCCTCTCCGCGCGGCCCCGCGCCCGCCGCGGCGGCGGCGAGGAGAGCCGGGTGGCCCGCCTGGGTCGGTCCGTCGGTCCCGCCCGGCCGGAGCGCAGCGCCTGGGAGCCGCGAATAGGGCGGGGCGGCGCGGGACGGGGCGGGGCCGGCCGCTGGGCCTCCGCCCCATTGGTCCCGCTTCGCCAGCCGCCTAGCTTCGGGCCCTCCGCCTGCGCTCCTCAGGCCGAGCGCCAGGCGCTCCGCCGAGTGCGGTTGTAGGTTGCGGGGCTCCGGCGGTGCGACCGGCCAACGCACGGAAGGACAGACTGGCTGCCGGACGGGGCGCGCACCCCCGCCCAGACCCGAGTGCAGAGTCACCCCCGGAGCCGCGTGCCCTGACCCGGGGGGAGCAGGAGCGCGCCCGGTGCCTCCCACCTGCGCGCCCTCCGGGCTGGAGTCCGGGCCGGAGCCCGCGACTCCGCGGGACACAGTTCACCTCCGCCGCGGCCCCCGCGGCCCCGGCAAGCGCCTCTCGAAAGTCGCGGCCCAGGCGACACTCCGCAAATTTGCCGGGATTCTCTTAGGAAGTATCGAGGCCCCAACTTGTTTTAAAACAAAGTGCGAAGGAGAAAACAGCCCTGGTCTTGCCTGTTTACCACCAGCCCCGCTGCCCGAATGCTGCATTTGCAGAGCAAGATTGTTTCACAGGCTCCATTCCTCGACTTACCTATCAAGTCGCATGCACTGATAGGAAGGGGGACGAGTCGGGTCTCCTTCCCGAAGGATGGAAGCGGAGGTCAGAGGGAGATGCCTTCAGCCCGAGGTTGAGAAACCGAGGCCTCAGCGAGGGCGGCGTGTGGTCCGGAAGGCATGGTCGGCCCCTCTGCAGTGAGCAAGAACTCAGTGAACCGCCCGGAGGAGAAATGGGACGCTCGGGGACCCACCCCCGCGCTCCCCCTCCCGCCCCCAAACTGCAGATTTTTAAGTTGTGCAGACTTGCAATAATTCCTCAGAGCCAGCTGCTCCAAGCTGTAGGCGCCCGGTGTTCCCGCCCCCACATCACGCAATGGGACTACAGCCCCCAACCCGGCACCTGCTGACCACTGGCCTCAGACAAGCACCTAGCAAGACCACACAGAGTTAAGTTCCAGGTCCTGAGCCGGCACGTGGGAGGGGACAGGGGCAAAGAGATGCACGGAAAAGGTGAAAGACACTTTTTGTGACCTCATCCTAGTACCCGGTGGTGTCTGGATTTTCTCACTGTTTTTGTTTGATCAAAACTCTCAGTAGGAATCAGAGAAAGGGGAGCAATGTTTACAATATCTGGTAGGCTTCTAAAAGGAGGTGAAACCTGCACCTTACAGAGAGGTTTGGCTGGAGGAGAGAATAGTAGCAAGCAGGAATGGCAGAGGAGAAGCAAAAACCCAACACAGTCTTCCCTCACACACCAGCATTTTCATTTGGCTCATGGAAGGCAAGGTGGGGAGGCAGACGGCTGGGGAACAGGTGTTTGGGGACCCTCTGTCCCTAATCCCATTGTTCTTTGGCTCCCCCAAGCTTGTCCCCTCTCTTATGGAAGAGGATCCAAAGCATTTGTCTACACTGCCGTTTGCAAGCCTCTAAAGAAGGTAATTTGCATATACGATCATCTTTAGTGTAAGATCTAAGATTATTCTAAAAATATGTTTATATTTTATCAACACCTGAGAAGAATGCTTCTGAGTCTCTCCCAGCAGTTAGCTATTTGTCATTTTAAATCAGTAAGTTATCCGAAAAGTCCAGCATTGTTTACTTGAGAATGAGAGTTGTTCGGAATCTCCACGCACTGCAGAGGGCATCTGCAGTGCAGAAGAGCCAGGGAGCCAGGGCCTTCTCAGGTCTGGATGACACCTACGAACTAGAAGGGGGCACCCACAGTGGAGGTCAGAAAGGACCCCCACCAGTGGCATCTGTGAAAGCGGGGGACAGAAAGGACAGGCCTCCGCTGTGCGCATACAGGGGCAGGGTATAGAAGGGACACAGGCTTAAGAGACAGACTGGAGTTCTTTCCCATCATGCTGTACCCAGGGGGAGCCTTGTGAGCAAGTCACTTAGTGGTTCAACATGGTGTTTCTTCTTCTGTAAGAAAAGTTCCTCCCTTACAGGGTGATCATGTGAAGCAAATGGAATAATACGCAGGAAAGCACTGTATGGGTCATAAAATGAATGTCTGTTCCCCAAAAGTTAACCCCTGACAGTTTACCAAGGTTGAGCCAGGCAAAGTGGTAAATGCATTCATACACACACACACACACACACACACACACACACACATACACGGTCATGTTCTCACCTCCTGTGTCTACGGCCTCTTCCTCTGACCTCAGTCTTCATTGCCACAGTGGCTGCTCTGATCCATTTAACTGCCTCTTCCCACCCCAGCAAAATGTCTTTATGCCACATGATATGGCCCATCCCCTTTTCACTAACCATGTGCGTAGGAAAGCATCTGCACAAGCCACGCATTAACCTATAAGGGGCTAATCATCAGCTGACAGTAGTCCTCACTCCTCCATGGCTTCCAGGAGGACTCCCAGCATCAGTGGAGACATCCCAAGCCAATGTGGGCCCAGGGCAATCTGTCTTCCAGGCTTCCATATTCTCCTTGCTCTGGGCACTCCTTTGGTAAGGTCTTCCTCTCTTACCCACTTACCCGCAGGTCCACGTTCTCCGGCTCCTCTCCCCTCCCAAACCTGTCCCTGACCCTTCCTTCTCTCTAAAATCTAAATGACGGAAGCCCACCAGGGTCTCATTGCCAGAGGTAGGGAGGTACTAATTTGCTTTTTAAATGGAAAAAGGTCTGCGTGTGAAAATGAAGGTGTTCTCTGACAGGAAGGTGGTGAGGGAGGAAGTATTAGTCATAGTGGCTAACATTTGTTCCATTGGTTCCTCATATCGGCTTCTCTTTGAACAGCAGCCTGAATGTCACGCCAGCCGATCTGAGCCCTTTAAACATTTTAATTCCCTGAAGTGCCAGCCTTTTTCGTGTCTCCCTGCACTCACAGTGTCTCCCTCTTCTTGGAACATCCTTCCCAACCAGAAGCCTTTCTTTGCTCAGCCAACTCCCTTTCCCTTAGGACACCATTCAGTTCCTAATCTCTACCCTCTGGAAAGCCGCCTCTCCTATCCAGGGTTCTGTACCTCCCTTCATGCTCCCCACATGCCTTTTGCTTGTTGCTCAGGTAGCACCTACCATATGGGATTTTCACTGTTTATCTTCAAAAAGGCAATGAGCTTCCTGAAGGATGATTTTCTAGGACCTTTAATAGGGTCTGCATGTTTGTGAAGTGAATGACAGAAGGCTCCTTCATAGGGCTGCTTAGCTCCATGTGCTCCCAAAGGGAACTGACATATTTTATTTCTTCCATCAGGTAAAGAGAAAACATATGAACCATAATCAATCTCTGTTTGGATGCCAGGCAGGCCAAGACTAAATCTAGTTAATTAGCTAGAATGCTTTTAATCCAGATTATTGCTACGACGATCTCTCTTCTTTCACAAAATTATTTGTATGTTTACTTTAAATGTCCTGTTATATTATTTTTATATTGAAAGTACCTTAGAGGTACCTGGGTGGCTCATTAGGATAAACGTAGAACTCTCGATTTCAGCTCAGGGCATGATCTCGGGGTCATGAGATTGAGCCCCTGGTTGGGCTCTGTGCTCAGTGCAGAGTCGGCTTGAGATTCTCTCTCTCCCTCTCCCTTTGCCCCTCCCCCATGGAACCCACAGAGGCGCGCTCTCTCTCTCTCTCCCCCTCTCTCAAATACATAAATAAATAAAATCTTAAAACACACACACACACACACAAAATAAAGAAAGTACCTTAAATATTTGTGGTCTTCAAGTCCAAAGACTTGAATTCTAATCCGTCTCTGCCTCTGATCAGCTCAGTGATATCTCCTCTCTGGCATTCTGTTTGGGTTTGGACAAGATGATCCCCAAGGTGTTTGCCAGTTCTAAAAGACTTACAGTTCCACAGATAAAAGGACATCATTTATAAATTATTAAATTAAAAAAAAAAAAAACCAACCCTGTGTAACAGAGTATGGCTGAAGTCTCCAGGCACAAAGGAATCCTCTCCTCAGGTCATTGGAGGTGTCCTCTGAGGACTCTTGAGCATTTCCCAAGATGAATTCCATAGAACACCTGTGTCATAGTCAAAAACTTTGGGCAAGCACATATTACGCTCCACTTGTCAGTACTCATAATAATATACTTCAGCATAGTAAGGGCTGTGTCTGAGAGGTCAGGCCATGAAAATACTCCAAGGGATGGACTTCCAGAGTGCTCACAATCTGGCTGACACTTACCTCTTCACTCATATTTCCGGCACTTCACACTTTTCTCCCCGCCTCACTCATTCCACACATCCTCCCCCACCTCGACACACACACTGCCCACTCTTACCTTCCAGCCTGACACATTAGATCCATCTTTCCATTGTGCTCATTGTGTGCTCTCTGAGCCTTGGCCCTGCCTACCCCCTGTTTCTGTAATGCCCCCTTCCCCACCTGGCAAATGCCAACTTAACCTGCACTATCATTATCACCCATTCTTTGAAGCTTTCCTTGACCCAGAAATCATATTTGGTTATTCCTTCTACTGGGCTCCATCATACTTCATACAAACCTCTAGTTACAGTTACGCTCTTACAATATGTGGTCACTTGTGTAGACTGAGTCTTCTTTATTAAACTGTGGGCTCCTTGAGGGCAGGCACCATGTGATGTTACTTATCTCAGTATCTTCAGAGCCTGGTGCATTACAGATGCTCAGTGGCTAAGAATAAAAGAAATAGGTGATGGATGGATGGATGGATGGATGGATGGACAGATAGATAGTTGGGTGGATAGGTGGATGGATAGATGGATGAACTTCAGGTCTTCAGACTTCAGGGAGAGTAGAGGAAAACAAACTCAGAGGCAACAAAGACCAGATGGGTCAACCTCATTGTTTTTCCTCCTCTTGGGGAGTTCTGCACCTATTTTAATAATCCACCACACTTGTGATGGAACCTATTAGGGTCTAGCCTTTATTTCCAACTAGAAGAGTGGAAAGTTTCTCCATGGCAGAGACTGCTAGGCACAACCCCATGATCTTTTCTCTTCTGTTTCTTCAATAAAAATATCTCCAATGGTTACCTGGATCATAAGGTGACTAACTCTTCCTGGTTTTCCTAGGATTGTCTCACTTTTAAAAAACTGAAAGTCCAGTGTCCCTGGAACCTCCTTGGTCCGGACAATCCAGGACTGTGGTCATCCTACTAGATACATTGAGGCCCAGGATAAAGTGTACATGTCCAAGCCTCCCATGCCACAGGGGAGAGCACATGACTGAGTTCTTTCATGGATGATGGTGGAAGTGGTCTATTCAGTCTCTGGGACAGAAGGAATTTTCTATTAAAACTTCCTTGGAAAAAAATCAGAACTTCTTACTGCGATGATAAAGAGGAGATTCTACCATATCAAGATACAGCAGTGAGAAGAAACCAAAAGATCTTTCTGGAGAAGCAAGATGGAAAGTCAGTGCCCTGCTGTCTGCTAGGAGATCACTCTCTCAAATGCACTCCACTCTTCCTCTTCCTCTTCCTCTTCCTCTTCCTCTTCCTCTTCCTCTTTAAATGCAGCTGCAAATACCCGTGAGTGTTGGGTAGCTGCACTGACTTCATGCTTCTTGCCTTTTTCTTCTTTTCTTCTTGGTTGCAGAGGATTAAATCACTCACCCACCATCTTCGGGTATGGCATATTGTCAGCAGCAGCACACACAAAACCTCTCTCCCATTTTTGTTGTTCATTTATTCCTTTATTCCCCATTCCACACTTGCATTGCCAGCCCACCCTCCATAGGCAGTCATTCTAATGTGCTTATTGATAACCTTCCGTTTCCATAGTCCTTGTAGAAGGTTGTTTTGAGTGCATGCATTTCTAATTTATGCAAATGGAAATGTGTCCTTTATCTTAATCTTCTCAAGTGTTTCACTCCACTCTGTGGCAGTTTTGACCTCCATCCCTGTTTATTGCTCTGTGTGCATCTGGTCTGCTCCTTGTGTGTGTGTGTGTGTGTGTGTGTGTGTGTGTGTGTGCGCGCATGCACACACCATCCCCTCCTCAATGATGGGCACCCTGAAAGCCCTACATTCTGAACCACCACCACAGCACTGAACTGGACATCATTGCACATGGCCCCTTATGGACATGGGAAGAATTTGAGAGGCTTATACATACCCAACGGTAGGATTGCTGGTCATAGGGTATGGACAAGGCTGATAGAAATATTGAAAAATTTATATACTGGATGGTAAATAGTCCTGCCCTAAAGCTCCCTGAGCATCCTTCCTATTGTCTCAGCCCTTCTCCAGTGTCCCGCAGAACTTCCCACCACCCTACAACTAAAAGGTCAATGCCTGGCCCAGCTAGAACTGACAGTCTTTCTAGCAGTTGTTAAATATTTTAACTACTGCCCCTGGATATGCATGTACTCGACTCGATGGTCCCAGTCCTTATTTCTTCATAAAGCAATAGTAACAAAAACAAACTTACCCGAAGAATTCAGTCCAGTTTCTTGTCTTATCTTCAGGGAATTCTCAGAGCTGCAGAAACCCTGCTGATGTTTCCATCTGCATTATGGGGCTTGTATCCTACCCAATGCTGGGCAGAGATGTGGGAGCCAGCGGACTGTGACCACTCTCCTGATATCAGAGCCAGCCCCTGAGCCTGCTGTGCCAGCAAGTGAAGCACCCTAGACTCAACCCCCTGAATTTGACCTTGGCTCTGTTCCCCTCCAGCTGCGTGACATGGAGCTTTTCCTCTCTCTCTGACCCTCAGTCTCTTCATTGGCTAGATGCTCCTTGACACAGTGGGAGTAGGGTTCAAATAAGATAATGATATGATACAGAGCAATATAGAGGAAGGAAAGAAAAAGCTTCTTGGTATCCAACTCAGCATAAAATTAGCTGTGTCCCCTTGGCCCTCCCATGTCTCTCTTTCTCCCATGTAAAATGGGGATAATTACACTTTATTATATCCCCCAATTATTATAAGATTCCATGTGCTGCCTTGACACTTTTGAACTTCACAGGACCCCTGAGGCTTAGCCAGGAGTTCTCCTACTCTGGCCAGATATGTCCCCCATATAGGGGGAAAGTCTCCTGTTCTGGAGAGTTCCCCTATTGACTGGACCAGCCTGCATCTTACCTGGTCCTCAACCTAATGGGTTTTGCCTCCCTGCCAGCCTGTGGAGTTATTCAAACAAGCCAATCACATCCTCCTGCAGGAACCAAGAGTCCCCTCATCCTCTCATCACTACAAAGCATACCTCTTAGAGCCCCTGCTGGTTCTCTCTGCTCCCAAGCCTTCCCAAGTGGCCCTGTGTGGTACGTGGTGTCCTCCTCCCCCTGGCTGTGAGAACATGTGACTAATAAACTGCTGTCAGTCTCATCTGCCCTGTGTTGGCTGTCATGTGTTCAAGGCTCATCCTGTTATGGCAAGAACCCTCCTTCACCAACCAGGTGACAAGGAGGTAATCAGAACAGATACCGATCTCAAAGAGTTGTAAGTCCAGGGCCTTCCCCACTTCGTGGAGCTATTATATAAATGCCATATACGGCCAATCACTGCAACCCTTTTACCTGAGAGAAAAATAAGCAATTTATTTGTGTACCAGTGTGTATACTAATGCAAGTGATCTTAATCTCAACGGTTACAAAAAATACTTAGTATTAAAAAATATTACACCTACTATTTTATTTAGCTCTTATTTTTTTAAATTTTTTTTATTTTTTAAAGATTTTATTTATTTATTTGACAGAGAGAGAGAGAGAGAGAGCCAGCGAGAGAAGGAACACAAGCAGAGGAAGTGGGAGAGGAAGAAGCAGGCTCCCAGCGGAGGAGCCTGACACAGGGCTTGCTCCCAGAACACCAGGATCATGCCCTGAGCCTAAGGCAGACGCTTAATGACTGAGCCACCCAGGCGCCCCTATTTTATTTAGCTCTTAAAGGAGTCATGAGGTTTTTTAAAAATGGAGATGCTTCTTTTCTAGCTTCTGAAATGTCACGTTTCGTGGTGGGGCAGAAATGCATGGCAGGTACTTTTCATAACTCCCTTCAGGGATCCAAATCAAGGTTTGGGCGCAGGTCATTCTGTGGCTGAAAATTATGGAAAATTCTTCTTTCTCCTGAACTAGCAGATAGATTTCTAAGACAGCAAGTCTGTTGCACAAGACTTGGGCGCACATGTGCCCTCATTCACACACAAAGACATGGAAATGCACACCCCCGCCTGGGTGCACATACACTCTCAGGAAGTTCCATATGTGCTTCACACACACGCAGAGCCACATATGGGTACACCCTCATATCCACACCCAGCAGCACTCCCCAGCGGTTCCCTGCGATTGGGAAGGCCCCAGATTGCTCCTTCATCAGGGCACTAAGCTATTACGAGGCATCATTTTCACTAACCTTGTACACTAGTCTGGCTGCAGGATGCTGAGCCGTAAGAGCAAGGGCAAGAAGGCGTGGTAGTCGATCATCAGCCATGGGGGTGCCCACGAGGAGAAGCAGGAAGAAGGGGATGCCCTCCCACACCCTGATTCAGGGTCAGAAGGAGAATCCTGATGAGCCGGGGACAATTTGGTTATTCCCGAGGGCTCACCCTCGCGGAGGCACTTCCATGAGAGGCTGGATTCAGCTCCTCCCCTGGCATCTGTCCTCTCTCTGGGGCTGCTGCTCTCGACAAGCTTATCAGTTGACTCAATCCCTGCTTGTATATTTTGATGTCTCCTAGACTTCAACCTCCAGCTCTGATCCCAGTCCTGTGAGAGGCTGCTAAGAGCTGCACATTGTGTTAAGGACTCTGGAAAACACGAAGGTGAAGAAACAATCTCTGCTCTCGAGAAGTGTGCCTCCTAGGAGATAATCAACTGAGAAATAAATATGGAAAGTCAGCTTTAAAAATGTACGGATAATTACAGGAGTTGACACAGATCTCAAGTAACACTTACTACCTGTAGAACTTTGGGAATCATAACTTCCACCTTCAGAAACTCGTGAGATGTTTATTTGGGGATCTCTTTCTGGTGCTCAGCAATACTTACTCAACTTCAATTTTGTCAGCATTTCCCATAGAACCCCACCCAAGTCTCCATTCTAAGCCCTGAAGTGTCTCCATCCCAACCTAATCCCCTCGAAGTCTCTCTGAGGCTGACACATTTTCTCTCGTACTCCTGCTTTGAGGAAAGGTGCTTATATCCATGTACTTTGAAGAATCAATATAATGGTCACCAAGAGAAGCAAGACTAGAGAGAAAGGGAGGGTTTTTTTTTTTAAGATTTTATTTATTTATTTGAGAGAGAGAGCACAAGTGAGCGAAGGGGCAGAGGAAGAGGGAGAAGGAGACTCCCCACTGAGCAGGGAGCCCAACACGAAGCTCACTCCCAGGACCCCAGGATCATGACCTGAGCCGAAGGCAGACACTTGACTGACTGAGCCACCCAGGTGCCCCAAGAAAGAGAGTTTGGATAAATGATCACCAAGGAACGAATTACAAGCCTAGAATGCATGTCACTGCATAATGGAAATATGTAGGTTTCAGAGTTGTAGCCAGGCTCTACCACTTACCACCTGATTTGCCTTGAGCCTGTGACTCAACTTTCATTTATTAATTCCTTCAACCAACATTTGCAGGTCTACTGAGTGTCAAGTATATTAACCACATCTACAATTGAGTCATTATAAAATGGGGATAATAGTACTACTAACTTAGAAAGTTTGTCTTGAGGCTTTGGTGCCCCACAAAGCACAAGAGGAAAAAATAAGTGTGAATTATCTTCTTCTTTCCTTCCTGGCTTGTAGCACCCAGGCTCCTATTCTGTATATAAAGAGGAATTCCTCATAAAATAAATTTCTAGTTGGTTAATGAGAAGCATCAATATAAATCCCACATAAACTTCAAAATATACCCTTCTGTACTCACAGTAAAGTATTAGGTTGTGAGCAGCTAAATGAACAACATTCTCATTCTCCGTAAACCATCCCAGGGCCGAGTCTCCAACTCTTGCCAGATAATGACAGGAAGGACCCCTCAGGCCAGAGGGCTGGCAGCATGGCTTCCAATGTGCTCTCCCTGACGATCAGAAGAGCTGCGTGGCCATTCATTCAATCCCCCGGTCAACAAAGGTTTTCCGAACATTAATTTTACACCAGGATCAGTGCAAAGAACTGGGATTATTGAATGTGAATTTCAAGAACCCAGATTTACAGGTGCAAATTTCTTATTTTCTTTATTTCTCTATCTCTGGCAGCTCTTGAGAAGTCATTTCTGCATGGCAACCAAAAACAATACTGGCAATTCCAGGTAAATTCGGTGGTTCTTAGAGTTAAATTCTGTAAAATCAGCCTCCCCTCCACCCACTGCCTTCCCTTATTCTCTGAGGTCGTAGGTATGATCTGTGGAGGCCTGTGAGCCTCACCCCAGCAGTGAGGGTCAGCGAAGTAAGGCACCGCCACGGGTCTCCTCTGGGCTGGGCTGCCCACTGCTTAATACTCACCCTACCGCACCACGCATTACTGGTTTCTACGCATTACGCTGCTCCCTCATGAACCTGACCCCAGTGCTTTGGGGCCATCATCCCACCTTCAGCACATCGGCAGTATCTCTGCAGGGTGTAAAACTCCCAGCCGCATTTCCTACACTGCATGGGGTGTGTGGCAGGCACCCTGTAAGGTACACTCAGACCCACATTCCCCGACAGCTTACTCAGCGGCCACTACTCTGCCTCAAACGCCACGCTGGGCTCAGATCTCTCTATAGGGCTTCAAATATAGACACTGGTATCTTTGCTCCGGGATTCTTCCAAATTTACCTGGACTTTTCCTCTTCCTCCCTTTTTAGGGTCTCCACCAGCTCTTGGATCTAAATTCCAATGGTCTTCCCACCATCTCTCAGCTTGCTCTATCAACTCTAGGAAAGTTGTTTTTCATGTAATCCCTTTCCCATTTACTGTTTGTGCTAGAACCTTGAGCTTCTATAATTAATTCCTTTCTCTCAAAGCCATGGATATGAGTATCAAGAGCCTATTTTGCAAGTCAAAAGTCAAATTCTAATATTGCTTTCTCTTTGCATCCCTACAATCCTAATCCTAGCCTCTAACTAGATGGGGAGAAGAAGATTGTATATAAAAACTGTGGAAGGGGGAAGCACTCCGAGTGATTAACATTTTAAAACATGATCTTACTACATATTAACCACCCATGGTCCCTGTCATTGAAAAGCTCATAGTCAATGGGAAATTTTCACCAAAGAGCAAGTTAAGCCAATTGACCGGATCTAATATAACCTTCAAAGATTGACTGTGATTAGGAAACACTGGTTTATAAAGTAACCCATGGATTTAGCTCTGTCCCTACCCTAACATTTGTGGGGCCATGACAAGAGCACAGATAGAGGTCCCCGCATCCTTATCAGATATTCTTGCCTTCTGATTCTGGTTCTTTCCAACAGTGTAAGGGAGCCTCACCCTCATTCTAATGAACACATCAACGCACTCATCCAAGACATCTGTAAGGCCTGGTTTCAAGCCTGCTGTACCAAAAGGTTTTTATTTTCTCTGGTGCATTATCATTGGAGACCACGTTTAGGTTAATAGTATGGCATGGGAGTTCTGTGGACCATAAGATAGTGTAAATACAAATCTCAAACCTAATTGTGAAGGTGGAAAACAAAAACATTCCACCCAGAATCCAAATTGAAACAGACAAGCTTTCTTGTCGGCTCCATTTATCAAAAGGTGGATTTGTTTTTCTATTCTAGCCTTTTCCTAGGTATTTACTCTTCTGTGCATTCGGGCTTTATGGAAGGGTAGTACTTACTTTCTATATTCATTGTATTTCCAAGGTTTGTCAGCTTCTTGACCGTCCAGAAGGCCCTTGATTCTTGCTCATCCCCAAGTGTGATCTGCTGGACTCTCATGAACTCTGTGAGCTCCCAGGAAATTACTCTTTGATTAAATTTATCAGTCACATCTCAGTTACTAGCAGCCAGGAGCTCCATCATATCCACCACCAGAAAGGCCTGTTTCCTTCCACTTCCCTCCTACCTCCATTCTGCATCTTGGAATCTTCTAAGTGAGGAATTTGCCAACGGTTGTTCTTCCCTATCTTGGGCAGGTCTGAGTGACATACCTGTGACTGATGCCTGCCTGGTCTCCTGCCTGGGTGGTATTCCCAGGCTGTCAGCCATGGCTCCTTCTTCAATAGACCAGTCCCTTTGCCATTGCAGTCGGCCCACGGTCTCTCACTGGAAGTGATGCCAATGGTCTGAGGGTGGAACTGGTAGGACAGGCGTCCTAAGACTCTGCACCTACACTGAGCTGATGAGAAACACCAACACTGATGATCACTAGAGCTGGAGCGCAGGGCTGCCCCACAGCACCCAACTTAGCCTTGATATGGACCTAACAACCTATGTCATTACTAAAAGCGCCACATTCTGAACAAGGCACTGGACTTTGCCTTTAGATGAGCTCCGTAAATTTCACAAATACCGCAGATGCTCTTCCTCATCTTCTCCTCATAGAACACCACCTCCAAGCCTTTGAAGTAGGTGTCAGTGTATAATTTGAAAGGCTCATTAAAGTCAGCAAAACTTAATGTAGAATCCTTGTCTGGCCATTCCATTGGGGTTCAGATTGCTTCTCACAGGCCTCCATCATCTCTCTTCTGAGCAGCACAGAGGTGGATGGTCCAAGCCTCCATCGTAGCCTTGCAGGCTCCCGGGCAGACTGTCCGCTGGTGAGAAACCTGGAATCCTAGCTCATTCTCTTCAAACTGTCCAAACTCTCCTCTGAACACTACTCCCCATTTATTTAGTTCTCTTGGTTGGTGAGCCCTGTGCGCTTAGTGTGGGAAGAAACCTTTCCTGCTCAGAGCTCACTCCCAGTTCAAATGTCTGCCATTTATTTCTTAGACGTGCTGGAGAATTCACACTAGTCAGAAGTGCCAGCGCCGTCTCCTTGGGGCAGGCTAGCACTCAGAGAACCATTTCTAAATGACCCTCCACGTCCTTCTTTATAAAACACCATATGCAAGCACCATTAAACAGTTCACGTTCCCAAGCATTCTCTCAACTTGCTGCTAGAACAGGGCTAGCACTCTGGAGAAGGCCGAAGTGAAAGAAAAAAAAATCATTATCATCATCACCATTCTAAAATAAGTAAAGGCTTTCCTTTCTTTTCTTCCTCAACCATGAATTCATCTAGTAATACCCACGTCTAAAATCTAACCCTGGAAACCACTGACCCACTGCCAAACAGACTAAGGTATTCTGAACCTGGCGACATTTTTAATCCACTTATTTAGTGCCCAATAATTCACACATATTTTAATTTTTCAGATTTTTTGTACTCTAATATGAATGGGGATACATAGGAATTTTAAGACTTACCTATAATGTCATTGATTTTTTTTAAATGCATCCCTAAATCATTGCTTTCTAACAGAATGATTCTTTCAGAAGATTTTCCAAACATTGCATGAGACATAGTTATACAAAAAAAATTTAACTGAGATATATACATTATATATATATGTATATCAGTCAGCTTAGCTGCTATAACAAAATACCATAGGCTGGGTGGCTTAAATAACAGACATTTATTTCTCACAGTTCTAGAGGCTAGAAAGTCCAAGGTCAAGGTACCAGCAGATTCGGTTCCTGGTGAGAACCTTCTTCCTGGCCTGTATAAAATCACCCTCTTGCTCTGTGCTTACATGGCCTTTCCTTGCTGTGAGCTCTGGAGAGACAGAGAGAGCTCTTCTGGAGGAAGAGGGGCTGGCCTGGCAGCTGGCTGGGGCGGGGGGAGGGGTGCCAGAGATGTCCCTAGCTGCCCTCAGCCTCCCCTGGGCTCCCCGGGCAGAGGGCCAAGGCGGCAACTGCAGCCCCACCATGCCGGGGAGGGCCGCCACAGGCGCAATGGGCTGCCTCCCACTTCGGCTGGCTCCTCGGGGAGCTGGGCCCTGCCCTGCCGTGTGGCCGTGCAGCGGGGGCACTCTGCGGGTGGCCTCTGGAGCCTCCTCACCCCTGCCTGGGCCACAGGGGTGCAATACCGCCTCGAGGGGAGCACCTACTCACAGCCGTGCTCCCCCCCTTCCGAGTGCTCAGCACGTGCTAAGAGGGTCTTTCTCACAGATGCTACCTCCGTCTCTGTCACCGGACGCTCCCTACGCTCATTTTGCAGAAGAGACAGAAGCACCAAGATGGGCGCTAACTTGCCCGAGGTTGCCCAGTGGGCCAGAGGGCAGAGCTGGGACGAGAACCGTAAGCACGTTGAGGGTAATAATCACTGTTATTATATTACCCTGGCTGATGTTTTCAAGAGTGACACTTCTAAAGACACTAATCCCATCATGAGTGTTTCACTCTCAGGACCTAACCTAAACCTAACTACCTCCCAAAGGCCCCATCTCCAAATACCATCACCGTGGAGGCAATGAATTTTGGGCGATTACAAACATTCAGCCCATGGCTACCACATATACACACACATGCCTATATACGTGTGTGTGTGTATGTGTGTGTGTGTATATATATATATATACACACACATACTTTTTTTTTTTTTTTTTTTTTTGCTAAATCTAGCAAACTATCTCCTACCGGTGCATCCCCTGCATGGCCCCTGCCCAACCCCGCCCCCAACTTAAGCCTTAGGGAGGTGGTAGCATCCAATACCACTGGCCTGGAACCTGTCCAGGTTCCCTATGTGACCACCAGTGATTCCAATGGCTGCTCATGTCCTCCTGCGAACTCTGCTATATTGCTAAAGAGCTCTCCTCTCTCCTGAAGGAATCCAACGGTCTCAAAAATACCCGTGTTGAATAACGTACATTTATAAATATTCTGCATAGGTCAGGAATTTATTTCTCACAATTCTGGAGGCTGGAAATTCGAAGCTCAAGGTGCTGGCAGGTTTGGTGTCAGGTGGGAGCTGGCTTCCTGGTTCATAGATGGCTCTCTCCTCGCTGTGTCCTTACATGGCAGTAGGAGGCCAGGTAGCTAACGTTAGAATTAAATGGAGTCGTAGGATACCTAGTTAGCATCCACAGAGAACTGGAGACTTGCTTGGAGTGGAAAATGCACACGCTTGGTGTCAGAAGTGGTATGAGAGTGAGAAATGCTTCATATAGAGTTCAGTGTGGGGAGACAGGGACGAAACCACTTGCATTTCTGTGATTTGTTGTGTCAGGGGTACGTGGCTTCTCCGTGCATCAGGCAGACACTCTGGAACGTAGCTCAGCTTACGCCATCTTGCAGGCGCCCCACATGGGAAAGCTGCCCACCTAGCCCAGGGAAACCACCAGCCAGTGGTCCTGGACTGGGCACTGGTGGAGGGAACTAAAGAGGAGTGGAAGAGTCAGGTCTTCCGTGTGCAGGGGCTGAGCAGTGGGGATCTTGGGGGACCCTAAAAACCTAGCCCACAGAGGACATCAAAGCCCGCTGGTGGCGGCCAAGCAGCAGAGGCAGTCAGCAGAAGGAGGACTGTATCTGTCCCCCCTCAGGTAGACTAACTCTTTATCCTTCATCCTGGGGTGTGCTCACTGCAGCTCACTCCACCTCACACTGGCTCACGACCTCTTCCCAATGCCACGTCCAGCCAGACCACATTGGCAGCTTGAAAGCAGCCATGGTGGGACATTTACCCCCCACACAAATAGGCAGATGCTACAAATCAGGGAATCTTTTCTGGAGAGCTGGTCATTCAATATTTACCAGCACACCTCCCCCTCCTTTCTACCTCCCTGTCCCAACTATCTGCTGGATCGAAGACTAGAGGAGGCAGGAGAAGCAGAAGGAGGAGAAGGGGAGGAGGAGGAAAAGGAGAACATACTCACTCCACCCTCTAAGCCTGTTGAGCATGGCAGTGGCTTCACATGGCTGAGGAGAAGAGCTCAGAATCTCAGATGAGCCTGGCATCACAACCTGGGCTGCACTAGCCTTAATAAAAGAAAATAACCGGAGTCTATGACATCTGCCCAGGACAAGGGACCTGGAGTCAGACACACCTGGGAGTGGAGAGGGGTGACTTGTTTCCTAGCCCTTCCCCGCACTTCTTTCTCTAGGACCAAGACCTCCAGCAGGGAGGAAAGAAAGAGTGGAAAAAAACAATCATTTTGTGGGCGTGGGGGGAGGGGTGTGACTTGGGGTCTTTTCTTTCTTTTTAATGAACTGGCTGCACCTGTGGTCCTCTGTTAGGGGTCACGGCTCCTCTGGTTCCGACCACCTGGCCAGCGATGCTCTTGTGTGACAGGTGTCCGACCTGCGTGGAGATGAGAGGTGTGCACCCCTCCAAGGACCTGATAGGGTCCTTCCTCACACACCACAAACAAGGGAGCTTCCAGCCCAGATTGCTGCCTCTTCCTTCCCCACCACCAGCCACCTCCTTTGGCAGTGGAAGCCCCTCCCCACAGATGGCCACCGCAGAGGGCAACCCTGTGCCCCTCAGGGCCCTCCATGGCATCCAGAGGGGTCCACGGAAAACTCATCCTTCTCACCACACCAAAGGGTGGCAGCAGACTCCCGCCCCTCTGCCGGCTGCCCCCAGGGTTCTTCCCGCTTGCTCTGGATCCGGCAGGGGGCCAGTCTTGCCTTTTTGTAATGTCCTTCCTGACCTCCTGCAGCCCCCCGCTTCCGCGCTTGTGCTGGGCACCTGCTTCTGCTGGGGGTCTTGGCCCCTCCACTTTGGTTCCCAGACATGCAAACGAAGCAAGGGAAAAGGCCCACTCAAACCCAGTAAAACAGGAGGGAGGCCTGACCCTGAGCCTCACGCCCTCAGACCTGAGACTGTCAATCCCAGCCTCATTCTAGCATGTCGCCTTCCCTAAAGGGGGCCAGCTAATGTATGCAGGAGGGCGTAGAGCACTTTTTATTTCAGCGGGGGCCTTCCAGCAGCTAGGACTGTCCGTGGCTCACGCTGCTCTCATCCTCACCTGAGGGTCTGCGGCGCCTCCTGAAAACCATTAGAGAGGCCCGCGCGCCCCCCTGTGGTCTGCCTCTGCCATTGCATCTGCACCAGATTGCCGCCTCCTGAAAATTTAAAGCACTCAGAACCCTACACACACACTGGTATTGTATGCAACTAATGAATCATCGACTACAACTACATCAAAAACTAATGATGTACTATATGTTCGCTAATTGAATTTAAATAAGAAATAAAAATAAAGGAAAAAATAAAATAAACAAATCTTTAAAAAATAAAATAAAGTAAAATAAAATTCTCTCCAAAAAAAAAAAAAGGACCTTACACACAGAAATTGTTGCATTACCGTTCTGTCGTATTTACTTCCAGTAGGTTTCCCATTAGTACAGAAAGCATGCTGATATGTATGGCTCTTTTTTCACTTAACTTCCCGAAGGAATTTAATTTTGCTACTCTTGGGCATTTTTTAATATAAAAAAATTATTGCACAAAACTGTGAAGTAATTGCTGAAATACCAAGAAATAATCACTTACATTACACTCTGTAATTCTCTCACTGTCTATCACACAAACACACATTTAGAGAATCTTTATTCTTCCAGGCAGGAGGTGGGGGTGGAAAGAGAGAAGGGAACTTCTTATGTTTTCCTGAGTGTGTGCCTATAATTTGCATGGTGTTTTTTACATGAGAACCTTGTGACACAGGAAATCCCTATTTTACTGTTAAAGAACCTTGGTTCAGAAGCGTTAAGTAACTTTCCCTGCTACCCTTGTGGCAGGTGGGAGTGGAGGGGGGAAGGAGTCTTCCAATAACATCAGCTGGGACAACTTCCAGAGCTGTTGATCAGTTTTACACATTCAGCCAGAATGACTTCAGCTCTCCCACACTCCCCACAAATGGGCACTGGAGTCCTTCCTGGGTCTGCCTTCTCCTGTTCTCAGTAAATTCTTCTCTGTTGGCTTAGGACTTTCCAAACTCTGGGAATTCTCACACAGTCATACTTAAGCACCTGTTCCAGCAGATGGGACCAGCCAGGAAGTCCCACACTGAGTGAAGAAATCCCTCTATGCCCCCCATTGTCCCCAAGCCCTGGCAGCCAGACCAAACCCCCTGCCTCTGCCTGAAGCTATAGTTCAGCAACCAGGCCCCTCATGGGAGGAAGCATCCTTCAGTGAGAAATCTCACTGTGTCCCAGCTAACAGAACCTCAGAGATCATCCAGCTTGACTAGCTCCTTGTATGTATAAGGACATGGAAGCCCGGCGAGGAGAGGGGACTTGACCAAGGTGCTCAGCACGTTAGGGCCAGAGCCAACTCTGCAGCTAACTGTGGATCCTAAGAGAGTGTCTTAAATGTGAAACAGAAAAAAGGTTCAACTTCCAATGTTTGGCCCATCACTGGCAGCAAATTAAAAACCAGAGCCCATAACACATTGATTGGGGGCAGCTGCTCCCTTGTCATCCACAGGGCTATAGAAAGGGACCGTCACCCATGAACTGGTCCCTGAGACTTCTCCCACCACTGGATACCCAACCCGCGTTAGCAGCCGAGCATGAATACATTAACAAAGAGCGCTGATCAGGGCAGTTTCCTGATTGTGTCCCACGAGCCAGGGCTGTTTTGGAGGAGATCTTGAGAGGATGTGACTGCTGGTGGACCCTCAAGCTTGACCTGGGCAACCGGAGGCTCAATCCCACCCCGTCCTTGGGATGTCCATTCGGCCCACCATTCCCACACTAAGAGCTGGTTTTAAGGAGGCAGACTCGAGAAAGCAATGGGTTGCTGAGAGCTTCTGAACAGTTAAGGCCCCTAGATAAACTTTTAAGATCTTGGTGGATGGGTGTGGAGATCTTCTCATCTTGTGGTGCCCAGGAGAAGCCTCGGATGTAAATTCTCTTGTTTAGTAAAACTGCCACTTACCAGTCTGGAATTGTCTTCCTCTCTCCCTGCCCTCTGTGCACGGGGCCAGTTTCAGATCACACCTGCGAAGTTCTGAGAATGCATGCCACCAGCACAGAGGCCAGGTTACCCATGGGTGAGCCATGAGCAGGAAATTAAGTGCTTTATTCACTCCTGCATCCCTGCTCTCTAGCACAATCCCTGGTAAATAGTAGGTCCTCATTAAAAGGGTTTTAGTCCATAACATATTCTTGCCATGGAAAAGTTCCCATTCCGGTGAGGAGAGAGAGGCTTTGGTGTGCACAAACATTCAGGATGACTCACGCCCTGGCTGATTTCACCTAGTCCTGGCCAAACACCTCACGGGCCTTTCCTGGCTACCCATTTAATTTGCACATCGGACCAAAAGTGGCAGAAAAAAAAATTATATGGAAAAATATATTTATTCTAGATCATTCTAAAGTTTTCCTTTTCGGCTCAACAAAACCAAAATCTTTTCAGTAGGGATGTCGAGTTTAGCTAATAAATAGGAAAGATGCCTTGTTAAATTTGAATTTCAGATAAACAATGGATAATTTTTTATATAAGTATGTCCCAAATATTGCAATATTCTGAGTATTATCTGAAATTCAAAACTAACAAGGCATCCTGTATTTTATCTGGAAGCCACTCTGGGGCCTCTACTGAAGTGTTTGTGGAACACTCTGAGGGAGCTGAAGGCAGGCCTTACGAAAGAACCAGAGAACAGTGGGACTTCCTTGCAGGATGACTCTTCTCGATCCTGTCTTGTTGTTGGGAAGGGAGGAAGGGCAACTCTAATGGTTTCTCCTGGTGATTGCAAGCCCCACTGAGGGCAGTTCCATGCTGATAGGCCAAACAGAAAGCAGAGCTTGTCTGCAGAGATAAAAGGCCAAAAGCCTGGGCTTCTTGCTGTAGCGGGGTCTCTATCTTGTGAGACGGGCAATCCTACTATGGGTCGGAAAGAGCCGCGGGATCTCAGGGTTCCGATCCTCTCTCTCTCTACTTTCCATCTCTCTCTCTCTCCATCTCTCTCCCCTCTCTCCCTCTGTGTGTGTCCATCTGTGCATGTGCACCTGTCCAACTGTCTCTCTCCGCGCATATCTGTCCATCTCTCCGTCTCTCTGTGCATATGGGTCTGTCCGTGCCCCACCAGCCTCTCTTTCTCTGACCGTTTGGTAAACTTCTCTCAATACTGCTAAACGCTGAGTGGGGGAGGCCTGGGTGTATAGACTTAACCGTGGGATTTGTGCCGTAATTGCCTGTTAATTCATCTAGGAGCTTTGGTTTTCGGACATGGAGCGGCTACTACAGGTAGGTGACAAGGTTCTTCTTGTCCACCTGGACATGGGCTAAAAGCGGTATTCAGAGGCTCATCACCCCCTTCACATTGTAGACTTTGTGACTCCGGAGCATGGGGGAAGCTTCATGCACATGACCCTGGAGGTCACACACGACAGAGACAAGTAAACTGACCTTCCTGCAGTTGGTAAGTGCAGCAGCTCTGACTGTTCTGGATTCCCACGGGGTGTGGGGAGTCATAGCTGCTCTCCTTGGTTTTAACCATGTCAAAGGATTGCATATTTTGTGGGTAGAGCTCAAATCTCCTGTTTCCCATAAATCCCTGGTACCTTCTGCCTTTCTTAACATTAACTAGCCCCCTCTACCATCTGAAGACTATTATTTCCCTGGGACCTGGACCTCTGGCCATGGCATGACTGTAGATTTCACACTAGAATGGATGCATGCATGGAAATAGTTGACCACTACCAATAAGAAGCAGCTCTTTGGGGGTGGCTAGCCCTTCAAAGAGGAGCTACGCATCTTACAGAAACCACCATTATGGAGAGCACTTAGACTTGAGTTAGACGCACTTGTGTTCTTCACCAGCTGGGTGACCTTGAGGGGAACTGACATGAGGGTCCTGCTGTGGGCTGTGTTCACAGCCCCTGAAGCCCAGAAATCAAAGGTGGGTGGATTTCTAAATCTAAGAATATTTTTTTCTTCCTATGAAAACAATCCTTGAATTAAGAACGAAAACTTGTAGAGTTTTTTTTTTTTGTCTCCCCCACAAAACTAACAAAGACTGTTTTTAATGATAGGAACACTAATTATGAAGCGGTTCGAATTTGTTACAAAATTCATATTTCTTGACCTTGTGATACCCCTTAAAAGAACACGTGTATAGATTGAGTATAGAAAATACGATTATATAAATATTATGGCATCATTAAGGGAAGTTAGAAATCTCCAACTTTAAGATTGTTTAGACTATGGTGTCTCTTCATCATTAAATAGTCATTAAAATACTATTTAGTCAAAGTTACAAGAGGCGGAATGCCATTTGCAAAAAGAAGCAGACTCTATTTCCCATAAAATTCTGAGATATAAATTTTGCATAGAAAATGCAAATGGATTTATTTTATAACCACTCAGCAATATAGCTTAGCTATTACAGAAACAAACTTTAAAACAAATTGTCAGGATCCTAACTACTGTGGTTCTTGGCAGATTCGAGGCATCACTTGCGCTGTGAGATCAAACATGTTCTGTGAGCGGCACTAGACGGTGTTAATGTGGACCCAGCTGCCGGCTGCCCTGTGGGTAACAGACAGCAGGTCGCTCAGATAGTCTGGGTGGTTTTTTGCCTGTTGTACTATGTAGGGACTGTTCTTGCATTGGGGCTCTTGGTCGCAGTCAACAGTTCTAAAGAGGTCAACCTAAGTTCCTCATTCAGGAAACGGAAAACTCACAGTTAGCGCTAGCCTTGAGGTAGGCCTCGCTTGGCCCTCCCTTCATCTTCTTCCTTCCCAGAAGGACCTTCCCCGTTGTGGCGAAGATAAGCCTAGAACAGTGTGGGGTCCTTTTCTTTACCTCTAAAGGTAAAGACGCCCATCTGCGGGCTTGGTGTCCCCGGGCCATGCAGGTAGTGTACACTGGAACTCTAAGGCATGCATCAGGCAGTCATGGATATACTGCTGCCGTAAGGCTCCAAACACACTTCTGTGACTGAACATTCATGGTATCAAATACACTGAAAAATGTCGTAAATGCTGTTCATCGGTTTTCCGTTTTTAGGCTTGGTCTATAAGTAGAGCACAGAGCAACGCATTGTGATTAGAGAACAAAATGTGTAGGTTCTAAATCTTCAAGGTGGGGCGCCTGGGTGGCTCAGTCAGCGAAGTGTCTGCCTTCGGCTCAGGTCATGATCCCGGGGTCCTGGGACCGCTTTCCTGGGGCTCCCTGCTCAGCAGGAAGCCTACTTCTCCCTGCCCTTCCCCCCTGCTCATACTCTCTCTCTCAAATAAATTAATAAATAAAATCTTTTTTAAAAATAAAAATAAATCTTACTGATGTAAAAAAAAAAAAAGTCCTTAAGAACAACTAGGAGATGCAATACTTGAAACAGGTACATGCCAATTTCTTTGTCTCTCATAAGGCATTTAAAGTCATAGGGCAGCTTCTAGGATAAAAAAGTATAGTGGTTGTCTAGGCAATGAGGAAAGCTAGTTTTACTTGGCATTTGCAGTTTGTCCATACTGTTTGAACTCGTTGCTGTTGTTGTTGTTATATAATTAAACAATTAACAACTCTAGCATCTCGAGACTGAAGTAAGGGCACCAGCTTCTTCCTGTGGTTGGGCTGGGGTCTCTGCCTCCAGGACAGATCATTTACAGCAAGCCCAGTGTCCAACATCATGGGGCCGCCCGCTAACCCCCCCCCCAGCTGCCACCCCCCTGGGGGAGAAGATCATGTGCGGTTAACTCTCCTCCACTAAGCTTGCTGATTTCACTTTTTGGTTTTTTGTTTTTTTTACCAGAGCTCTTTAACTTGAGGGGAAAGCAACTGGCATTTACTCCATCGGTCACTGTGCATGGAACTTAATGCCGTCATCCCATTTAATCTTCAATCTGGCCTGTGAAGTAAGCTTTGTTCCCCCATTTTGCAGATAAAGCCTTCATGAACTCTGTGACTTTGGAGATGTTGCTAAAGTCCTTCACTAACCTACCTGGCTTCTCACTGTCTCACGTTCTCGACCACAAAACTGGAGCGCCAGAGCTGTTCTGCCCTGCTACCCAGTCTGTCCAAAGCCTGGCTGGGAGAAGGGATGTCACCCTGGCGCCCAGAAGCACAGCCCCCAGGTGCATGCTGGGGCATCCCCCAGTAGCCCATTCACCTTGGCGCCCAGGAGCACAGCCGCCGAGGTGCATGCTGGGGCATCCCCCAGTAGCCCGTTCGCTCTGCGCTTGCCTCTCTGCAGTCCAGGACCACATCTGCAGGATTGCCTGCTCGCCCGGAAATTAAGTGTTCTGAATGGATTCCTTGATCTGCAGCAAGAGGGCCTCCCTGGCAGCCCAAACATCTGTCCGGAGCCTTCACAGCGAGCCTCAGCTGCAGCTGGGTCTGGAAGCAACGACGGGATGCCTGGTGGCTAGGGAGAATTACCTGCAGCTTTGTCCACAAAGAGGATGGGCAGAGCATTCCAAAAGTGGGGGAAACAGCATCTGCCTCCAGCTCCTGCTTCCAGAGTCGCATTGCTCTGCTATTACCAAGTCCTTGGCCGTGTGACACTTGCCTCAGGCTCGGGAATGGGAACTGTCATTCGCTCCTGGTATTTAAAATCCACACGCACAAACAACAAGGCCCTAGCATTTCCCTGACACCTTCTGCTCCTTTTAAGTAGAGCCCTTCATAATAGCACCTCCTGGTCCCTCCGGCCCCCCAGGGGCCTACTTTGGCACCTCCAGCCTGGCTCACCCACCGCAGAGAGAGGTGGGCAAGGGGGGGCACCAAAGAAGGATGGGCTGAAAGGGCCTCTATCACAAGAACCTGGTGACTCCAGGGAAGTGACTGGAGCATCGTCTTTGGTTTCATATACTTGTTTAACGCCCCCAGGATTTTTTCAAGATTTTTTTTTTTTTTTGACAGAGAGATTGACAGCCCGTGAGAGAGGGAACACAAGCAGGGGGAGTGGGAGAGGAAGAAGCAGGCTCCCAGCAAAGGAGCCCAATGCGGGGCTCGATCCCAGAACGCTGGGGTCATGCCCTGAGCCCCAAAGGCAGATGCTTAATGACTGAGCCACCCAGGCCCCCCCGCCAGGATTTTTTAATATGTCTTTCCCAAACAAGAAAACTGAAAGATCGAAAGGGGGAGGCATTTGTACTTTTTTAAGTCAGTATAAACAGAGAAAGAAATCTGTCCCTCCCCCTTTCCTGGAATGGAAGTTTTAACGTTAATCACAGATATTTCCGGTGTTCAGAACCGTCCTGAGCAATCCATCATTCCTCCCATGGGATCATCATGCTCTAGTCTTACTTTCAGGTTCTTTGTGTGAAGGAGGGTAGCATAGCTGAGAGGCCCAGGAGAAGCCCTTTACTAGCCATGGGCCCCAGGCCACTTGCTTGACCTCTGTGAGCCTCATTTTCTCATCTGTAAAATGGGGATAATGGCAGCTACCTCACAGCCTTGCTGGAAGTGCTAGGCACAGGGTAAGGGGTCGGTTAGTGACAGGGAATCACCGAAGTGAATATTCGAGAAACAACAGAATACTGGGGGACTGATCAGTATTTCAGAACGATGTCTTTTGCCCTGGCTTTTCCAGAACTTTCCAAAATTAGGCCCACCATTCCCTTCTCACCACTCCTGCCCCCTCCTTCACTCTACTCTTCAGTTCCTCGAAGAATGCTCTGCCCTCACTCCCTTCCCACCCGGGCAGCCTCCACTCTCACATTCTGTAGCCCCTCAACCCCTTCATCCATGCTTCTAATCCCCAGACAGTGCACCTCCATCCCCAAAGTTCCTGCAGACTCACTGTCTACACGACAGTCCATTCTCCTCAATCAGCGAATCTTATTCCTCTACCACTAGATACAAACTCCCAAAAAGGGGCGCCTGGGTGGCTTAGTCGGTTAAGCATCTGCCTTCAGCTCAGGTCATGATCTGAAGTGCTGGGATGGAGTCCCACCTCAGGCTCCCTGCTCAGCGGGGAGTCTGTTCCTCCCTCTCCTTCTGCACCCCCCCTCCTTCTGCGCCCCCTCCCCCTCCACCCATACTCTGTCTCTCAATTTCTCTCTCTTTCAAATAAATAAATGAAATCTTTAAAAAAAATAAAAATAAACTCCCAAAGAGCAGGAATCCTGCCTCTCTTCCAGGTACCAACTGCAGGCTAAGAAACATGCCATGAACTTATAAATTCTTGTTTAGTTCATAAATTAATCGCCACTGCATACCCTTAAAGAATGAGTCAAACAAAAAATAAAGGTATTTGCTACATCCAACCCCTTAGCTTGGCATTTGGCCCTTTACAGTCTGTACCCACACACCGTCAGCCCGCATGCCCACATGCTGTGCCTCTCGCCATCCCTGCCTTTCACCTCAGCTTCGCTGTTCTTTCTCTCTTGAAACGCCCCTCTGCCCTATGGTCAGCCCACTTACCCATCGAGGATCAAGTTCAGTGTCAGCTTACCTACGAAGCCGGGTGCCCCATCAGACAAAACTCCTTTCTCCTTCCCTTATTCCCATTGATTTTGGACAGCTTTTTAAACTTTTTTTTTTAATCTCTTTACCTTTTTGCTTATAACATGCTTATTTAGGTACAAGCCTATCTCCCCCAGCTCCATTTAAACATCTTGAGAACAGAGACTGCATTTTGCCCTCACAAGGTTATTATGTGGATTGAACAAGATCACATAGGTCGAGAAAGAACACAGTGTTACTTGCGTCTAAGGTTGTGGCATCTTGTTCACCTGCCCCCGTGTGTTGCCTAGTACTCAGCCAGCCACACATGCGGTTACTAACCTGCAGCACACAGATGATCAGAAGAATGAAAGGGATCCTGATCACAAGCCCGTCCACACGAGTGCTGTGCTCGCAAGTGGGGGAGGGTGACCGATGAAAGAATGTACCCGCCACTAAAGATTCCTGCTGCGGCTGCTTAGTCTCGCCCTTTCCTCCCTAGGCTGGGCAGGTGTGGTGAACAGAGGGAGGGGCAAGTACCGAAGGGTGGGGGCGGCGGAGAGATGGAGGGGTGAAGGACAAGAGTCACAGGGGTACAACTGGGGGGGATTCTTTTGCAAAGTTTGAAATAAAGGCACACAGCAGGAGCTATGAGATGCGGAGAAAACACACAGGAGGAGAAAGAAGATTTTATCGCTAAAGACTGGATTATTCCTTCATGGGTAGGAAAAGAAGTACAGTGTGAGAAGCAAAACAGGAAACTCTTGAGTATTCAGTAATGAGCCACCTGGGACACTATCCATTCACTCATTCTACGTGTGTTATGTTCAACATCCAGCCCTTTTTTTTTTCTGTTTTTAAATTTTTATTTATTTATTTATTTTATAATGAGAGAGAGACAGAGACAGAGAGAGACCCCGCCGAGCAGGGGGAAGGGGAAAAGGGAGGAGGGAAGGAGGACTCCAAGCTGAGCCCCATGTGGGGCTCGATCTCAGGACCCTCAGATCATGACCTGAACCAAATCAAGAGTCCCACACTGAACCAACTGAGCCACCAGAGGGGCCCCATAGGCCCGGGGCTTTGATTGGAACCTGGAGAAATAACTACCCAAGTTAGCCCAGCAGTGAGAGGGGCTTCGCTCAGGCTGAGAATCAGCTTCCTCACGGCTTGAAGGATGTCCAGCCCTCAGTGCGTGGCCCCTGCTTTCCTCCCAGTTCTCCTCCCCCTGCACCTCCAGACTGACTCCGTACTTCAGCCAAACCAGCCCACATCAGACCCCCCAAATTCTGGTGCGTTCACAGACCTCCCGGCTTTTACACATGATGATGCTTGTCAGTATCCTCGACCTGCAGTTACTTAAATGTCTGCTAATTAGACATGCGGTTAAAATAGTGATGGGGGGCTCCTGGGATGCAAATTCTTGAATTACGAAGGGGAACAAAATTTTGTTCAAAAGTTTAGGATTTCCTCACCCCACCTGCGATTGTTGATTGTTTTCTGTGTGCATGCTGATTAGACTTAAAAATTCAAAAGCGTTCCCTGCAAAACCCACCGAGAAGAAATGGACCATAGAGCACACTTTGTTGTTCTGTCTTTATGAGGGTGCCTTTGGGGGCAGGCTTCGGGGCACAACTGGATATCCTCAGGAGACAGAAGCGTTTAGCCAGAAAGACCCAGACTAGGAGTTTAAAATTTTGAATTCTGATGCTGGCTCTGTCATTTATTAATAGTTGTGATATTTCATCATGATGAGCCTTAATCTCCTCATCTGTAAAGTGGACGTAACAGTCCCTATTCAGCTTCATATATAATGAGGTATAGATAAGAATTAAGCAGGATAATGTAAATAAAATGCTTTGTAATCAGGAAAGCAGCACGAAGACACAACTGGAATGGTAGTAAGGGCCTAGTGGGGAGCATGACTGCCCAGGGTTGAGTCCTAGGTCTGCTGCTGCCAAGTTGCACGATTTTAGATAAGCTTTCACCTCTCGGTGCCTCAACTTCCCAATCTATAAAATGGGGCACTTTAGTCTTTATTTTATAGAGTTGTTCAAGTAGCTATTTCTCACCTCAGAGGGGTTATTTCAGGTAAAGTACTTAGAACAGTGCCCTGGGACACCTGGGTGGCTCAGTCAGTTAAGCGTCTGACTTTGGCTTAGGTCATGATCTCAGGGTCCTGGAATCGAGCCCCGCAGTGGGGAGTCTGCTTCTCCCTCTCTCTCTGCCCCTCCGCCCCACTCATGCTGTCTCTCTGTCTCTCTCTCAAAACAATACATAAAACCTTTTTAAAAATTAAAAAAAAACAGTGCCTTACCACAAGTAAGCACACAGTAAATAGTAATTGTTATTATCATTATAATTGCCGTTTTTAGTTTTGTTATTTCGTGTCTACAAGAAACTGAAAAAAAAAAGAGGGTATAAGTGGTAATTCCTAAGAACAGGTATTTCTTGAAATCTAGTTTACGATACCTCTGGAGGCATACAAATGCCCCAAAGTTGTGACGAAAGCCCCACACTTTTCTCACATTCCGTTTCATAAGAGAGAAGGATCATGCCCCGAATCATGTAGGAGGGGACTAGAAAGGATATCGCAAATGAAACTACGTCTTGATCTGTATAAATCCTAATAAGTTTGTTTGGACCATGCAAATGCGAATACAAGCTTTTTCGAATGAGAGCATAGGCTCCTGGGAAAGGCTCGAACGCAAAGACTTTTCTATTGTTTGTTTGCTTCATTCCTGGCAGATGGAGTCTAGAATCGCCAAAAGAATGAGTCAAGCAGATCTGGCGGAACCCAGGTTCGGCACCAATTATGTGACCTCAGCAAGGTGACTTGACCTCTCTGACCCTGTTTTTTTATTTGCAAAATGGGCTAATAATAGCGATGTGCTATTGTTAGCTGTCAAGTCTGAAGGAGAACAAGTATGTAGAGACCTTGGCCCTGAGCCTGACACCTCAGATGATGAATCCACAAGGGTTGTTGGCTGTGCTGGGAGCAGCCCACGGTGGTGCTTTCCTACAGCTTCCCTGACCCCGGCCCTGCCCTCCTCCCCTCTTCACTTAATGAAGAAAAGCAGAAGTCAATAGAGTTCATTTACAGAAGAACACGATAGGAGACTCTGCTAAAGGAAAGAGGGTCAATGGTTTCCAAACCCAAGAGACAAATAATTGTCGTTTTCCCCACTTCCTCAGAAGTTCTTTGCTTTCTTCCTTCTCACAGTTTAAGGACCTTTCTGGAAACGAAATATCAAGATCAAGTCCTTCCGGTTACTCTAAGAGGCGCTGTTTTGGCTTCAATATTTCATTTTTGAGGTAGATGCCTCTCAGATTGTCAGAGAAGGACAAGAGGAGAGCACCAAATTCTGGGTGCCTTCAAGCCAGCCTGGGGTCAATGCCCAGCCCTTTTTGCAGCCTGGAGCGTGTATTGGAAGCAAATGACTCCTCGGAGTAGGCACGTACTAAGCTATTATAACAGGACCCAAAGGCAACGACACCCAAACCCACTTGCATATGCATTTTCTTTCACTGTTGATTTTTTTTAAATATCCTAAAGTAAAGGTATCTCTGTCTACTTGTCAATTTGCAAAGGATCTCCCCTATCCCTGCTCTGGCCTCTCTCCCAATTAGCTAATGCAGCAGAAACCACAAGAAGAACAAAGAAACCTCAGCCGGGCGTGAACTGTGGAACCCTTTATTGAACACAAATGAGCAGAAGTCAGGTTTCCTCGGTGGTTCGACCTAGGTGCCAGCAAGGAAGTGAAAGGAATTTTTGAGGAAATGTTGGGGGCAGAGGCAGAAGTTCAAAGGGAAATAATTTAGAAGACAAGGGGAATGACAGCCTCATCAGAAATGCTTCTGATGGTTGAAAGAAATGAGGGTACCAGAGATGGGGCAGCAGAGAAACAGTCGAGAACCCCGGCAGCGAGCATTTGGCGAGAAAGCTCTCTACTGCCCAGCCCACACTGACCTGAGGTGAGCTGGAAGGAAAGGCAGCATGACTCGGAGAAGGGCCCAAGCTTTGGACTTCAAGCTAAGCTCTCCAGCTCGCTAGTTTACCACGTGCCACTAGCTAATCGTGGAGTTTTGCGCTGTGGAGCTGGCCCAAATCTCAGTTTCCTCATCCTCAAGATGGGACCAATCATGCCCAGCTCCTGGCATTGTTAGGAGGATTACCGAAATCATAAAGATGAAAATCTGACCACCACATAGTAGACACACACAAATTGTGGTTCTCTGTCCAAGCACCAGAAATAACTTCTCCCTATTTATGAGCTTTGCCCGAGCCAGCTGCTTCTAAGGGCTCTCTAGAGGAATCAGGGAGCTGGTCCAGCTATCCTCCCCCACAGGAGAGGCATCTTCACCGGGATTGCTGCCCAAGCCAAAGGCTGATGAACAGCTGCCGCTCCTGGGCAGGGCTGGAGCTGCAGAGCCTGTCTGGGGCGGGCTCCTTCTGTGCAAAGCTCCGCCATGTTTGTGTGACAAGGCCCAGAGCCAGAGGCGCCTCCCACAAAGCTGTCAGCTTCTCCTCATTTTCCAAATGCCTCCCCTTCCGTGGACACCTTAGGAGCCCTGAGGGCCACCCCAGCTAGTAGATGAGTCTGTGGCTTTTCAGATATTTGGAGAGTGAGGACAAGCAACTCCTCTCCTCATCCACAGTATCTGGTCCCCAAGGGCAACCAAAATTACCCGAGCTACTTGTAAACCCCTAGACATCCCTAGACATCCCTTCCCCATATTGCTATCTTCCCTAATCCTCCTCCCCAACACATGAAACCACACACACATACACACAAATACATATATAGATACATGTGCACAAACATACACTCTCACATGAATATCTATACATGAAGAAAATCTTGATACAGTCCAACACTTTCTCATTTCTTCTATAAAGCACTAGCAACAAATATATGAGAAGTTGATGAAGGTTTGTATACATAGAATGACATTTTAGCAACTGTCCCCCACCACAGCTCATCGCTCTTGATAACAATATATATGTATTCTTCAGTTATAAGAACACTAATCAGAAATAAAGTTAGATTCCTTCTTTGCACTATAGACAAAAAAATAAAATGCAGGTACATTAAAGATACATATAGGGGCACCTGGGTGGCTCAATCAGTTGAGCATCCCGCTCTTGATCTCGGCCAGGATCTTGATCTCAGGGTCATGGGTTCAAACCCCATGTTGGGTTCCATGCTGGGCATGGAAACTACTAAAAATAAATAAATAAATAAATAGTGCATAATGCCTATTTTAAAAAGTTACATATACAGCTATGAAAATATTTGAAAAAAATCAGAATGTTTGGATAGCCTTGGAACTGGGAAAAATTAAGCAAAAGGAAACAACACGTAAGCCACAAAAAGGGGAGAGATTTGATCGTATAAAAATGAAAAGCTTCCTAGAGCAAAAAGATACCATCATCAAAATCATAAATATATGATACCATAAATAAGGACTATCTACAAAAATGATAGATCGGGAGGAAATATTTTCAATATGTATAATGTACAACTCTCCCAAATTAACAAAAAGACGAATAACACGATAGAAAAATAACAAAGAACATAAATGGACAAGTCACAGCAGAGCAACCAAAATGAACAAAAGTCACATAAAGTAAAAAAAACAAAACAAAAAAACCCAAAAACAGATGCACCATCTCAAATAGTAGATGGGGAAATTAAAATTAGCCGTGATGTAACCATTTTTTACCCATTAAATATTCAGAAGATTGTCATATCCAGTGACAATGTGGGACAGCTGGTTCTTTTGTATAATGTTAGAGGGACCGTAAATAACTGCAAACTTTTATAAAAGTCATCTAATGGTCTTTATTTAAGTTGAAAATGTGCATATACTCTGGTGCAGGAATCCCATTTCTGGGAAATTCCCAAGCTACTTAAAATATCTGTAGATAAAGCTAGTTGTCTGCGATATTTGTTACATTTTTTTTTGTAACAAAAAACTGCAACAACCTAAATATTATTCAAAAGGTGACTCATTAAACAAATTATGCAACACCGGCATTTTTAAATGTATATATGCCTATATTTATTGTGTATCCACAAAGCAAAAACGTGGAGAAGTTCTACATTACATTGTAACACACCTACTGCTTTTGTTAATGTGTCATTACAAAGGGAAAAAGCACCAATAGGAAAAGAAACGACTGGAAACCTTAACAGACTAGTCATTGAAAAAAATGCAAATGGTTCATAACCATTGGGAGAAAAATGCAACCTTAAAAAAAAAAAAAAAGCAACTCCTTAATTCAGAGGTTTTGAGAACCTCCTCCACGCAAAGTCCCCTTTTCAATGCCTTGTGCCATTCACGTTGGCCAAGCTGAGAGTGGGTATCACGCAGCCTGAGATGGGGCACC
>NW_024426774.1:13111113-13239031 GCF_017311325.1 Ursus maritimus | reverse complement strand
GAGATAGAGACAGACCTGAATTCTAATCCCAACCCTTTCACTCATCTATAGAATTAAAATAGTCTCTTATTCTTTTTGAACCAATCACTTCGTTTGAGAAATGAGCAAGTGAAGGGATTCGGGGAGGTTATTTTCATACCAGGCCTGGCACAGGGAGTGTCTGCCCCAAGCCCTGTTTCAGGCCCACCCTGTGGGGCTGAGTCCTCCCCCACTCCCTCCTCCTTCTTATCTGTTCATCTCCAGGCACCCTGTCCCCTGCATTAAGAGAAGAGGCGCCCGCCTTTACTTCACTGTATCTCAATGCAGCCTGTCTGCCTGGGCCTTGCTATTTACCATGATGCTAATTCCTTCTGCAGCTACGTGATTTGGGTTCCTGCAAAAGAAAAGGCATGATTTTAGTCACACACAAGCACACGAGGGTACAGACACACACACACACACACACACAAGCACACACAAGCACACAGACAAAATAAAAACAAGAATGCTATAGCCCTTTACTTGATGCAAATCTTTCTAAATAAGAATCCAGATGTCAGGCGGGTTGCTACACAAAATATGGGTGAGTTAGCCACAGAAAGAAAGCTCCCGCCACCGAAATAGTGAGAGAAGATCAATTGTAACAATTTTACATTATTGACACAATGCATTCCAAATCATTGATCCTTTAAAATACCTTGGACGGGCAGAGAAGGGCCCAGCAATCGGTCTCTTTGCTACGGGCTCCTCTCCTGAGAAACCGTGGGAAAACTGGAAGCCAAATACCTGCTTGTCTGGCTTTTAAGTGTTCTGGTGGCTTCAACAAGTCCAGTGGGAATTCCCTCACAAGTTTGCAGACGACAAAGTCACCACGCTTACTATATATAAGAAACCTATGTGCCGCTGTTCCGTGAGCTAGTCCAGGTCTTTAAAGCTGTCCTGTCCCTCCCCTGCCCAGGGGCTGGCATGTGTCGGGGTCCGGGGCTCAGGCGCTCTGGGGCCGAGGCTCCCTCCCGCCGTTGAGGAGATCCGTGAGCTCCCCGATGTACTTGATGGTGTATTTCAGCGTCTGGATCTTGGTGAGCGGCTGGCCCCCCTGGCTGTAGATAGGGGGCAAGTAATTTCGCAGGGTGTGCAGGGCGTCGGCCAAAGTCCGCATCCGAAGCTTCTCCCTCTCGCTGGCCTTCCGTCTCCGCTGCACAGACATCCTGACTTTGGCGCCCTTCTGGGCCTTGGGGCCCCCAGCGCCCTGCAGGTACGCAGGCTGGAAGGCTAACATATTGTAGTCCACCTCCACCAGGCCACCCGTCCCACTGCCCCCGCTGGTGGCACCTCCGTGCCCACAGGGCAGCCCAGCCACAGCTGGACGGGGAGAAGAAGAATAGGACTCCAGCGAGGGAGCCGGAGACAGGCTCTGGGTGGGGGAAGCCTGGTTCAACTCAAAGGGCCCTGCCCTGTTGTTCCAGTCCCAGGAGGACAGCAGGCCGGGGCTGTCCGAGGGGCCCAAGCCCTCTTCGAGGCTGAGGAAGGTCTCACGCAGGTTGTCCATGCCTGGGGGACAGCTGCAGAGAGAACGGCTCCCTGGCAAGTGAGAAAGAAAGTTCTGCCGCCAGCCAGGGCAGAGCTCTCTTTTATGATGGTGGGGGAGAAGTGATGAAGTGGGAAAGAGGGCCGGGGAGGGGGAGTTCAAAGGAGACACCAAGGACCAAGATGGAAAATGAACTCTTCAGGTGTCACTTTCTCCTCATTGATAATTAGCATCTTCCAGCTAAAATGTCTTTAAACAAAAAGGCCTCCGAGAGAAGAAAAAAGGAATTATCTTGTTGTAACTAAACCAATTAAGGCCGCCTAACTAGACTTAGCATTGTCCTGTGGAACTCATTAATGAGGGAGCCAAAGAAAACAAACCTGGGGCAATTTGCAGCCTGGAGGTGGTGGCCCAGGGCCCTGGTGGAGAGTAGCAGGGTGCCCCAGAGGACCTCCCTCCCCAACAAGACCTAGAGAGCTCAGAGCAGATGGGGTGTACTGGAGGAGAAGCAGTAGGGTCTGGGGACAGGGAGCCCCTCTGGGCTTGGATTCCCCAGCATGTCAAATGCAGAGCATAATAGCTCTTCCTTCATAGGGCTCTGGGGAGGAGAGCACCCCGCAGACATACAGCAAAAGCCAGTTTCCCTCTTGCCTTCCTCTTCAGCACATTCTCCTGAGTTTTGGGAGAGTGTGGACATGCCTCCAACATGCCCCCACTCAGAATGACAAAGGCCAGCAGCTCCAGTAAACCCAGAGCCTTAGTGAGCAGGAAATACCCGTCAAGAAGCTTAAAGCCCTTGCTTTAACAGAGCAGGTCGGGATTCCCCGCAGCAAACAGAGCTAGTGAAACAGAAAACTCGTTTAAAGCAGGGAGTCTGCAGAATACCTGGCATTTTGCCTTCTGAAGGTCTTTTAAAAATCCAGCTGCAGTGTCACACCTTGTTTTTTGAAATGTATAGAGGAAGTGTGAAATTAACTGGGGAGCCTGTTTTCCCCACCATCGCTCCAAATGCCGCTGAATGTGTTAAGTTGGATGGCCCTGCTAGTTTGCTTCACTTCCTATATGCTCTGAGATCGACCCTGTGTGTTGGAAAGAGGTCTCATTCCCCATTTGTCCCCTGCACGGAACTTATTCTCCACGTAACTAATTCTGCAAATGAGTATTAACATCAGATCTGAGTGAGTTATATACCAGAGTAGTATTAACGTGTTCTTGAACATAGTTAAGTCCCTTTGCAGTTATTGAAAAGAAATGTCAATGGTCTAATTAGCACATTCACAGTGTTTTTTAATTAGCTAGGTTCAGGGAAGAAAAGGCGAAAGCAGGTAATTTGTAGAAGAATGCTCTTAAATTTGTCATTTACTAAAGGACCCTAAGCCATATCTTGAAGAATAAGCATTAATGAAACATAATAAGTGTAATAATCTGTCCTCCTTTCCCCTCTCTGATCTTTCTTTTCCTTCAATTCCTATTGAGAAGCCTAGAATCTGCTAATACCATTCAAGGAAATTTACATATATTATAACTAACCTTTGTTTTTAAATCTAATTTTACTAATGAAAATGCTGAGGTTCTAAGAAGTTAAGAGACTCAGTGAAGATTTCCCTGGCAGGAAGTAGTAGAGCCGAGATTCCTAGTAAGACCCCAAAGCCCACTTTTTTTAAAATCACTTCTCTCTATTTTAGTTGGTTGTACTAGAGACAGGTGACCTGAATGTGATTCAAAGTGGAAGGAGGGTCTCAGTAGACCCGAGGTAGCTGTGATGGCCACTGTCATAGTAAGCTTTTAGTCCTCATAGTCTAAACGGCACGGTTTCCTATGTAACACTACATCTGCTCTCAGACTCGAGTTCTTTTATTTTCCCTTTCTATAGCTTCTTTCTAAAATTGCTTATTTCTTAAACTTCTATTTTTAGAAATTTCACTTCCTAAAAGAGATGGTATCTGTCAAATGCTTGGTGCATTATAGACACTTAGTAAGTGTCTTTTAAGCAAGTGTCTGTTAATGTCCTCCGTGGTCATACTCAGCGGTATCAGAAAGACTTACTCTGCTCTGATTTCTCCACCCCTGCTCCCACCCGCCAGGAGTGCCCCTCCCTGAAAACCTGTTCTTAAAGCAGGGAAAACTGCCTGGCTTCCATGTTTCTCAATGGACGCTCTCTGGTAAGAAATCAACTAGAACCAAACGTGCATTTCTCCTGCTAGTGCCCGTGAAGTATCATATGCTCAGTGTGTGGAAAGTGGAGGTCCAGGACTGTATACCACCATTCGCACTTGAAGACTACGTTTGGGCACATACTAGCTAGGAGTTTCTCTATGTCCATTGAAAATAACACAGACAATTGGGCAATGCTAGACTGGACCCTGAAAAACCTAGTGGAGAGTGGGGCCTAGTGGAAAGATGAGCCAGAGTTCACCTTCTTTAGAGCACATGGTTCAGCCTCTCAGGGCCCTAGTAAAAGGAGGATGATAATATCTGCCTTGT
Organism: Ursus maritimus; assembly: GCF_017311325.1. Taxonomy (NCBI): domain Eukaryota; kingdom Metazoa; phylum Chordata; class Mammalia; order Carnivora; family Ursidae; genus Ursus; species Ursus maritimus. Next base: position 13,235,040 of record NW_024426774.1, on the reverse strand, counting down.
CTTCTTTATGAAGTGCATTTCTAAAATAAGGTGTATGGACCAAAGGATCGTTGAACCTCCCTTCCAGCTCTAGAATGTGATGAAATGTGTTCCTATGTGAAGGCGCTTGATTAAAAGATCACCCACCATCCCAGCATGAGGGACCTAGAGACAACTGAGTCTATCCTTTTATCTGCATCCTAGAGATGCCGATGACTTGTTCAATGTCACACCAAAAGGCTGTGGCCGAGATGCGAATAGAAAGCAAAGTTGTCCAACTCCCAGATCTGTCATTTTTCTTCCCTAAAAACTAGTACAGATTCAAGTGATACACAGACTTCCATATCGGTCAGACTACACAGTCCCCACATGACTAGGATATTAGGATAAATATCTTAATATGCATTTAAATGTCCCTCAACAAATACTGATAATCTATTGTGACGACAATTGTAACACACTGAAAAGAAGTCCCCAACCCTGAGGTATGTTCCCAAGGGGGCTTGCAAAACCTCCTGGTCCTATTTTCCAAAAAGTAACATGGAGATACAGATGGCCTCTCCAATCCCAGTCCCCATGCAGGCTTCCCATTGCAGCTCTCCCCAGTGAGGAGGACCCAGGATTTGCCACACGGATTCGTGAGTGGCCTAGTATCTAAATTTTCACCTAGTGTCTAATTTCACGTCTGAGGGGATGCCAGTCATATCCCTGGTAACAATAATGTCAGGGGATGGACGACTGGGCATTTTATAACCTATAGCGGAGATCGCAGAGAAGCTGGTACATTCTGCGACTGGCCAGGAAACGAGGCAGAGCCACTTATGAGAACTCGACAAATACTGCTCAAAGAGTCAACAGGAAATGGAGGGCAACAGGCTGCTCCGATGCCTGAACCTATACGCACCTGTGGTCCCAGTTCACTGCCAGCCCATAAGGCATGTCTGTGCAAATTAGAAAAATGCCTAGCTTGGCCTTCTTTCGGCCCCCACTGACCTCCTGGACCAGGCTCTTGGCGCAGGGCTCAAGCTCCACAAATGGTGGCCCCGGGGGGGACCCTCCGTGGTAGTCTCCTCTGCAACATTAGCATTTTTCGTACTTTAGTGACTGTCCAGACATTGTTGGACAAATAGAAAGTGACAGTTGTGGCAAAAGTGTGTCCACTGGAGTCAGACTAATCTTAATTGCTACAGAGTAATTGGACCTTGGACCTGTTCACGAATCTCTCTCAGCTTCAGTTTTGTCTGTACAGTTGAAATACTAATACTCCCCTCATAGAGAACACATGTTCACCAGGTCTGTACATGGTAAGCTACAAGTATGGCCACTGATGTCGCCTTAAGTACGAAACCACGTTCAGTGAATTCTTGATTCCTTAAGAGAAGTTAGAGCCACAATACATGTGGCGACAAATACATCTCTCCCATATTTTTCAGCTTCAAGTCACCTCTACTTAGAAATCATAATTCCCTCCTTCAAATGAAACCTTTTTTTTCCTTTTCTTTCTTTCTTTTTTTTTAAAACAAAACCAATTTAGACCAAGTGCTTTACAAAGAGCAATAGTTGTGCAGGGCTGGCGGTGGGAGCCATCAGTCCCCGAGGCATTGCCTATAGATTATGTAAGGACAGTGCCAAAGCTGGCCGACAGCTGGTCTGTGTTTTACCGTCACTCCGCAGAGCCCACTCTAAACAGTGACACAAATAGAGCGGGCATTCCTCACCAGGGTGATCACTCCCACCACCGACCTACCCTTGGTAACCACTGCCCAAGAGAACTTTGAACTTAGGCTCAGCAGTTTGGAACTGTGACCCACGGCACCCCAATCCTAGTCCTGGTTCTGACCCTGCTTTGTATCGAGTGAGTCATTCAACCTTTATGTAGCTCGGTTTCCTCATGGGAAAGTTAGGGTCACCCTATTTCCCATGTTGCTAAGACGCTAGAAAGACTTAAAACTGAAGCTTGCCTTTGGGAAATGGAAAGGGCTATAGGACTATGTTGAGATGTTTTCAAGGTCAGCAAGAGTAAGTACTGTCACCAGTGAAATCGTCTGCTCCAAACCCAGCAATTTTGCCACGTGACATAATACCAAGTAAGTCAGCATGGAAGCTGGCTCTTTCAAAGCCTGTCTGCGGAGAAATAGTGCCATCGCCAGACCTTTGAGAAGCCTCAAGATGGAAGGTCTATTCCCTCTGTGACCTCCTGGATCTCGGAACCAACCGCGTGAGGCAGTTTGCGCGGGCCATTTGCTCGAAGCAGAGGGAGGGCTCCAGTGGATTTCGACTTCTCATGATGCTGCAGAAAATCCTTCAATAGATCAGGAACTAAAAAAACTAATCCTGGAAAGGTGCCTGGGTGGCTCAGTCAGTTAAGCGTCCTACTCTTGATTTCAGGTCAGGTCGTGATCTCGGGATTGTGAGATGGAGCCCTGTGTGGGGCTCCATATTCAGTCTGCTTAAAATTCTCTCTCTCCCTGGGCACCAGGCTGGTGCAGTTGATTAAGCTTCCGACTCTTGGTTTGGGCTCAGGTCGTGATCTCAGGGTCCTGGGATCAAGTCCTGCATCAGGCTCCACGCTCAGCAGGGAACCTGCTTGAAATTCTCTCTCCTTCTCCCCCTCCTGCTCCTGCTACCTCTCTCTCTAAAATAAATAATTCTTCTCGGGGCGCCTGGGTGGCACAGCGGTTAAGCGTTTGCCTTCGGCTCAGGGTGTGATCCCGGCGTTATGGGATCGAGCCCCACGTCAGGCTCTTCCGCTATGAGCCTGCTTCTTCCTCTCCCACTCCCCCTGCTTGTGTAAAATAAAATAAAATAAAATAAAATAAAATAAAATAAAATAAAATAAAATAAAATAAAATAAAATAAAATAAAATAAAATAAAATAAATAATTCTTAAAACAAAACAAAAAAAAATCCTCTCCCTCTGCCCTGCCCTCCCTCTCTTGAAAAAAAATTTTTTTAAACTAATCCTGGAGTCTAATTAAAATGAGAGCTACTCTGCTAAATTCCCACCATGTACTGAGAATTAAACCTCTTTTAGATTTATTAGGTCATCTTAATTTTCATACAACTCTGTACGGTAGAGGTTATAATCCACACTCTAAAGAGGAGGGGACCTGTGTTCAGAAAGGGACCCAGCAGACACAGCAAGAGGATAGAAAGGCAGGACAGGCACTACCTAGGTCTGCATGAATGCCACGGCCAGGCTCCTTCCACTGTATACCCTGCACCCCAGAAGCTATGTCACCCGTGCAATGTAATCACTGAGGACTTCTGCAAGATGCGGGGCTTGGTTCGAATCCCACCTCCTCCAAGAAGCCTTCCCTGCCTGCCTAGCCCTCAGAACTTCTCCTTTCTCTTATGGACAGTACGTAGCTTTGACCCCATTCCTTTGACACTAGCATATACTGCCCGATGTTCTGGGTATCTCTCCACAGTAGTCTGACTTGCTTTCCCAATTATGTTGCCAGTTCCTTGAAGGTATGATGATTATTTTGCTGGGTCTTCGCGTGGTGTGCAGAGCTAAGAAGGTGACCATCAGTTAGCCTGTTGGTTTTTATTTGATACATGTTGAGTGCCAAGCACTGTGCCGGTGCCGAGAGCAGAAAGTTAAATTAAGAAGGGTTTGTCTTCATGTTGCTTGAAGTACTGAGGGCGGAGATGGAGAAGTGAAACTACTGACAAAACAATGTCTATGTGCTGTGACAAACAACCATAGGGCACACGCATGGTTGTATGTGACAACCCTGGGAGTCCTCTGTAACGTGTCCCCATGATAATATTAGCACTTTAGTGCTTCGGTGGCTGTCCAAACACTGGTGGATGGATAGAAAGTGATATTCGTGGGGCGCCTGGGTGGCACAGCGGTTAAGCGTCTGCCTTTGGCTCAGGGCGTGATCCCGGTGTTATGGGATCGAGCCCCACATCAGGCTCTTCCCCTATGAGCCTGCTTCTTCCTCTCCCACTCCCCCTGCTTGTGTTCTCTCTCTCACTGGCTGTCTCTATCTCTGTCGAATAAATACATAAAATCTTAAAAAAAAAAAAAAGTGATATCCGTGTCAAGAGGAGAGCCACTAGAGGCAGACTACACCTGAGTCAAATCTTAGAAATATTTACACACCGATAAGGGGCACAGGAAAGAATCTGGAGGACTTTCTGAAAGACATGACTTCTACAGTCTTGCTTTCCAAGTAACCCTCCTGTGGGGTCCTAAGAGTATGCTCCTTTAAAAGCAGAGCCGTTTTAACAAGGTGAAAGGTTAGGGAGCTCCTTCTAGGTATTGCTCGAAGGTTCGAGATAGCGTGAATTTGCAGGAAACCACTAGCAGCTCCTCGTCCGCAGCGGGTCCAGCAGAGGCTGAGGTTGGAGAGGAAAGTCATGTCCAGAGGGATGAGGCACTTGGACTTTACCCAGCAGGTGACAAGGAGCTTCTGGTCATCAGGATTAGGTGGAAGCAGAGGCGGATTGGGCCAGCACAGCCCTGAAGCCCCCCTGGCCAGCTGCTTGGGAGAACATGCCTAGAGGCCAGAGCTGCACCAGATTTTATTCTACATGCTTAACTCAGATGAACTCCCATCAGTCTTCGCAGCAACCCTACAAAGTAGGTGCTAGTACCATCCCTGATCCTGTTTTACTAATAACAAAGTGAGGCACAGAGGGGTTCAGTCCCTTGCCCAAGACCCCACACATGATGACTGGTAGCCCCAGGATTCGAACCTACATAGGCTGCCTGAGGTCCAGGCTTTTATCCATTGGCTAAAACAACTGAGAACGGTTGGAGGCATCGGCATGACGGTCCCTGTAGTGCTCTTGAAGCCACAACTCAAGCTTGAACTACAACTCAGGAAATATGGGGAGACTGATTGGAGGCACTCAGTCACGTGGCCAATGTATACAGGGCCCTTGAGATGGGCTCAGTGTACCAGCATTGCAGGGGCTGAAAAGATGTAGTAAGTTTACACTTTCTGTCTTCATTCCTAAATTAAGCACCCACAGAGAGGTACCCCCTTTCTTGGCCATACCCAGGGATGATAGCAATAATAAATGGATTTAGTACTAACTGCTTTGGATGATTGATTTCATTTACATCTTACAAAAATCCTTTAAAGGAAGTACTATTTTTGTTCTATTTTACGTAAGAAATAATTGGGGCTTAGAGAAGTTGAAGTTACCCAAACCCATGAGATGAAAATGTGGAGAAGACTTGACCTAGGCTCAGGCGGTCTGAGTCCAGAGCCCCAGGCTCTAGGGGGTGATTTTACATCATGAGGGAGGACATGGGGGAGGGAGGGTTTCGGAAGGAGCTTTTGTCGCATGTCGTGAGGACTGCAGCCCTTGTACAACTTTGGGCTCTCGGTTCTAGAATAGAAGACATCTGTCTCCCCCTACCACTTTCTAGTACTTTCCCTGTCCTAAGTCTGTGCCGTTTTCTTTCTCAAACAACAGGTAAGGTTGATATTTAAGCATATTTTCCTATTGTTGAAAATTCAGAGAGAATGTCTTATGATTTTGTAAATAAAACACTTTGCAGTATTAATGTCAATAATAGCGCTGAGAACACTTTCCTTTCTTGTGGACTTACAGCCCTGAGCCTGTGCTGGGCCCCAGAGGAGAGCCTCGCACACACCATCTCAAGTAATCCTCTCCAGTCCAGTGAGCTAAGCATCATCCTCGGCTTACAAGAGAGGAAGCCAAATTCAGACGCGAAGGACCTGGCCCAAGGTCAACAGAAGCCACTTCTCTTTGCAAGGCCACACCTTCACCGGACAAGTCTGCGGCCCGCCCGCCCCGAGTCAGCTGTGCCCACGTAGCCACTGTCTGCTTCCCTGCCCCCGGCTCTGCCCTCAGCACGGGACACTGAGAGGCCCTTGTTCTGAGAGCTGCCCTTAGCCTTTGGGGTTCCTGCCTGCTCTGGGCTCCACACACCTCCCTGACCTCTGGATCTCCCTCAGTCCCTTGGCCCAGCCACAGCCGCCCGGAACCCCACCAGCCAGACTGGCCCTGGCCTTCCTAGTGGGCAAGGGATGGAGTCAGCATTTGAAAACACTCAGGACTAAATGGAAAACCTGGACCTTTTCACCTCTTCACACAATCTTGGCCCCCAACTAACACAGGACAACGACAACAACAAAAAAATCCAGATAATGCTTGTGGGACAAGGGAATATGGGATGTGTGTCTGTCTGTCTCTGTGTGTTTGTGTGTGTGTTTGTCTGTGTGTGTGTGTGTGTATCCGTGTGTGTTAAAAGAAAACACCTAAGTGCTATGTGATATCTTCTTATGTCCTTGAGCTAGTAAAGAGAAATAAAAGTAGCAATTTCCTACACAGTTAAGGAGAGAGCGCCTGTGTTGTCAAGCGTGTGAGAGTTTTAGCAAAGCCAGGGTGAGGTACTTGGAGGATTACTTTCATGTCACTGCCATCCCGTTCACCACTATGCAGGGAAGTAATAAATATTTTTGGCTCTCCTAATTTGAGTCTGAGGCTCATTATAAAGCCAAAACATTAGTATTTTGGTCTTAATCCTCTTAAAAACAAATAGTAAAACATCACGCAATGAACGAATAGATGATTCTCACCGGCTGAGTATTTGACCAGGACAGAAGAGCAGGTAAAAAAACAGGACTAAAATAATTTGGCTTATTTCATGGGAGAGATGAGAGACAGAAGACAGACATGCCGAACTACAGAAATCCTTGAGAACAGAAAGACAAAACCATCGTGTACTTCTTAAGCCATTAATGAGGAGGATTCCCTGACCCCAAATTAGGTTTATTTCCACCCCGTTGCTAAGCTGTATCATGAAGAAGGACAGCATCCTCCCTCCCACGCAGTAGTAGGGCTTCCTTTCTCCTCCAGCACTCGGACGACCTGAGCTCAAGATCCTAACTCATCAACCCACTCCCCAGCCAAGCGCTGTGTGAATTTTCTTTGCAAAATGAATGTAGATGGAAGCCAAGCTAGTGTGGCCTTCCCTCAGAAAGACTCCATTCCCGACCAGCCATGTCCCTGCGGGGTCTCTACGCCTCTTTCTCTTTTGAAAATATAACTACATAGGTTCATTTGGGGAAAAAGAAAATGCAGCCTGTCTGCACAAAACAGGCATTAGGTGGTACACAGGAGGGTTGGAGAGAGGGGGTTGCAACATATGCGTGAAGAATCATAGAATCATAGAATAGAGGAAGTGAAGCTAATTCTCCCTTGAGAGCAGTGGGCAGAACGCGTTGGCTAATCTTAGTGCATAGAAATCTGAGCAGTTCCTCTGGTTCAATAATCTCGTGTCAACATTTTGCCCCAAATAGCTGGGGTTTTTTTTACAGACCAGGGAGGGGAAGCAGCTTCGAGTGCTTCTCCACTGATTCTTCAGCAACTGGCTAGCAAGATGCAAAAAAAAAAAAAAAAAAATCTCATGTGTTACATTTACACCTACTCCCCTTTTAAGCTGGATTCTTTATTACCAGTGGTATTTGGGGTGGCGTTTTAATACCCATGTCAAAAAAGTTGAAAGCAATTTGCACTGAGGTTGTTCTCTAAGGATTTGCCTCTGTTCTTACCAGCCCGAAGAGCAAAAACGTGTGAAATTACTTCTTTAGTCCTCTCCAATGCCAGAAATCAAGATGCCAAAACTGCTGGTGTTAAAATGAATACTAAAAGTGTTTGTAGGAGGGTATCTGTATAACGCCCCTGCCTATTTTTAGAAACATTGGCCTTTACTTTGGGCCATTTTTAATTCAGATTTTTTTATTTGCAAGTTGATTGACACCTAAAAAGCAGAAAGGAGGCAAAGAACAAAGTAGGGAAAATATTTCTCCTAAATAAGAGGGTCCAAAGGGTATTGTTCTGAAGAACTCATACAGATAAGAACAACACAGGCTTGCCATTGGGGAAATGAACGAGGGGACGAATAAACAGTTCACAGAAGAGGTACAAGGGGCTGGTAAATACAGAAGAAAAGATCACCTCCACGGTGATCAAAGACATGGAAATGGAAACAACAGGGAAAGGCCATTTTTCACCTCCTGAATTGGCAAAGTTGGCAAAAGGGTAAGGAAGTGGTCTTGCCCACGCGCCTCTTGTGGAGGAGTAAACTGGCTAACTTGTTGTAATATTTTAAGATAGCCAGAGTGCATTTTAGATTTAAGAGTACCTTTGGCACATGAACTTATCCTATAGAATGAAACAAGTTTGCAGTCAAATATTTATAAACAAGAATATTAACATAATATTAGGATAGTGAAAAATTAGAAACAACTGTGGTATCTAACCACAAAGGAGGGATACATAAATTATGTCCTCTCCATACGATGGAATACTACATCGTTGACGAAAATCGTATTTGTGAGGAACACGTAAGAGGAAATATAATCTAACGGGAAAGTTTTTAAGCAGGATATATAAAATTAATACTTTGATCCAATGACATTTTTTTTCATAGAAAAATGACTAAGTGTTAATGAGCGGTTGTTTCTGGTAATAGGAATTGAGGGTAATTTTTCTTCATTCATCTTACTTTTCTTCTCCAGGGGTAGTTTAGTGTCACGGTTTGAAGCAAAGACTGTCGCCCAGTGTTCCTAGATTCAAATCTTGACCCTTCTCCTTTTATAACTATGCAATCGTAAGCAGGTAACTGAATCTCTCAGTGTCTCTGTTTGTAATTTGGGGATAATGAGAGTACTCACTGCACACAATTGTTATGAAGACTCATATATGTAGAGAGATGGCATGGTACCTGGCCTTGGATAGAGTGAGCACGCCATCCTTGGTAGCCGCTATTATTCCTTATAGTTGTCAGTATTTTCTAAATTTTAAGAAGCTATGACTTTAAAAAATCAGAATTTTCAAAGCAGTGACCAGGCAAGGAGGATAGCCTGGGTAGGTCCACGTGTGAAGGGAAAAGACTCAGGAACCACACAGTTGCCCTCAAGTTGAATCAAAGCATCGGGGTAGTATATTTACTTAAAAATGAAGAAAAGACAAAGAAGGTTGGAAGGCTGGAAGGAAAGACGGAGGGAGGGAGGGAGGAAGGGAGGGAGGGAGGGAGGGAGGGGATTGAGGGCAAGCATTCTTAGAAAGATAATGGGACGGTGGCAAGTAGGACACAGTAAGGGTTGCTGAGTCCTCATTGGAACTCCGTGTTTAGCATGCATGTCATATAGTTCACATGCACGCATTCCCACATTTGCATCACAACAAGATCACCTAGGGGAAGAGGAAGAATTATTTTCAAAAGAAAGATTCCCAGGCCCCTCTCTTGGAGATTCTGATTCGATAAGTCTAGGCTAGGGCCAGGTAATCTCTTTTTTTAATAAGCAGGGAAGTAGGAAACCTCTGATTTGGACAGATAAAAGATCTCCAGGCGTTCAAGAGCTACTGAGTCTGGCACCAGGAAGCCAGAGGCATGTCCAGCACAGGTGTCTTTGTCTAGATTGTTAAACACACATGAACCTCAGGACACGGGGAACAGGACTGGATGACTTCTAGACCTTCATAGCTCCTTGATTTTTTCATGCTATTAAAACCTCTCCTGATAACTTCTCTGCTTGACATTTAAGGTTATCCATATTCTGGCTTATCCTGACCCTTTGAACTTTACGTCCCCTTTCCACACACCCCCTCCCCCGCCCCCGGTCCTCAAGCACATTCTCTACACTGTCCCTAAACCACAATTTCTTTTCTTGGCCTTTGCCTGGGCTGTGTCCCTCACCCTCCCTTAACCTCTCCGATTCTACCAATCCCTCTCTGTCCTAGCCGAATGTCTCCTCCAGAAGCCTTCTGTGCCCCAGCCACTCATCAGTGACATTTACATGGACAGCCAAGTTCAGAAGGCTGTTGTCCTGCCCTGTATTGCTCAGTGACTTACTTGTCAACCTCAGCAAGAAGGACCTTGATCACGACAAATACAAGAATATCGCCTTATAGCACATCAAAGATTTCCGTATCTATTATGTCTCTTCACCACAACCACAGGAAGAAGATAATGTTATCACCTCCATCAGAGAGTTGAGGAAACTGAAGTTGAGGGAGGCTTTCTTGCTCGCCTATGGCAAAACTACGCAGAGATGGCAGAATTCAAAGACTGTACCATGGGTAAAAGGAACAGGGGATCCCCCCCCCCATGAAAATTTCCAACGTGGAGGGTTAATGAATCACTTTCTTTGTTGTCCAGACCGGGGTGGTGGAGAGGGAGGCCAAGCCCCGAGGCTTTGAAGAACAGCTGCCTCTCAGGGCTGAGATGCACAGACTTAGCTGGTGGGCTCACGATCATGATCGCAGCTGTTGCTGGCTTTAGGGAGCCCCACGGCTGTTACCAGGAGATGGACTCAAAGAGAGCAGGAAATAGAATCCTGTGAAAATAACTGTGCTTATGTGTAGGGCAGGCTATTCTCCCTTCTCGAGGCTCAAAACGTTCTAAAGGTGTAATGTCCTGAGTCCTTATAGGAAGACCAGCTTTGGCGAGTACAAGGGAGGGAGCCAACAGAGAGGAGGTAAGTGCCTTAAACTAGCCTTTCCTGAACAGTCTTGGAAATGGAAAGCAGAGTGTTTGAGGGCTGCTTTTTAATTATCAGCATTTGTGATAAGCCCTGAAGAAGAATGTTCTTGGTAGAGCTGGGGAGCCCTAAGAGTGCCTATGGAACAGACAGTGGGACTGGGGATAAATGGCTTGCTTCCCTCCCCTCCCATGCCTTCCCTATAATACCAGCTGTTGCCATATTATGGACCTTAGTGTCTTTTTTGATGCTGAAGGGACTGTGCCTGCAGATGAGCCCTCACTCTGTGTTCTCTTTTGATATCTTTATTACCTATCTTACTTGTCCCTAAGCTTCCTCTTCCCTCACCACATTTCCCTTTCCTCCAGTCTGGACTTGCCTTTCTCACTCTCCGGGGAAGACTGGTTGCTCCTCCCATTGCTATTTCTTGCTAGTGTAGGTTTTCTGCCTAGGGTGAGTGGTGCCACCCCACTGCCTATCCAAATCCTCAGTGTTCTTTCTGGTCTACTCTGACTACCAGCCTCTGTTGCACGTATAGTGAGTGCTAAGCAGGCCGACACAAGGGGCGGTGAGTGGATCTGTGGCCCCCAGATGCCAACCTTGGCAAGGGTTCCTTACCTGGCACCTGATTCAGTGTATGAAGTCCCACAGTGTTTCCCTCGTCGATGCTTATCCGCCGCCTTTGCCCCACCCTCTCCCATTTCTGCCGGAGTGTAGCACTGGGGGCTTTCTTTGAGCTGTGCGCAATCACTCAACGCCATTCTTACTGGGCTGGGAGAGCAACTTCCTCCTTCTTGGGGCTACCCAACTAGCTTTGCTCTCACGAACTCGCTTCCAGATTGGCTAATGCATTCAACTTGCAACACACATTTCCCAAGACTAGAACAGACGTCCACAGTGTGATAGAGGACTAGGCTTCGGGGTGTCAAGTACAGCACACGACAGTGATCATGTATGTGTCTGTGTAGATTATACTGGTAAGGAGATCTATACATTTCACAAAGTGTTAGAAGTTTTGTATAAAACAAAAAGGGCTGAGAGTTACCGGATGGATGGATAGCAATTATGAGTACTTTCTACATAGAGAAAATGTCATTGGCAAGCTAGTAAAACGGTGCCAAGTTGGGATTTTTTAGTAACCCTGTCATGAGCAGGTCAATTATTTACCCCAGAATGGGTGATGTCAAGATGCAGAAAAGTTTCCTTAGGAGTCAAGGTCAAAGGTGACCCTCAAGGCACAGCGAAATGCCACAGTGTCTCCTGATAGTTACGTGTGGGTATAGCTCATTTCTGAGGAAAACTATGGTCAAGAAAAAAGGTTTCGGCAGAAATAGGTTGCAAGCTATACCTTAAGAGCACTTGGGGTTGGGCCAGGACCTGCTGGGTAAGATCTGAAGCTGTTGGACCAGCGTCATCTCCTACCCCTGCTGTTCTGAACACTGGGGCCCACAGCTACGCGGTTGATGGGGAACCATTAAGAAAAGAGCTTTCTTAGGAGCAGTCCAATCCGCACCAGAATCTACCCTGGGTTCTCGGGAGCGGAGATTTCTGCATCTGTAGCCAGTCTTCCCGGACAGGAACTTACCAAGAGCCTCTGCTGTGAGGTTGGGTTCTATCTGAAAAGCGCAGAAAGGATGCCTAGGACTCCCAGTCTGCCCCCCCCCCCAGCTCAGCAGGATCAGAAGGCTTTGACAAGGAACTACAGTGGGGGAAGGGAAGAGGCATTCCCTCTCCGGACTAGAGATGGGATGGGGAGTGGAGGTGGGGAAGCTGCGGCTTGAGCTTTGAACGTGATCTCTCAACCTCAACAGGAAGACCCAGCACCAGCAACAACTTTCTTATGGCTCCCAATTTGGCACTTCTAAGGCCCCCTCTCTGGGGGTGGGGGATGGATGTTTCCAAGGAGGAAGGGAATTCACAGAATATCTGACCTGGAACAGACAGCCTCAGAAAATCTGGGGAGAGCCCACTGTCTTTGTTTTTCAGTGAGGGGGCCCTCTTGGTCAAAATCCTACCGAGGTTGTGGGTGAGCGCCTGATGATTTTAGGTTACAGACTTGACCTCGAAATGATGGCATTCATCATTTCGTTCTGTTGACTTCTTTGCTCTTCAGCTCAGGAGCAAATTTCCTAGCAGTCACCCCAACGGGGCTATTATTTATGCTCTTCTCCACTCCCCTCTGCCTGCTGTCGGAAAGGAAAGGTCTGTGTTACCTGCAGTGCCCGAGCTCAGATCCTGGCCCCACCAGGGACTGGTTAAGAACCTTAAGGCAGTTATTTCTCTAAGCCAGGACTCATCTGTAACACGAGGATAATAATTATACCTCACCCGGTGGTAGGAAAGATTAAATACGAGGTGTGAATGTGATTTGTTTCCCTCTCCTTTTACTTTTTTTTTTTTTTTTTTGAGTATGGTTGACACACAACATCACATTAGTTCCAGGTGTACAAGTCAGTGATTTGTCAGTGATTATACATTGCTCTACATTCGCCACAAGCGTAGCTGCCATCTGTCCACTTTTAATAGAGCAAATATGTAGCATTCTAATAAATCTCATGCACACTACTCCGCACAAGCCATTCTCGAAACCTCTGGGTCCCAGCTGGTGTGTAGGATCCCATCCAGCTGCAAAAACTGTAAGGGCCTGAGATTCTGCATTGGTTCCAATAGGCTTCTTGGGGCTAGAGAGAAGCTGTGGTCAGCACATGCGACGGGGCTGCAGACGACAGGGCTAACCCGAGGCTTGCAGCTGTTGCGCGGCAGGGATCTGTGCGAAAGAGGAGTTGGAGCAAAGGGAAAGCTCCAAACCCGATTAGAGCTGCAAAGAAAAAGGCAGCTGCCGGTTTGTCCCGAGTAAATCAAATTGTGACATTTATTGGGCTATTTCCAGAATAACACCAGCAAAACTGGAATGCAGGATAATCTTTTCCGAGAAGGATCTTAGCTAAGCAGACTGCAAGAACCAGCCTTGTCTGCTGGAGTCCGCCTGGCTTAATGAAAAGGTCATAGGTTGGGACACACAGACCTGGGTTTTAATTCTGTCTCTACTACCTCCCAGTGACTCGAGGTGGGTTATTGAACCTCTCCAAGCCTCATGTTCCTCCTCCCTTAACAACGACAGCAAAAGGTAAATCATAAATGAACCTTGCAGGGGGGTGGTGGGGGTTAGGAATTAAGAAAAGTACTTGATAGATAATTGATACTCAATAAATAGGAAGTAGGTGACCATGAGCACATCACACCAGCTCACCAGAGTCCTCCGGACTTGGGGCCATCATTTCTTAGATTTATACCTGGTACAATGCAGAGAATTGGGTGGGGGAGGAGGAGGTAGGCAAGGTTGGGGGTGGGTGGTAGAGGGGGAAAAGGAGATCAAAAGGCCTATAAATATCTGTCAAACTTTAAAATGCAAATCCCTTGCCTGTGGCCCTGTTGGGACCAAACCTTCCATTCTCACCTTTCTGGGAAGAGCTCCAGAGGAAAAAAAGGTTGAGCATAGTCTTTCCCTTCATGGAGTTTTTGGTTTGGTTTGGTGTGATTTTGTGGCCAAGTCTGGATATGGGATAAATGTTTTCATTCCACCCAGACCTGGAAGCATGAGTAGCAAGTTAAGACACAATTGCATATGGGTTTCTTTGTGCATAGACCATGAGTTCCTTGAGAAATCTATCTCACCCTTACTATAGCCCCAGCAATTTACATGATACTTGGCATAGAGTACCTGCTTGTTGAATGGATGGATGGATGGATGGATGGATGGATATTTATTCTGAGCATAGTAAGTCATCTTCACTAGTTGGTGACCTAGTTCTCAAGGATCCCTTTGCTCTACACTTCACTGGGAGCCATGACTGGAGGTGGGGGAATCTCTTCTGAGGGTCAACCATGGCCCTCTGACAAACTCTTGGATGGTCTCTCCAGTGGCCTGGGCTCTGTGCAGCCACATCCCTGGTGCATATGATGTTATGGAGCAGATTTGCCCTACCACATGTCCCAAAGAGATGGCCTCTTCTTAGGAGTCCCCACTGTTGGTAACTTACTTTTGAAGAAAGCATAGAATTCCAGGTGGATTTCACAAAAAGGAACTTTAAGGATAAGAGAGCCAATAATTATCTGACACTCACTGTAGGCCAGGTCCCTCTCCCCCAAGTCAGAAACATGGAGCATCACTTCCTTTCCTCCTTTCCTCTTCCTTTGCTGGCCTTGTTTTCTCATGAAGTTGTATTTGTATCAGTGGGTGAGTGGGTTTTTTCTAGAAAGGCTCTAACCAATGTCCCAAGTCTGGGATGACCTAAAACACATGTCATTGTTTAGATTCTATCCTGGATAAACTCACCGATGTTAGTCTTATCCAAGGACCCGATAGTCTTCCTCTCCCCTTCTCTAAACTGCATCTACCATGCAAGCCTCCTACCGATCACTCACCCCCAGAAAACCTCTGAGGACTGCCTGGGTCCTTGCTGACCACTCTCTTCTGCATTCTGATGCCCTCAGACACCACTCCCTTCACCCAGCACTCGGTGGTATTGTTATCCCAAGAACACATGAGTTTGATATTACAACTAAATCAGAAACACCTCAAAGTGAGTACACAGATATGACTCCTGTGTCCGCTGCAACATGCCTGGCCCAGTTCTAAATCCATCCTGAGAATTCAATTAAAAATGGCAGCATAATGGTGGTCAAAGCATGGGCTTTGGCTTCAGGCAGATTTGGGTTAAGAGGTTAACTTCATCCATTCATTCATTCCACAAGGGTGTATTAAATGTGCACGACATGTTCGACACTGTTGAAAGCTCTGGGAGTATAACAAAGAACAAAATGAAGTTTCTTCTCTTGTGTTGTTATTCTTGGGGTAAGAGCCAAACGAACAAAAAGTCTAGTGATCTGTGAAGAAAATAATGTAGAGTAAGAGGCAAGTATGAAGGAGTGTGTGTCCAAGCAGTGGACGTGGCTACTTAGCTAGGAAGCTCACAAAAATACTAGCTGAAGGGTGATAAGGAGCTTACTATCCAGAGATCTTCGAGAAGTCCAGGCGGAGGGAACAGCAAGTTCAAGAGCCAGAGTTTGATGTGTTTAAGGAAATGAAAGAAAGCCAGCACCCCTGGGGCAAGGTGAGCGATGAGGGGGAAGAGGTTGGAGATAAGGTTACAGAGATAGGCGGGGGTCAGCCATGGTGGACCTTATAGGCTCTGTCAGGGGCTTTGGAATTTGTGCAGAGCATGATGGGAAGGTTTTACACGGGTGTGGGTTGGGGGGCTGTTAGGATGTGATTTGCAATTTCAGTAGATTTATCTGGCTGACGTATGTGCTGTGAAGGGCTCGAGCTCTTTGAAGTAAGG
This sequence comes from Ursus maritimus, assembly GCF_017311325.1. NCBI lineage: Eukaryota > Metazoa > Chordata > Mammalia > Carnivora > Ursidae > Ursus > Ursus maritimus. The sequence goes on along the minus strand of NW_024426774.1, from coordinate 13,219,241 downwards.
AGATCAATTTGAAAGCGCTTTTGGTAGTTCGTGCAAGAGCTGCCGGGACCCACGCCTTGGAGGTGCAATACAATTGGGAGGAGATGTGTGCCCTGTGTGACCACAGGCGTGGTGCTTTACTTCCTTCGGTTGCTTTCTTTCTTTCTTTTTTTTTTTTTAAAGATTTTATTTATTTATTTGACAGAGACAGAAACAGCCAGTGAGAGAGGGAACACAAGCAGGGGGAGCGGGAAAGGAAGAAGCAGGCCCATAGCAGAAGAGCCTGATGTGGGGCTCGATCCCAGAACGCCGGGATCATGCCCTGAGCCGAAGGCAGGCGCCCAACCGCTGTGCCACCCAGGCGCCCCCTTCGGTTGCTTTCAAAAGTAGTAAAACATGTATATTCTGATTATGACAAGGCCTGGCCCATTGTAGGCACTGTGCAAAGGTCATTAAAGTAGAAACATGTGCTGGGAAGGAGCTACTCTTAGCTAATGCCCCACTGTAGGCTCCAACGAGGATGACCCGTCTTGAGGACATTTGGCCCTGGTGGTTAGAGCTTTGAAGGAAGGGGACCAAAGCTCTGGGAGATTCAGTGTCCTGCTGCCCCTCACATCCTACTCCTTCCTCACACACCCAAATCCCCCAATCTCCCCAAGGGTTGACTTTGATAGTTATTTTTTTAATTCTGAGAATTAAAGTAAGCTTTGTGATTGTTTCTTGAATATTCACAATACTGTTTTTCTGGGACTCTGAACTACTCTGATTTAGTGGCCAGTTTTCTATAAATCGAATCAGTACAGGTCATTGCATCTCACTGATGGGTGGTTTCTTGAAAAGTGCCACAGCCTTTGATAAATGAGGAATAGATAGAAGCCTGATTCTTACCGGAGACTCTTTGGAGATAGACTAGCTCTGGGCTCCAGTCCTGGTTCTGCTGGTTACTAGAGGTTGACCTTGGATAAGTTCCTCAGCTTCTCTTAGCTTCATACATAAACTAGAGATAATTACCATCTCAAAAAGTCATACAGGTTATAATGGAACACATCTTAAAAAACATCATTTGTGGTTCATCGATGGATTTGGCACACCAAAATCAGTAATGCTAACTGTGCGCATTAATATATGTCTTTCGAGAGGCCATTCATCCCCAACATGTGGATGAGGGTGCAGAAAGGAGGAAGTAGCATTCTCTCACCCTGCGAAGGAGAAACAAGCTGGAGGCTGGGAAGCAGCCAGTCTCTTCGGAACTAGGACAATTACTCAAACCACGGCCTCTGAGGCTAAAGAGGGTCCTTTGGTCTGTCTCACAGGATGTAGACCCGGTGGTACCGAGTCCTTTGACACCTCCCATAGAACTATCCCAGCTGTGAAGTCGTGGGGGCCTCACAGGGCCTGCACCGGAGACGCCTGTGTTTGGACAACCTGTAAAAGAAGCCTTCTGGGATCTGGCGTCCGCAGAGAGAACACTCTCAGTTTAATAGAGATGCAAATGATTCTAGCCATAATGATTACATTGGCGCACTTGCGGCAGCCGGGATGACTTGAAAACAAAACACAGCAAAAAGGGAAAGGGTGTGAAGTCTACCTTCCCATGGACATTGAATAGATCACTCATTCTCATTTCCAGAGTCAAAGGGGAGAGCCCTCCCCAGCTTCCCTCAGAGCTGTTGAGTGGTGGATGGAGAGGTGAAGTCATGATGAGGCAAACACGGTAGAATTCGTTCTCTAGGGCTCTGACCAAAGAATTCTCGCGAGGCAGGCAGTTTTTGCCATTTGGGGAGGTGGACATTTACCTTTGCGGGTCTTGGCACAGAATAATGCTGAGGAAGCTCGGATACTTAAGCTCTATTAAAGAACTTCTGCTTTGGCGCTTACAAGAACTCTTCCAAACATTAGCACAAAATATTCAGAGTCAGGCTGCTCGCATAAGGGTCAGCCTACATTGCTGATGACCCTCCCCTCCGTTGCCAAACAGGCAATATATTGAACTTCTCTGGCCTGGAGATAAAGAAGTCAGGCATTCAGACAATCATCAGAAAGGATTCCACTTTTTTGGACTGTTCCCGGGGCTGACTCTGCAGCGTGTCAGATTAAAGGCAATGTGGCAAGTCCTTGTAAGAGGCTGACGCAAGCTGTTAGCTGAGCCTGATAAAAGCTTTTCCTGGCTAAGGAGGTGATAAACATTGCTGGGTTAATCTGCAGACGAAGGAGGTTGCCTTCAGTGATATTATTTATACTGTTTTGCCCGAAGTGCTACCAGTGCAACAGAAATAGTCAGCAGTTGGTTCGGCCTGTCCACCTTCAGAAGACAAGGCATCTTAAAATGACTAAGGGGAGCCAGGGAGCGAGCTGATGAAGGGAAGCATCCAACCAGATTTGATCTTTCTCCACGGAGAATGGAAGAACTATGACCCTGAATTCTCCACCAGGCAACCCGCACCCATGTCCGGAAGCTTCCTGTACCAGCTCTTCCGCCAGCTGCTACAGGTCCAGAAAGACAAGATGCTCAAGGCTAGTCCAGAGACAAAAAGGCCAATGAATCAACACAAAATGTTTTCCAGGTAGTCATTCAGAAGTCTGTCGGAAATTAGGAAATACCCCTTAGGATCCCTTTTCTGATGATGCTAACCTGGAGATAGAACTCCCTTTTTCTGAAAACACCTCTCCCACCCTCATACTTCTCCCTAGTAGAATGTTATGGTGTCCACATTTTTTTTACCCAAAGGGCAGTGTTTGGCTACACTTCGCTTAAATCCAAATCTGAAAGTTGGTTCCCCTTCCAAATGATGGTAGCTGACACAGAGACCATTAACGGAGTGGCTATCATGTGTGGCAGTCACTTTACCTTTATTAAAACAACCGTATAGAACACCATCTACCACTGTGTCTCCAGGACCCAGCATAGTGCTTATCATATAATAGGGGTTACATAAATATTTGAATAAATGAGTCTCGAAAAAGTCAGGAAATGTCCCCAAGTTCACATAGAAAATCTGCAACAGAAAAGAATTTGAAAATAGGCATGTCCAAGAACATGACCCATGTCCCCCCCCCCACACACAAGTAGGGTCCCCTTGATTATGAAATCTGGAAGAAAACCCCAAACCTTAAGACTGATCATTCAAAGCCCGGAGTATTAAGGACAGAACAGGGGCTTTGTTTGAAGCCAACAAGGAGAAACCATTTCTGGGATTCTGGTAACTTAGAGGCAGATCTTTGAAAGAGTATTTTGGAATAAAGCAAGACCTCCCTAGCAAGGTCGTCAATGAAGTGATGAGCAAGTACGTAAGTGGCAACTTACAATAAAAGTCTGTATTACAAGTGACATCATAATCAAATCAGCAAGGAACAGGAACAACATGGGAGGCTTTAAAAAAATGCTATAATCTGGACAATGAAAGAAGAGAACTCCTTCAGGAGGAGAGACTGAAAATTGACATCAGAGTTCATATATTCATGCTTATATTCAAAATGGAGCAAAATGAACCCAGATTAGTCACTCCCAACTCATTTTGTTTCCATCTCACAAAATCCCAAGTGAAGAACATCTCTAGATGCCCAGAGTGAACAAATCAAGATAAGCAGATCCCTGGAGGAATGTGGTTTTTTGTTTTTTGAGGAATGTTTTAATAAGAATTACTTTTGCTTCTGAGTATTCAAAATACTGCAATACGGCCCTTACAGAGTCGTTGAGAGGATTAAAGAGCTTGTGAAAAACCTAGTTTGCACCTAGTAGGTACTCAGGAAATATTCCTTTTCCCTCCTGCCCAGCAATTTTAAATTCAGTCTTTCTCCTCCTCTACGACCAGGTTGGGTGCACCTTTGGTACTTTGTGTGAATTGATGAGCTCACAAATAAACTATTACACTTATATGGTCAGAATCCTTTAGCATCCTGGTCAGGTTCTTTGCTGCATTTTGTCCTATTTACTTCGCCCTTTGTCCTAAGATACCTTAGCTCTCTTTCTGCTCCAGATTCCTCATCACCTCTCCTCCCTCCTTGGCCATTTCTTTGGCCACATAGTGATTTGTTCCCTGGAGACCAGAGTTCTGAGTAAGACTCCACAGTTGACATGGATTGTTTACTATTCCATAAGCATGCCAGATCTCATCCTTTATTGCATGTCATTACTTCAAGCTATTCCCTCATCTACTGAAATGTCCTCTGCTCATAATGCTGCTCCAATCCTGCCACTCAAATTTCTGCCTATACTTCAAAGCCCAGTCACCTCTCATGTTTGCTAAAAAAAAAACAAAAACCCTCCCTCCTCTGAAGGACTCCTATAGTATCGATTGCCCGTTCCATTCATTTAACAATGAATTCTGTGCTAGCCAATATAATTTATTCCTCCTGTGTAAATATGCCACATTTCCCTAACTTACTCTAGATTGTCAATTCCTTGCAAGTAAAAATTGGATTTTACACCACTTTGTGTTTTCTGACAGTCCTTGGCATTTGATGTGTATAATATTCCGTTGACCATCAATAAATATCTCTGGCGTCAATCAATGTGCACTGTCCAAATGACTTCACTTGGAACCAGGAACCGGCTACAGCAAGGCTTGGAACTACATCAAAGGTTAAGTGCGTCGGGCATCTCAGAACCTCTACCATCCTATTACCATACTCTTATCCCCAGTGATGTCAGGAATTGGTGAAATAAGCAGATTTATAGGTTAGGAGAGAAGTTTTAGCTAAAGATCTGTATCTGAGTCAGAAACACATATACAGTTAAAGTCATAAGAGTAGAAAATATCTAGACTCTATGGAGAGTAAGAGAAGAGATAGAACTGGGATACCAGTACTTAGGAAGCATGAATATTTAAGCCTATGAGGTCAAAAATTATAGCCAAGGGATGCCTGGGGGCTAGGTCATTAAGCGTCTGCCTTCAGCTCAGGTCATGATTCCAGGGTCCTGGGATTCAGTCCCTCATTGGGCTTCTTGCTCAGCAGGGAGCCTGTTCCACCTGCCATTCCCCCTCCTCTCTGACAAATAAATAAATAAAATCTTTAAAATAAATAAAAAATAAAATAAAATTATAGCCAACGAGAACTAGATAAACCAAGAGGCAGTGTTGATATGGAAAACAGGAGAACTTTCAGGAAAGAGGGAAGTTTATGTCTTTTATAATTATTCCAAGCTATTTAAGGACATTTGGGGGATTCTTAAGAGGAAGCTTACACCAAAGTCAAATGTGTTTAAGAGACATTCAAATGATTTAGTTCACAAATTTGACATTCCATAGTTTAGATGGACTTCGAGAATTGAAAATGCTTCAACACTGAAAAATCAAACATGACATTCAACATCCATTACATACCACTAGGCATTTGTGCAAAGATACACATGCAGACCCACTGGAGTCATTAAAGAGTAAAACAGACCATATTTATTGATATGGAGTAATTTCTAAGATACACTAATATATTGGTACAGAACACCTCTGGATGGATCTATAAGAAATTAAACACTGTGCTTGCCTCTAGATGCAAGAATTGTGGTCCAGTCATTAGAATAGAAAGGAGATTGACTTATTCATTCTCTATTTTTTGTACTAGTTCACCTTTTCTATTAACCACATGAAAATCCTACCTTAAAAAATAAATAACACTTAAGAATAACCACTGATTTAAATACATACATATATATGTATGTATATATATCTGTTCAATTAGGATAGGTGGGATCCTTGAGAGGGGAGGACTGATTGCATTTATTTAGGACTCCCCTTGCCTAGGAATTCATATATAGTAAGTGCTCTACAAACATGACACTTTTCTAAAACAAAGTTAAACTTGATTCAAAGTATTTTATATGTTTTTAGTGAAATGTTGAAAAACCAAAATCGTAACTTCAGAAAAAGCAAAAAAATTCAAAAGTATTTCAAATTTGAATCTAATTTTAAAACATGGCATAATGTAATAAATACTAGAATAATAAACCAAAGTTTTATATCCAATCTTGGGGAAATCTCTTCATTACTCTGGACTCGTTTTCTATAAAACAATAAAATAATAATGGCAGTGCACATGTGGGAGATGTTGGAATATTAACCTTTTAGATATTAAGGTGTTTGGACAGGTAAAATTCTCTACAATTTGTTTTTGTTTTTAAAAGTTTTATTGTGATATAATTCACATACCACAGAATTTATCTATTTAAATTGCACAATTCAATGGTTTTAGTAAATTGGAGTTTTGCAACCATCACCACAATCAACGTGAGAACATTTTCCTCATCTGCCCACTCCCCCCCAAAAAACATCCCATTAGCAGTCATTTCCCCTTCTCCCTCCTCAACCTCTCCTCCTCTGCTCCAACTCCCATAGCCTTGGTAACCATGAGTCTACTTTCTGCTTCTATAAAGAGTTACATAAATTGAATTGTATATGTAATCTTTTCCAACTGGCCTCTCACTTAGCATGCTTTCAAGGTTCATCAGGTTGTAACAGGTATCAGTACTTCCTTTTCTTTTTATTGCCAATATTCCATTCTATTGATATACCACATTTTGTTTTTCATTCATCAGCTGACGGACATTTGGATTGTTTCCACTTTTGGGCTATGGATATTTGTGTAGAAGTTTTTTGGTGGATATATATCTTCATTTCTCTTGGGTGTATTTTTGAGCGTGGATCTGCTGGATCATATGGTAACTATGTTTAACGATATGAGGAATCACCTGACTTTTTCCAAAATGGCTGCTCCATTTTACATTCCTACCAGTAGGTTATTTCTGGTAGGAATGTAAATCTCCATTTTACATTCCTACCAGTAGGTTATTTCTGGTAGGAATGTAAATCTCTCCACACCCTCAGCAACACTTGTCTTTATGATTCTGTCTGGCTGTCCTATTGGGTGTAAAGTGGTATCTCATTGTGATTTTGATTTGTATTTTTCTGATAAATAATAAATTTGAGTTTTTTCATGTGCTTATTGGCCATCTGTACATCCTCTGTGGAGAAATGTTTATTCAGGTATTTTATTCACTTTTAATTTATCTTTTTATTATTGAGTTGTTAGAGCTTTTTAGACACGTGTCTCTAGTCACGAGTCCTTTATCACACTCATGATTTGAAAATATTTTCTCTTTTATGGTTGTCTCATTTTGATAGTATCCCCTGAAACACAAAAGTTGTTGGTTTTGATGAAGTAGAACGTATTTGCTTTTGTTGTCTAAGCTTTCAGTGTCTTATCTAGGAAATTCTTGCTTAATCCAAAGTCACAAAGATTTATGTTCATGTTTTCTTCTAAGAGTTTATACTTTACAACCAGATCTTTGATCCATTTTGAGTTAATTCTGCATATTGTACGAAGTAGTGCTCAAAATTCATCCCTTTACATATGGATATCCAGTAGTGCCAGTAGAACTGCTGAAAGAAAACTGTTTCCCCACTGAGTTGTGTTGGTACTCTGGTTGAAAACCAATTGAACATAAATGTTAGAGCATATGTCTGCACCCTCAATTCTATCCCATTGATCTGTATGTCTACCTTGATGCCACAACAACACATTCTTCATTACTGAAACTTTGTAGAAAGTTTTGAAATCAGAATCAGGAGAGGTGAGTCCTCCCCCCCCTTTTTAAGATTGTTTTAATCTATTCTGTGTCCTTTAAACTTCCATACGGATTTTAGAATCAACTTGTCCATTTGTGCAAAGAAAGCAGCTGAAATTGATTGAGATGACCTTGACTCTATAAACTAGTTTGGGAAATATCTTAATATCAAATTGTCTGATCCATGAACACGGGATGTCTTTCCATTTATTTAGGTTTGATTTCTTTCAACAATATTTTGTAGTTTTCAGAGTGTACATTTTGCACTTCTTTTGTTAAATTCATTCCAAAGTATTTTATCCTTTTTGATGCTACTGTGAACAGAATTTCTTAAATTTCATTTAGTATTATTCACTGCAGATGCATAGAAATATAATTGATGTTTGTATTGATCTTGTATCCTGATCTTGTACAATTGATCTTGTATCTTGCAATCTTGCTGAATTAGTTCTAATAGCTTCTAGTGGGTTTGTTAGAGTTTTGAATAAAAGATCCTCTCATCTGCAAATAGCAACAGTTTTACTTTTTACTTTCCAATCTGGTTACCTCTAGACTTTTTGAATGTTAAATAAATTAATGCACAATTTAATATTTAGTTATTGAAGTCAATATAGTACAAAATCATTTTTTAAAAAGGAAAGAAAAAAAGTGCTATGGAAAAAAAATCAGAAAAGCCAATAAATTAGGAAGCAAGAAATCTGGTTCCCACACCATTATTAATTAGTTGTGTGATCCTGAGCAAATTTCTAAGTCTTTTCTCATTATACATTCTATTTTGCAAATTTTTTTTCCATTTGGCATACCTGTGACCTCCTGGGGTTATGTAAGAAGTAACTTTCCCCAGTTTTTTCAGCCATTACAACCATAATTTTTAGTAATTATACTGAGCATCTTCCTCCTTTTCCATTTTTGCCCTTCACAAAGAGAGTAAGGTTACCAACACTGGAAGAGCACACTAAATGTATCTTCATATTGAGAGAAAATAAAACTCTCAGGAAAGGCACAACAGAAGACATTGAGGGAATGTAGGCAATTACAAAGAGTTATTCTCAAGGGAACAAGCTGAAATACAAATGAAAACTTTAGAGGTTTGTGGAAGAAATGAACAAAAGTGAGCAAATGGATGAAGCATTTACTCTAGTACTGTACTAACATTTTAAAACTTTAACTAAAGTAAAATCAATAAAGATATAAAAAATGGTAAAAGTGTGTTTTAAAAATATATCTTAAGTTTTAACCACAAGGATCATCTTTTAAAACCAAAGTTTTAGATATTTTTTATTAAAATTTTAATTAAAATGGAAAAATGTCTCATGATACACAGAATCATGTTACATTTTTAGGCCAAATGTAAAGATTCTGCCTCTGCCTCCGCTAGTGCTGATGGTACTAAAATTCTAAGTTATAATTAAATGTTTTTAATTCCATTTCACAAGTTTTGGAACCTTAGTTTTAATCTTTGACATAAAGGAAGAGGACTATCCAAAGAAGTACCAGAGTCACTTTTGTCCTTATGACACTGTAGAAAACTCAGAGAAACTTTAGCTGCCTCCGGGAAACAGTATTCTTCATTTCCAGCTGTTTTATAAGCCTGGACACACTGTTCAGTTTCTTTAATATGTATTTTAGGGTTACTCAAATTGTTGGCATCATCTTTCTTGAACTGGGCTGGGTTATGCTTCTGAGAACTATGCTTCATTTTCTGAGTTGTGTTTTTAGCTTTCTCAAACACTGGGACACCTTCTTCATCAGAGGAATGTCTGTCAAGGCAAACGCTCTTCTTCATTACACTTTTCTGAGTGGTTTGCACACCAACCTTTCTACTATGATCTAAAGCAGTATTTGGTGGTCCAGCTCTAACACTGGAGGTCTTTACTATTGGGTTATTGACAGAATAAGATTTAGAAGTATTCATTTTATAGTTTTCTTGAAGTAGCTGGTCTCCTTTTAGAACTTTAGATTTTCTAGATTCATTTTGCAAATGAATTCCTAGAAGATCCTTTGAAAGATGTGATGGACAATCCGAACCACTGTTAGCAATAGAAGATTCTTTTATGGTAACTAGGGACAAAGTTTTCAGGTCAACATTTGGTTGTGCATTGTCCCGAAGATATGATAATTTTATATGTATTCGTTCCTTTAAAGGCAAATCCTGAAGATGTAAATGAGTAATGCCAGAAAGTAGATGCGCTTCAGGATTAGTCTTCCGAAGACCCTGATCGAACACTTTATTAATGCTTGTGGTGCACCATTCTGATTCACATGATAATTCTTCTGGGAAATTTTTAAAATTTTCAGGAATGGCTGTTTCAAGTTCTGATTTTAAACCATGAGAGAAAGTGTTCCTTGGAATAGCTGGAGAATTACTAAAAGAAGTACCTTCCCAGTCAATGGTGCTTAACTGTAGATCAGCAATCGCCGATACGTTATTGGTTGAGGTACCAGGTTGACTAGATTCTGGAATTAGAGACTTAGTGACAGCTGTAACTTGCTGCATAGCCAAAGGTCTCGGAGAAGACATTAAGTTCTCTTGTGTATTCAAACAGGGGGTATCTTCAGGTAAAACCAAGCTATTCAATGATGCAGAGATAGATTTCTGGGGTAATGCACAATCAGGGGTAATTTCCAAATTTAACTTGGAATTCTGCTTAGGAAAGACTTCACATATGGGGTTTAAAGTCATCTGTGACTGGAAATTCATCATATTATCTGGTTCTGGCCAATTGTTTTCTTTAGACTTAATTTTCATGCCTGGAAAGAAAAAAAAATACAATACTTCAAATACTTTGATTTTCCTTAACTTGAGTAAACAAACAAAAGAGTTCAGATCAGAAATCTTCTGCACGAGTAATTTTTATTTTTGACTTTTTTGTCTCAGTGCATTCCTCAAAACTGTGTTATAAATAATCATAACAACATAATTCTTAATAAAATATTATAACATATTTTCTCTTGGAAACAATGTCATAATTGAATTTGTTTCCCTCATCAAGTTCTAGGAAATAAAGAAAACGTGTTTATAATCAAAAACATGTTATGCATACTAGTTGCTCAACAAGCGTTAGTACAATTACTATTAACACTTGGTTAAGTTAGCAGACAGAGCAGATGGTTTACTTGTGTCTTAAAAAAGAGGGGTATCAAGACAAAAAAGCAAGAGTAAAATCCTAACTCTTGATTTTCTAGAGCTTACAGACAAGATAGATTCAAACAGAATGGGTAACTCTTCCATAACATTCGTGCATGGCATAAATAGCTATCAAATGTGATACTCACTTTTTTGTTTCTTTCCTTTCAGTTCTAAGTTTTGTTTTTGATAAACAGCAACAATCTCAGGATAAGCTGCTTCAAACAATGATTTTTCTTCTATTGTTTGTAGGACCAGTTCTCCATGTTTATCATCCATAGCATAATGTTCTAAAAGATTAAAAATACAGTAAAAACAGCTTTAATTGCAGATTTATAAATTTCAATTTTTCTAGGTAACTAAGGTTACCAGGTAAGCAAAGTCATGCACAAATTGACAGGTCATTACAGATCTTGCTTTACAATATCTCTGTTTTAATAATCCGTGAATACTAGTACAGAATTGATTTTCTTCTGCCTGGCAAGACCTGGAAAAAGAGTCCTTTCAAAATGAGAACTTTAAATTCTCTTGCTCTAAAGATGGTACCTACAGGCTAAAAACTTTGCTTAGATAAAGTTGGTTGCCTTTAATTTAGTATAATAAGTGTTAAAATTCCAGATAAAGAATGGGAATAGACAGTTTCATAAAACTCCAACATTAACTTTCTTTAGTGATGGCTCCTGAAAAGAACAGAATTGAAGATACCCCCAGGCTCACTGGACTCAAAAGCGCTGCTAAATGAAAATGAGAATGTTTGCATGTAAATTTATAATATGATAGATAAATAGACTAGATCCTTATGTTCATTTCCCTACGTGAGGGAAAAATCACGTGAGAAGCCACTATAATGGAAATATCAGTTGATGAGTTTAAAGTACAAACAATAGAAACAGATGAACTTACAGTGTTTCTTAGTTAAACTGGTTAGGGGTACATTTTTTTCCCTTAAGAAATAGCACCCACAAAGGACTACGCTGAGTTCTTTTTTTTTTTTTTTTTTTTTAAGATTTTATTTATTTGACAGAGACAGAGAGAGAGAGAGAAAAAGCACAAGCACGGGGAGTGGCAGAGGGAGAGGGAGAGGGAGAAGAAGGCTCCCTGCTGAGCAGGGGGCCAGACATGGGACTTGATCCCAGGCCTCCAGGATCATGACCTGAGCTGAAAGCAGACGCTTAATTGACTGAGCCACCCACGGGGCCCTGACAATACTCAGTTCTGAACACAGGTGTACTGCCAAACTGGGTTCATGTGATTTTTCTTTCCTGAAAATATACTACTGTTGCTAAACAGTCCCCAAAATTCTTCAGCTTTCTATTTTCCTAGTATTGCTTAGAATAGTTTATCTAATTCCTTATAATTTCATCCTTCAAAATTACCTACAACTTAAACTCTGACAAATCTACTGCCTCACTCATTCACCTAGAATCACACAATCGAATTTCAAAGCCAAATAGAAATGAATTTGGGATTACTTTCCCTTATAAATGATCTGTGCTTTCCTTGCCTTCAGTTGGGGAGCTAATTCAGAATTCACTGCATTTTTGTCTGTAGCAAAATAAGAGTAATTTGACAACCATAAATTCTCATGAAAACGATACAAAGAAAGGAGAGGAAGAGTACCTCAGGTGCTATGCAGCAACCCTGATTTCTTTAGACCCAACTACACAATGAAATCCAATGATAAGACTGTGTGCAGCAGCATTTTCTTCAGAAATACAGACCAAATATAGATCAAAACTACTTCCATATTATATTCTTAAACATCAATTATAATAGAAATGTCAACGTAAGATATTAAGATAAAATTACTTAAGTTTTTAATATTTACAATTAGCCAAAACTTATTTAAATAGCACAGGTACACTATGAAATCAATCCTCAGTGCATGTGATATGTTTCTTTATATGTACGTGTGTTTGTGTGTGTATATGTATATGTGTATATATGTACATATATGTATGTATATACATATGTATATACATGTTTTACATATGTATACAATATTTGCTAAACATACATGGTTAAATGTTACAAATTTTGCTTAGAGTGAATACATACCAGGCTTTTCCCATTCTATTTCAAAGCAATGAATTCCATTTCTGATCCGGGTTTTAACAATTCTGAAAAACAAATTCTTCTAATGAGGTCCAGCTACAGGAGTTATTTTGAAATTTTCAATTTGTAGATTGAATTATTCAGTGTCCATTGACTTTTGTTCTATTTTTATAATATTCTAAACATATGGTAAAGAATTATGGCATAGTTATTCCTTTGACTAGTTTATTTGAAAGATAATCTTATTATTAGGTGCATAGAGTTGATAATTGTAATATACTATCAGTACATTTCATTATTATTCCACATTCCTTTTTTCCATAATAATGATTTTTCTTTTAAAGTCTATTTTGTTTCTGTTCATTTTGCTACATCACTGTGATAAATTTTTACATGGTACTCTTTTAAATCTCTTTATTTTCAGATTTTGTGTAGTTTTATTCTGCACATGCCCTATAAATAGCAGAATATTGCTGAATTTTATTTATCCAATATAATGCCTTTGAATAGATGAGTTTAATCCACTTACATTTATTGTGATCACTGATCTTGCTGGACTCATTTATACAACTTATTTTGTGTTTTCTGTTACCCAACTTTTTTTTGCTACTTCCCCCTTCCTGTAATCTTTTAGTTTGACAGTCTTACTTTCCTATTTTATGTATTGGTTTCAAAGACAGAGATTGCATTTCTGGTGTTTTAGTGGTTACCCTTAATTGTTTACATGCATACTCTGTTTTAGTTTATTACCATCACTGTATATTAATCAAGCATTATGCAGCTATTTATATACATATTTTTCCAGTTAGTTTATTAAATTAGCTAAATACATTTTATTGATTTCTCTTTATTGATTGACCACTGTCTTTTGTTATCCACATCATCCCTTTGGGTTCATTTTTCTTCTTGCTTAGGTACATCCTTTAACAGTGCTTTTAGCGAGGATCTGTGATTTATTCATCAACCAGTAAGTAAGGCTTTATGATGTCTAGGTTGCTGATTATTTTTACTCACAGCTTTGAAATGTTACTCCAGCAACTTCTGGCTTCTATTACTGTCATGAAAGATGTATGCTATCTGACTGTCATTCCTTTGTAGTTTATCATTTTTCTTTGATACTTCCCCCCCAAGCATTTAGTTTGAAAATTTTTAAACCTTTGTAAAAGTTGCAAGAATAGCACAATGAATACTCCTATACCCTTTTCTGAGTTTTACCATTTCTCGGTTTCTGTCCCTCCCTTCACTTTACATTTTTGTTCCCTTTCCGGTTCATTGAAGTAGTACTATGATTATGCTTGACTATATCATTTTATATTTACTTCTTTTAATAATCTGTTATTACTACTTGTTTGAAGCAGAAAAGTGTGTGAAGACATGAACTTACTGTTATCTTGACTACAAACCCTGAATAAACTTTTAATATTTCCTACTAGACCTTTACTCTATTTTTATGTAACAAAAAGCTATATATCCCACTACTAAAGGTATTAAGATTATTAAAGGTATTAATAAGATTATTATATAGATCATAAGATACTCAGATGGAAACACAGAGACTTCTTTGTACAATTCTTCATATTACCGAATTGGCTGTAGTTGATTAGAATTCCTTCTACCAAGCTTTCTTTCTATCATGTCATAGTGGGTCAAGAGCACTAACAATTTCTCACATGCATAGTGATTGGGCCATTCCATTTTTTCAAGAGTAAATCTCTGTAAATATAAAACAAATAAAACAAGATTTTGTTATCTCTTGGAGACAAATAGCACTCCCAGGTAATATCATTTTTTATTACAGAATTAACATTAGTTACAGTGGTATCAGTGAGAATATTCCCCGAAAGAACAACGAGCCTCCTGGGGAGGCAATGTCACATAAGGATTAAGCGTGGGGGCTGTCAGTTTGAACCCCAGCATGATATTTCCGAGATGCTGGATAAATTACTTAATCTTTTTTAGCCTCAGGATTTCCATCATAAAATATAATCCAACTCAGAGATTATAACGATTAAGTGAGGTTACATGTAATGTGTTAAATATGATAGCAAATTTTAATGTTCAATAAATGTTGGTTGCATCGGTATTACTGTTGTTGGTAGGGACACGCAACAAGTACTTACAATGTATTGAACTACTCTGTCTCCCTAGCCACTATATTTGGGGTTATTATAAATAATCTCATTTAATCTTCACAGTGACTTCATGCAATAAGTAATGTTATTCCTATTTTGAGGATAACACATATACAAAGTCACATAATAAGGGATACACTGTCCAAATTTAAAGTTAGGTCACTGATTAAAAATCCCATTGCCCTTTGGTGAACACAGCATAATGTATAAACTTGTCAGATCACTAAGTTGTACACCTGGTGTGTCAACTATACTAAAAAAAAAAAAAAAATCCCATTGCCCCTGTAAACTACACTGCCTTTTATAACAACATACTTGATCCTCACATTCTCTGGGTATTACGCCCTACCTCCAATATCTTCCTGAATACAATGAATCTGTACATGGTATATAAGGTGTCTTCTAAAGAATGGCATAATTATGGTTTGTCTTGTGGTCTGCAAAGTACGGTTCCTATGTGGCAAAGGAATGAAGATTAGAAATAAGTGCTGAAAAATACATGTGCACTCAAAGCTGTATTAAATCTCCCCTCAGACCAAAGTGATTATCCCTTCTTATCTTCCTAGTACCCAACTACATAGCGTAAAGTAAGTATTTATTTTCCAATACCTGAAACAATAATAAATCAGGTCTTTGGTACCTGATTACCTTCACCAACTTATCCTTGTTCAAAAGGAATTCTTGAATAACCTAGCAAGAGAAAATAAAATAGAAATTCAGACTTCGAACTTTTTAAAAGAACTTCTGAAATAAGATGTACATTTGAATTATTAGTTATTACCTCATGGAATGGGAATCCCTCACAACTGCAAGCTTTTCTGAAAATAAATTACATACATGTTGTTAATATAATCAGGCAATTTTAGACAGACTCAATTCATTTCATCCAATCTCTGCTCATTTAATGAAAAATGCCCTCAGATAATATCCCAGTCATCAAGCTTCTCTCTGAATAACTATTAAATCACTGTCTTCTGAGATAGCCTAATATTTGAACTAAATCAAAAAGCGGATTTTGTGAAATGTTACTCATTTAGACATGGGAGAAGGTTATGTGGAAATAATTCAAGTAGAGGTGTGTAAATAGGTCAGGACAGAAAAAAGGGAGTTAAAAAAAAGAACTTACTTCTTAATGCTGTTCTCTACTGTGCTCAGGTGTCTATCATGCTCCGTACGGTGCCACTCGCAAGGACAACAGTATTCGTAATCATGTGGTTCACAATATCGATTAGTTTTACAGAGTTTGCATCCATTACGTTCATGATCCTTAGGTGAACCTTTATGGAAACACAGAGAAGTATGACTTTCACTGCTTTTTAGATTTACCTTCTACATCCTTTTTTTTCCCCCTTATCCAAATTTTTTAAAAATGAGTACTGCCTACCAAAGTCCTTAGCATATAGGAAGGTTCCAGTACATTTAGGTTGAATAGAATGATGCATACTTTAATAATTCTTAAGACAAAGTAGATCCTGAGCTATTACTCTTACATGACACTTTTTTCTGTTGTTTCTATAGATTATTCTTCTATCTGAAACTGTTAATTTGTAACTAGAAATTATAATTTTACAATAATCAACAATAGAAAACTTTGTGGTTTATTTGGTAGCTACATGCAAGAAAAGTAGGATATAATTACTGGCATTGAAAAAGATTATGGGACACCTGGGTGGCTCAGTTCGTTAAGCATCTGGTTTTGGCTCAGGTCATGATCCCAGGGTCCCAGGATCAAGCCCCACACTGGGTTTTCTGCTCAGCAGGGAGTCTGCTTCTCCCTCTCATTCTCCCTCTGTGCTTTTCCCCACCTCTCTCAAATAAATAAATAAATAAAATCTTTAAAAAAATTATTTACTTAACAGAATAACTCATGAAATGTTTCTTTAATGAGAATATTACAAGAATATAACAGTTAATTACCTCTGCTAGTGTCTAGCCCTCAGTAACCTGCACAGCTACTTTAAAACTGTGCTTGGAACATGAATGAATTATGACTCTGGCAGAGGTGTGGGGCCCTAGTTCCCTTTCGAAAGAAAGCATGACCACTTTTAACATTGTTTTGAGAATACAGAAGAGCACACATAATTGACAGGAACTAAAACTATCATTTATAAAGTATCAAAAAACTACAGAATTGAATTTATAAAGTATTCTATAAAAACATTTATTTCATCCATGATTTCATCTATAATTTGACAATGCTTATGAACACATATTGAGACAAATAAAGAATTTCTTTTATTTTTAATTTTTATTCCTATTATTTTTTAAAGGTCTTATTTATTTATTAGAGAGTGAGAGAGAGGATGAGCTGGGGGGGAGGAAGGAGAAGGAGAAGCAGAAGCGGACTCGCCCTGCGTGGGAAGCCTGACACAGGGCTCAATCCCAGGACCCTGAGATCATGACCTGAGCCAAAGACAGATGCTTAACCATCTGAGCCACTCAGGAGCCCCAAGAATTTCTTTTAAAAGATTAGTTAATAAGATCTACCCTCACCTGGGAGTGAAAGCTGGTTCTGATCCAGTACACTAATGACATCTTTTTTTTTTTTACCAAGACTAATGAAGGGGAACGAAGTTATTTTCAATAATAATGAACATGTATTAGAAATTAGTTTTAAGTCACTGTCTTTACGCAAGTATAAACAAATGGTTTTAGTCCAATTTCCCCTTAAGACTTAGCAATATGATATATTTTTTTGTTTAAATGAATTTCGATATTGAAAACATAATTTTAACATCTATGTAATTTGAAATTGCACTCATCCTGTATTTATCATTTAATATAGGATATCATTTAATATAGGATAAATATATCCTATATTTATCATTTACATCACATTATTTCATTCAATTAACAATTATTGAGTGCCTACGGTGTATATGTGACACAATTCCTGGCACCGAGGATTTTCAATCTACTGAGGAAGATAGGTGCGTAACAAGTATTATAAGAACAGGATGACATGTGGGTTTCAGACACTAATGTTCTAGAGATAGCGTTCCCTATGTCTGCTTACCTGGATGGGAACACACAGAACAATGGGCCAGTTTTTTAATAGCTAGTGGTTGTGGATCAGAGCATGATTCCTCATTCCACTGAGTAAACCTATAAAAGAAAATGGTGTTAAAAGGAAAACGACACACACAAAAACATGGTCACCAAAATGCCATGCTCTCAAATGTCAGGCTATGCTGTTCCCTTCCTTACCTGCCCACTTGTTTTCTCTTTGATGGTAGCTAAAGTCACTGGCCCAGCCTGGGAAAACCCTCAATCTATGTACCTCAACTTAAAAACGCGGCCCCAAGGACAACAGAATTGCAACAGGGGGAAGAGAGAATTAGACAGTTAAAGAGGAAAAAAAGAAGGAAGACTGAGGAGTGGAAGGGAAAGGAGGAGGCAGGAGAAAGAGGGAGGGAAAAGGAGGGATCAGGAGAAGAGAAAAAGAGTAAGTACTCATATCCATGTACTCATATGTGTGTATTCATATATTCATTCAGTTTTTGAGTATTTTTTTAGAGAAGCTTAAGTTAGGCAGCGATACGTAGGCAGAATGGCTTGTATGTGTCTTTTTGATCTCTTTTCTCTGTGTGAGTATAAAACAAATAGAATCATGTACATGAACATTTTCCTGTATCGGGAATAGGGATGAAGGGTAAAGTATAAAACTAAATAGAACATTTAGTTTCTGAGTAAAAACTGTTTAAAAAATCTAGATCATCTGAAATTATCATTTTCTTAATCTCTTACGTAAACTGCAAAACATTGCCTGTTCAATGGCTGATTTTAAGGAAAATGTGTATCTGCTAAGATTTCTACTAAGTAAAAGTTAATTTTATTTTTGGCTAAAGTTCTAGGCAACATAAAGCCACCAAGGGGATAGTTAAGTATTCCTCATAAAACACAAGTGCTCTGAATTATGTTCCTCTACTTAACAGAAGTTAAAGGTCTAATAAAAAACTAAATTCTCTCTTCAGTTCATTGTGCAGTGTTTGGTACTAAGAGTTATTATTAGGCGTTTGGAATTTCTGACTCATTTACTACAAAGACCAAATATGAGGTTGCTAAAAATTAGCATTAATAGATGCTTTGGATAAATAAACAGAACTTTAAATGTGGAAAACAAAAGAGGGGGAAAGTCAGTCTCAATTAATTAAAATCAGAATGATACATAACGATAAGGTAATTTTAAGCACGTATTTGCTGAAATTCTGTCAATAAGGATGATTTGTAGTGAGTACCATATCTTGTTTTTATTCTTTAGATCGTTCTTTATATTATGCTTCACAATCCCCAAATGATCCCATGCCAAAGTATACTGTTTTCTCCTGCTTTGGCACAGTACTCTCTGATGAACCAGTAACAGATTCATTGAAATCTTAGATGTACCAGTAGCTTTATAGCTGAAGGAGCTCCTTCTTATTCACTCCATACTTTATTATCATTAATATTAATTTATAATTAACATTAACATAAACCATTGCTTTCATTAAGTAAATATACTTCACATGCTTTCAAAACTAAATAGCACACTCTGTGGCTATAGAACAAAGGGTACTCAAGTAAAAATTGTGACCAAGTGTTACATGTTATTAAATATTTGCAATATGGCAGGCATTGCACTTAGAGAGAATAAGTATATCAAAATATTTTATATCAAAAATAATTTTAAATATAAAATTTAAATATAAAAATTTAATTACTATGGTAAAAGTACGTGGTTATAAATAAACACGTTTGGCCTCTTACTGCTTGTGTCTGTAGTGACCTAATAATGAAAAAAATACAGCGCAGCTTAGGACGTATAGTCTTTTCTTTGGAAAATCTCAGAATAAACAAAAATCAGTTTTTATTTTATTATCATTATTTATTTTAAAGACTTTATTTTTGCAGGGTGCCTGGATGGCTTAGTTGGTTAAACCCGTGACTCTTGATTTCAGCGCAGGTCATGATCTCAGGGTTGTGAGACCGAGCCCTAGGTCTAGCTCCGCACTCAGTGGGGAGTCCGCTTGAGATTCTCTCCCTCTGCCCCTCCCTCCTACACCCAGTACTCTCTCTCTAAAATATAATAAATAATCTTAAAAAAAATTTTTTTTAAATATTTTATTTTTAAGTAATCTCTACACCCAACATGGGACTCGAGCCCACAACTCCAAGATCAAGGCATGCTCCACTGACTGAGCCAGTTGGCCATCCTCAAAATCAGTGATTTCAGGGGCGCCTGGGTGGCTTAGTCAGTTGAGCAACAGCTCTTGGTTTTGGCTTAGGTCATGATCTCAGGGTGGTGAGATGGAGCCCCACGTCAGGCTCTGTGCTCAGAGTGGAGTCTGCGTGATATTCTCTCTCTCCCTCTCTCTCTGCCCCTCCCCCCACTCACACAGGCACATGTGTGCACGCTCTGTCTCTTTAAAATAAATAAATAATAACATCCTTTTTAAAGAAATCAGTGATTTTAAATGAAAATATAGATCAGTTTAAAAATACAAAACCCAGGGTGTGCTTGGGTGGCTCAACCGGTTAAGCATCTGACTCTTGATTTGGGCTCAGGTCATGATCTTGGGGTTGTGAGATTAAGCCCCATGTGGGGCTCTGCGAAGGGCATGGAGCCTGCTTAGGATTCTCTCTCCCTCTCTCCCCCTCTAAAAAAATAAAAATAAAAACACAAAATCCTTTTTTTGGAAAGCATAATATAATGCTTTTTGTAATAGTCACACTCAGTTCAACAAGATTAAATGTCTAATGTCGCAAAAAAAGAGTAATTTTTAGTTACCTTTGAAGTAAACTTTGCCCTTTCAAAGTCCATATAAGTTTTAATGCTTGCTCTTTGCCAACTCCAGGGACTCCCTTTCAGAAAGCGAAAAAGAAATGCCAATGTTAATCATTGGGGAATGGAGAAATAAAGCATGACATGTCCATCCAATGGGAGGTTGTGCGGCTGACAGAATAAGGTAATTATGTAATGATAGGAAAAGATGTGCAAGATACCTTGCCACTTGTAAAATAAAAATTACAGAATAGCCACCCTGTGATCTAGATTTGTAAGTAAAATAACTATGACATTGTTAATCTATGCAAACCAAAAAGTCACAGGATTATACACTAAACCACTGAGAGCGTTTAAGGGAGGGAGGAACAGAACTTTAGAGGGCTTTCACTTTTTATGTTAATTATTCTGATAATCTTTTAATTTGACCTAACTTGAGGTTGTATTTTTGATCAGAAAAAGCATGTTCAAATATTTAAAGACCCAGACATCAAAAGAGCACAAAGGAGAGTTCCAAGTTAACTCTTGAAATTAATAGCTTAAGAAAAGTTAAAATGAGTGTTAAGTTGCCAACACACACAAAAAATGTTAATAAATGTATATTTGCATGATAATTTCTGGTCCAGTCTTCCAGTTCCTATAAAAGTTTATGAATGTATCCTTATAAGCAGGGCTGCTATTTAGCCAATACGCACTGGGATAGACATACCAGTGTTAAAATATTTCCAAATTGGTTAGTAAATAGTCACTGCACAAGCATCCTAAGTGCCTGCTGGCAAAGGGGTCTCCCTCCAGCCTGAATCCCCTTCCCGACCCCCTTACACTCACGATCAGCTACTAAAGGGGTAGCACCTGGAATAACAGTGGTCCCCAGAAGTCTGTTTCATGGCTACAGCCCATGTCTTTGGCATACCTGTTGCTAGATATTTTGTAAACCACTCTCCTTATATTAGCACTTAGCTACATGTTAAGTTTTTTGAAGGTGAATCATGTTAGTCCATAAGTGGTAAAAATCTTTAAGTAGAACAAAATAGATACCAGTTGCGTTACAAAGGAGAGAAAACGCCAAAATAGCTAAGGTTAATACATAATGTAACACCACTGTAGCTAAAATTGGTTTCTGTGAGTTTAATTTTGCAAATTTTATCTTACATTCAACATTTGGCTGTTTCTAGACTTTAATTATGATATAATTACATATGGGAAATAAGAATCTTCTATTTCAGAATGAGCATTATAATAAAATAATTACTTTTGTGTTATTTAAAAGTTTCCCTCCTCCTGCTTCTTTTTCCTACAAGCTAAAAAAAAGTGATTTCTCTCTCTGGTCACTGATGATATAAGTTAGAAATGATGGTTAATAATTTTACAATCCTGCTATTTTTTCCTCTCTCCTAAGCTCTGGTGGAAAAAAAAAAAGAGAGATGTCATCCTTTGTTAGACTTCTCTTGGGGATAGTACAGTATAATGAAGGATTTAGTAAGAACACAGAGATGATCAGTAGGGACATAATGATGGGACTACATAGTTAGAACAATACAAGGCATTCCATATTTTTAAATATATTTAAGAATGGGGTTCTCCTTGTAATTCTTTATCACTCACCTACTAGTATACCTATTTGTTACAGAGTACCGTACTGTGCATCTTAAATAAAATGTTTCCATGAACAAAACTCAATGCAATGCTAAGAGGCAAGGAAGGATGAATGGCTTACCCCAATAATCATGTTGCCTAGCAACAGTAATAATACTGAGCACGTGCACAGTTGGAAAGCTGCAAGGAAGATTAAAACCCAAAAAATAGACAAAACAGTGGTAGAAATTCATATTGGCATGACACAAGAAAAGAGTAATTCCTGTATTTTTAAAAAAATGGTAGTAAAACTTGAATGTGAATCTCTTAGTCTAGAGTAATGGTTTACTGATATTCAAGCTGTGGGCCTACTTATTATTCCATTCTCATTTATCACATTCAGTGTCACAATGAGCCAGTGTTTTAAGGTCACTTGAAATGCTGATTATTTTTGTTACTAAATTGTTTATTATGCCTAAAATTATACTCTAAATGAGGTTCTTAATCAGATACCCACATTATTTCTATATTTATTCAGCATGTAAGGTATCAAGAAAGACACACTGTGACTAGTAAGTAAATACAATAATCTAAGCCTACCTTTGGAAGATAATCACAGCCAAGCAATATGGCTAGTCCAACCAGAGCATCTCTATCCAAACCTAGTTTACTCTTGATAGATGACATTGTATAACAATCAACATGCGGATCCTAGAAGAAAGTACAGATTTAGTTTAATCTTCAAAAAGTAAACATTTATACATTAAACATTACAAAAAAGAATCTGTCTCTAAATGCTTAATTATTCCTAAAAGTCAAATTGGGAAAAAATTATCCTGATCACCAGAATCTTCACAGAATCTAACACTTCAGTATCTAGAAATAAAGTCATAGTTTCAAAACTGGCTTAAAAAATAAACTATAATAATAGTCAAAATTTTCCTTTTTATTTTTTCTTTTGATGTCTACAAAAAATTTTCACCTTACAAAATTAGACACTATAAAGTGAATATTATAAAAAGTAAACATTCCCTATAATTGCAATGTTGAAAGTTAGTATTGTAGTGCATATTTTTTTATCAGTTCAGAAGTAGAATTTAGCGATTCATCAGTGCATATAACACCTAGGATTCATGACATCAAGTGCCCTCTTTAATGCCCATCACCCAACTATCCCCTCCCTCCAAACCCACCTCCCCTCCAGCAACCTTCAGTTATTTTCTAGAGTTCAGTGTCTCCTACGGTTTGCCTCCCTCTCATGCATAGTCTTTCAAAAAACACTTTGACACATATATACAAATATTTATTATTATTAGCTATATTTAGAATTATATAAAAGTGCTATTTTGTAACATTTTTGCTCACCAATATGTCTTTAATATCAATAATACATATCTTTTAATTTATTTTTTTAATCTTTTAAATTTTTTTAGAGATCAAGAACTGAGCTGTGATCAAGAGTCAGCTGCTTAACCAACTCAGCCACCAAGGTGCCCCAATACTATCTTTATAATGACTGCTTGCTATTACATATAATGGACTCTGAGGCAATGTTTCTCAGTGGAGACACTATTAGCATTTTCAGAGAGATAATAATAGAATCATATGGCAAGAGGTTTAGCTTTCCTGGCTCCATTCTATCAAATGTCTATAATCTCCCTTGCCCAACCTTGACTAGTTATAACTAAAATTTCCCCTGGCAATACCTCTCTAACTGAGAACCATGGCTGTGTTTAACCATTCCCTAGAAATGGGCATTTGAGGGGCGCTTAGGTTGCTCAGTCAGTTAAGCTGCTGACTTTAGCTTAGGCCATGATCTCAGGGTCCTGCAATCAAGCCCAGTGTCAGGCTCCAGGCTCAGCCCCTCCCCCTGTTCATGTGTGCTGCGCTCTCTCTCTCAAATAAATAAAATCTTGAAGAAAAAAAAAAGGAAGAAATGGGCATGTGGGTGGTTTGCCACATTTTTGTAATTACTAACAACGCTGCAATTAACATCCTTGTACATCTCTTTTTGCATACTTAGAGGTGTTTTTGTGGATAAATTACTAAAAATGGAAATTCTGGGTCAAAGCAAGACATTTCATATGCATTTTTATAACACATTATTGAAACTGATTTAGAATTACATCATGTGAAACAAATCAAGCCCTTAAAAGAGAAATCCACATTTCAGAGAAAATGAACTATGTGTCAATATTTATAACATTTCATTTACCAACTGCTATATGCCAGGCATGACGGGTAAGTATTTTACACATATTGTTTCATTTAATCATTTAATAATCCCTTTTAAAAAGGTAGTTTGTGAAACAAATGCTGAAAAAAAGAAAGAAAAGTACCTTGGTATTCATAGTGAAATTCCTGTAAACAGTCTGGGCACCATAGAGGAAAGCATCCCCATCATTGGTGAGACAGCCGTCTACATAACCACTGGCATTAAGATAAGCACACATGGCTTCAGCTTCCCCAGCTGCTTGGACCCAGGGAATTCCTAAGCATTCCAGCATATCAAGACACTGAAAAGAAAACATAGGTGCAAGAAATCTAAGAACATTATTTTATTGCTATTTTTTTCAGTGTTTGACTTCTGTATTACAAATATTAATTATAACTATTTAGATTGTTTTACAGATTGTGATATTTAAGAAACAATTGGAAATTTGAATACTAAATACTTTAGGGCATTAAAGAATGATTGCTAAACTTTAGGTGTGACAATAAGAAATGTATTGTGGTTATGTTTTTATTTTTTAAGGGTCCTTATCTTTTAGACAAAGATACTGAAATATTGAGGCTGAGGCAATATCATATGTGGGATTTGCTTCAGAATGACATAGGAGCAGGGAGTGAGTGGGGACACAGATAAAACAAGATTGGCCAAGAGCTGATAATTGTTTAAGACTGATGATGGATTACTTTTATATTGACTTAAAATTTTCTATAAAGAAAGCTTAAAAAATTATGTCAATTAAAAAGCAATCCACAATTAAAAATTAATTAAAAAATTCCACTTGAGGGGCGCCTGGGTGGCACAGCGGTTAAGCATCTGCCTTCGGCTCAGGGCGTGATCCCAGCATTATGGGATCGAGCCCCACATCAGGCTCCTCCGCTGTAAGCCTGCTTCTTCCTCTCCCACTCCCCCTGCTTGTGTTCCCTCTCTCGCTGGCTGTTTCTATCTCTGTCGAATAAATAAATAAAAAATCTTAAAAAAAAAAAATAAATAAAAAATAAATAAAAATTCCATTTTAGAGGCACCTGGGAGGCTCAGTTGGTTAAGCGTCTGCTTTCGGCTCAAGTCATTATCTCAGGGCCCTAAGATTGAGCCCCAAGTTGGGCTCCCTGCTCAGCAGAGAGTCTGCTTCTCCCTCTCCCTCCTCACCCCACCCTGCTCATTCTCTCTTTCTAAAAAATAAAATCTTTTTAAAAATTACACTTTAGAAAAAGCATTATTCAATTTTCACTGTTTTGTTCAATGTTATATCAAGATTTAAAAGAAATATCTTTAAATGATTAATAATTAATCACATTAAAATTTACATCTGCAAAACTACAAAACTTCTTCTCACATGATGGGCAACTTAATATGAGCTCTTCCAAAGAAGATGCTATTACCAAATTTTACTTGAGACCTTACAGTTCTCTTCTTTCCCTCTATCACGTCCGTACAATGAAACTGTCATGTTGTGGGAAACCACATAGGGACCAGTTGTTGATTTGCTCCCAGAAGTCAAATGTCTGTGTAGGTTGTTTCTATCAATGTGCTGATTTATAAATAATCCTCTGTGAGTTTCCTTTGTGTTATGAGTTGAACCCAGATGAACAGCTTGTAGTCTAGCCTTATAGCCTAGGGCATTCTTTCTTGTTGTGCATGCACATTACAATGAGAAATACTGGGTATGGTGAGGAAAAGAGGCTTTTTACCTGTAGTTTCTAGAAACTGATGCTACAAATATCATCTTTTGCTTTAACTGGTTGCTTGCATGCTATATTACATAATAAAAATCTCTGCCAGATGTTGCCCAAGGTGGACAGGGTTCAAAAAGACAAAGTACTATGTTGGGAAAAAAAAGTACTTTCCAGGACTCTGGCTGTGTAACTTTAAGGGAGATAGTTTTGTTACAGATATTACGTCTGCCTTCCTCTAGATAAGAAATGTCCTTTCAGGGGCACCTGGGTGGCTCAGTTGGTTAAGCATCTGCCTTCAACTCAGGCCATGATCTGGGGGGTCTTGGGATCAAGCCCCATGTCCAGCTTCCTGCTCAGTGCGGAGTCTGCTTCTCCCTCTCTCTCTGCCCCTCCCCCCCTGTTTGTGCTCCCTTCCTCTCACTCTCAAATAAATAAATCGAATCTTTGAAAGAAAGAAAGAAAGAAAGAAAGAAAGAAAGAAAGAAAGAAAGAAAGGAAGGAAGAAAGAAAGAAGGGAAGAAAGAAAGGTCCTCTCATAATAAACAGAAGAGTTTGGAAGGTATTTCAGATCCCTGCATTATTTGTCATTCCAACTCTTCAAAAACCAGCACAGAATTTGTGATGAGGCTGGTTGTAAATTTCCTTACCCTAAGTCTGTCACGTGGGGTAGTATTAGAGGAAAACTAATTTGTGTGTCATGCTTATACCTAAAAGATGGCAGTAGGTTAACAGGAAGTAGGGCCTAGTAACTGAAGGTACAGATATATGAAAATGAAGTTTTTATTCATTCAGGCAACACTGAACACTGACACAAAGTGCTTAGGAACATCACAATAACTGCAATAAAGAAACAGAAATGGAGCAATTTTCTCAAGAAGAGATGGACATCTTGTTGCTTTATACTGGGTATTTCATGCCCTGAGTATGTGGACCATAGATATTTCCAGGAACAGACTCTGTAAGAAATAATTAGAATTCAGTACAGACATTTTCTTCAGCTACTAACAGTCATCATGGTGGAAGAATCACTAACTGAAAACTATTTTTTAAAATCACAATACGAATAGAAAATAAAATTTCAAGAGAAAAATGATTATTATTTTATGTAATATATTTGAAAAGAAAGGAAAATTTTAATTTTTTTTTTTTAATTTATTTATTCGACAGAGATGGAGACAGCCAGCGAGGGAGGGAACACAAGCAGGGGGAGTGGGAGAGGAAGAAGCAGGCTCATAGCAGAGGAGCCTGATGTGGGGCTCGATCCCAAAATGCTGGGATCACGCCCTGAGCCGAAGGCAGACGCTCAACCGCTGTGCCACCCAGGCGCCCCAGAAAGGAAAATTTTAACCACAATTAAAAAGAAAAACGGGGGCGCCTGGGTGGCTCAGTTGGTTAAGCATCTGCCTTCGGCTCAGGTCATGATCTCAGGGTCCTGGGACCGAGCCCCGCATCGAGCTCCCTGCTCAGTGGGGAGTCTGCTTCTCCCTCTGCCTCTGCCTGCCACTCCCCCTGCTTGTGCTTTCTCCCCCTCTCTCTGTCAAATAAATAAATAAAATCTTTAAAAAAAAAAAAAAGGAAAGAAAAATGGAGATATAAATTAAAAGCAAATATAATAGAAAAGTTTGTATCTTTAACATAAAGAACTTGAACAACAACAAAAAATTAAAACCTCAAAAGATTTGTCAGGCAAGGACACAAGGCCATTTATCAACTGAGACACTAAAAATTTTACTAAAATGTTTAACCTCACCATTAAAAGACCAATACCTATTAAGTATGTGTTATATGTATTTATATGTATCACATAAAGAATTATCTTTGTTTCTGTATACTAAATAATACAAAGATAAACCTCCTACCACCACATATTCTTCAGGTGTACTGAAATTACATATCTCATATCTGTGCTGGTGGAAAGTGATTGGCGAGAACTATAAAATCATTCCTAAACTTTGGTCTATCCGTCCCACTTTGGGTAATTTATCTGAAAATCCCAGTCACAAGAAAAAACTATGTATACAAAAAAATCTTCATCATAATTTCACAAATATTACAGAAGAATGACAAGTAAACATATATACAATCATGGGGGGATGATTCATTGCTTTTTTGTAGTATTTCATACATGTTGCACAACCATTACAAGTTATGGATTTGGATAGAATGTGGCAAAAGGGATATATGGGTATCGTATGCTAAGCTAAAAGTCCAAGATAAAAATCATTTGTGAGGGCCCCTGGGTGGCTCAGTCAATCAAGCGTCAGACTCTTGATTTCAGCTCAGGTCACGATCTCAGGGTTGTGGGATTGAGCCCTATATGGGCTTCGTGCTGGACAGGGAGCCCCCTTAAGATTCTCTCTTTCCCTCTCCCTCTGGTGTCCCCCAGAACGAATGAGTGAAGTATGAGATAATTAGATTTTTATTCTGGGAAATTCTTTAAGTGCTGAAGATGTCATAACAGGTAACATGTATCAATTCCCTACTATGTAGTAGTCGCTTTAGATATTGGGTTTGTTGATTTTGTTTTCTAATTTCACCACATCCCTGCAAAGTGTTACTATCCTCTTTGGACAGGGTGGCAAGTGAAGCAGATATAATTTAAAAATCTTGCTCATCATTTCAGAATTTCTATGTGCAGGAGCCGGGCTTGAACTTGGGTCAGTTTCACTACAGAATATAAACTCTCTTCTCTGTCCACACTGGCCTTCTAGTTACAGTAAGTTTAGTGAGTATTAAAGATGATGATATAACAACCTTTATCACAGTAAAATGTATTCTCTAACTCAAATCAGAATTATTGAGTCATATCTAAACACTCACCTCTTTCAAAACTGATTTAAAATGTGATCTCCCTGTTTTCTGAGACCATGTTTTTCCCGAAGGCCCATATCGCATCTGATTCCTCCTGCTTATGACATCAGCTTTCAGCTTTGGGGGTTCCCCTTCCATAACGAACACCAGTTTTACATCCATTAGTGTTAAATAGGAGATACGAAAAAATAAGTTCCTTAAATATAAAAATGAGTGATCCATTAATAATCATATGCTGATAGCAAAAGTCAACATAACAATATGACATAATGGTAACAACATCAGACTAGTATCAAAAAGATCACATGCAGGGGCGCCTGGGTGGCACAACGGTTAAGCATCTGCCTTCAGCTCAGGGCGTGATCCCGGCGTTGTGGGATCGAGCCCCACATCAGGCTCCTCCGCTGTAAGCCTGCTTCTTCCTCTCCCACTCCCCCTGCTTGTGTTCCCTCTCTCGCTGGCTGTCTCTATCTCTGTCAAATAAATAAATAAATAAAATCTTTAAAAAAAAAAAAAGGTCACATGCAATCACATTTTATGTATTCATATTTCAAGTGAACTGAGAAACCACTGAATGTTTTTAAGCAAGCGAGATTTATGACGGTTCTCAGTGCTACGTGGAAGATGGTTTAGAGAAGAAGGAGGCCAGGAGCTGAGGTAGGAAAACTCATGAAGATGTTATTTCAGTACAGATGAGAGAGTAGGTGTCACACACTGAGATGCTGCCTCTGGACATCAACAGAAGTTTCTGAACACAAGGAATATTCTAGAAGTAGAACTGTTAAGACTTCCTGATAGATTGGATGTAAGAAGGGGTCAAACAGAATGGTTCCCAAATTTCTGGCTTCTAGTCACCAAAGCATCCTAGTGGATATGGGAAGTAGGCAGCTAGGTCTGTGAATCTGGAGCTCAATTTTACGAGCCATCGATTTCGAGACGGCAGAGACTGACATGTTAATATAGTTTAAAATCCCAAAATGTAAAGCAGCAACAACAAAGAAACATAATGGAAACAACACCAAGACACTACCTGCTTATGCAATCACACATTTATGTCCTAAGGATGTTTACTGTACCTGAGGTGGGGCTTCGTGACTGTTCCAATCATTTTTTTGACCATCTGTGCTTCACATACCCAGAGACTCAGATCAACTGCAATGGTTTTCCCACAAAGATTATGCAAGTGGAGGTGCTGCTTAATAGGCTCCAAAATTTGCCACAAGTCATTCACGCCCATTCTGGTGATTACCTGCTGTTATTTGAAACATACTTCATAAGATTGTTAAAAGACACAGAAGCTCAGAACAGAAATTCAAACAATATATTATATGTTTGTTTAGGATAATTCATAGAGATTCTCCTTACTTTCTTCATTAGTCAGCTTTTTGTAATGTGTCAAGAACATTTGAAACCTTAACAGTGGTGGTAATTAACCTACTAGCTACAAAAATATGGATGCCACTAACGGATTAAAAGTTATTTGCAAATTGTACCATGTGAATTTTTCCTTAAAATCCACTCCTCGGGGCGCCTGGGTGGCGCAGTCCTTAAGCGCCTGCCTTCGGCTCAGGGCGTGATCCCGGCGTTCTGGGATCGAGCCCCACATCAGGCTCCTCCGCTGGGAGCCTGCTTCTTCCTCTCCCACTCCCCCTGCTTGTGTTCCCCCCTCTCGATAGCTGTGTCTGTCAAATAAATAAATAAAATCTTTAAATAAATAAATAAATAAATAAAAATAAAATCCACTCCTCACCAAATATGGGTTTCTTTGTAGTACTGAAAAATAAAGTGATTTTTAAATTTAATGGAACCCAAATGTCAATGGTCTTATCCCTCCTCATTCTCTCTTATCTATATTCTAGTTAGCAGTGGTTGAGAATATTTCTCACATGGTGACATTAAGATTGCACGAAATTTAGAAAATAAAAGAGAAAAAAACCCCAAAATGATAGTAATTGGCTTTGTTCCAGCTGTTAACAAGAGATAACAAATGCAGAGATGGGTACCAGGAATGTTGCAAATCATATTTGTCTTCTTGAGAACTCACTCCTTGATTTACATACCTAAAGCAAGACTAGGACGAGTTTTCTATCATAATCAGGAAACACAAGAAAACAAAAGCAAAGAAGCATGCAAACAAGAAAACTAGGCAAAAACACTAAGAGGTCAATGGAAAATTGGGGGGGGGCATAAAATGGAGTTGGAGACAGTGGAATTATCTTTTTTTTAAAAAAAGCACTGGCTTTTCAAATTGCAAGGTCGCACATGTTTACTGTGGAAAAATAAAATAAAAAACCTTTTGAAAGAACAAAAAATTTCAAATCACCTATAGTGCCACTATTCAAAGAAAACTAATATTAAACTCTTCGGTGTACAGCCATTTTAAAAACAAAATTGACTTCAACTCTCCTATTCTAACTGGCTTTGGTATCTTCTATAGTCTAGTTTTTCCTTATTAAATACCTGTATCTGTTTTTCTCTTATTTTGTTATTATTTGATGAGAGTATTATGTAATATTTGCAATGAAGTTTCAGTCTCACTCTACAAAAATAATCCAGATTATCATCCTCTGAATACTGACCTTAATTCATTCCAGGAACACAGGTAGGATACAAAAAATACTACAAAAGGCTATCACCATGCAAAATGCAAAACCAATGCAAATCCATTCTAAACAAAAAGTACTGTGTTGTCTGTTCCTTTAACAGATTCCACAGCAGAAGCATATTATCTCAAATTGTACATGGCTGCAAAGAAAACAAATGCTGGACTGTTGTCATTTTCTCTGCACTTTTCTGAATCTTAATTTTAAATGTGGCCAGAGCCGCTGTATAATTTTGTGCATTCATTTTTTTATGAAGAACTGCACCAGTATTTGTTGATATATCATTTTACAAAGAAAAGCACACAGATTTAAATGCAAAGTATAAAGCATTAGGTAGTCTATTCCACATAAGAAGCCCTACTGGTTAAATGGTGGATTGTGGCATTGATTCAAGGATAAGGTTTTATCTCTGTTAATGTGCAAAGTTGTAGTTAATTCTAGACAAAAGTTGTAGTTAATTCTGGACAAACAGTGGGACACATGCATTTTCTAAGTCATTATTACGAAAGGAAATAAGACTTCTACAGTCTCAAATATCAGAATGCATAAAATTCAGAAGTAGAAAGTTTGAGAGGGACATTCTTGTTGACAGTTTTGCTTTCCTTTTATGTGTGATTCAAGTTGTATACCGGAATGGATTGCTGTTGAAGGACATGATGCAGTTTCTCTCTCTGGAGGGACATTATAACTGATCATATTTCATTTAAATGTGACTCTGACTCTACCTGTCAAAATTGTAAATGCAGGTTACTTCTGATTAGAAAAAACTCTCCCAGGAATTTAAGATATGCTCTTAGCTATGAGCAGATTTATATAAAAACTGTAGCACTGTTTATAATAGTAAAGCAAGAAGAAGAACCAAATGTCCATCAAGGAATACCTTTAATAAATTATGGTATGTTCAAAGAGAACAGATGATGCAGCAAAAAAATGGGATAGATCGACATGTACAATCTCCAAGTTTTAAAATGAAAACAGGTACAAAACAGGTTATATAGCAGGGATAACTGTAGTTTAAGTAGGGGAAGAAGAATTACTCTTCAAAGTATACTTTGTTTTTTAATAATCATATGCATATATTATTTTTCAAATTAAAAAAAGTTAAAAAAACGTAGTCCTATCTGTAAAAGGCTGACGAAATAAAACTAGAAATCTTCAGGTGGTTTACTTCTTGCTTAAATATTAAGAGACCAAATATGAATATAGTTCATGGGTCAACTTAAGAAGCAAGGTTCTGCAAATTTACGAGTACCTCATATCAAATCTGACTTGAGTATGGCATTTTTAGGGATGAGAGATTCGCATTTTCTTGTTTCCTTCAGATCATCTGGGAGCTAGTCATGTGGACTTAGGCAAGGCACATTCTTTCCTCTGGCCTTTCCTGCTCATAGGTTCCTTCCTTCCGGTTTTATCTCTAATGCTTCATTACTTGAGTTGACTACACATATGTAAATAAATAATAATAAATGAAGATTGTCATCTAGTGCAGTATTGTTTATGATGGCACAGATGAACACATATGTATGTAAAGGACTGTAAGGCATATTATATTCCTTCTGAAGGCTGTAGAAAAAAAAATTAGAGATGTTGATGAGGTAGACTCTTGATTTTAAAAACTGTAGTCCTCTAAATATTTCAAGCACATTAGGAACATTTTGTAAAGACTTTAATGGAATATTATTCACCAGGGCAGCCAAGCCTGGGAAAAAATAAGCCTGGAACTGATTCTTTTAAAATTAAAATTCCACAGATTGGATCCCTTAAGCAAGATCAAGAGGGCTTTTAACTAAGTCCATAAATAATACTTTTTTTAAAGATTTCATTTATTTATTTGGGGGGGGAGGGAACAGGAACAAGGGGAGGCAGAAGCAGAGGGAGAAGCAGACTCCCCGCTGAGTGGGGAGCCAGATGGGAGGTTCCATCCCAAGCCCCTGGGATCATGACCTGAACTGACGGCAGATGCTTAATCGACTGAGCCACCTAGGCGCCCCAATAATATTTTTACTATAACATGATTATTATACTTAAAACTTAATTCTTCATGCTATTTTATTTTCTTTTGTCAGAATAAACCTGGTTTAAAGAACGAGCATCCACAGTTATGTTATAGAACCACCAGCACTAGGAGTTGAATAGTTATCAGTAACGGCTACCTAGGACACTGATTTTGGCCATTCCTTTATTAAAATGTGAGAGAAGACTAAAAAGTTATAACCACAGCTACTTAAAGAAAACTGTTATGAAGGATGTAGGCAAAAAGAAAAAAAGTAACAGAATCATCTCTTGGCTCCCAGAAAGCAAAGTTTGAGTTACTATCTCTGAGCTAAAGTTTTCTTCTCCACTTTTCCTGTTATGTGGGATTTTCTAGAAAACTGTCTCTTTCGTTGCCAATCATTTTGGTCACCGTATTTTAAAATCTATCTCAAAGCTTTTAAAAAACTTTGATACCTTACCCTACAGTCCCCATGTAGCTACTGAAATGGATTTCAAAAAGAGGAGAGTCTCTTTGTGCTCCCCAAGCACACACCTATAAAATAGTAATGCTTGACTCAGTTTTTTTCATTATCATGATAGAATTGCTGCTACTGTGAAATATACTTTTTCCCCCCTCACTTTTTTCTCTGACTAATAGGAATCAAGGGGACATTTTAATAGGAGCTAGCCTCTATGACATGCACCAATGAATCTTTTTTCTCTAACTTTACACGTTAATGAACTTCTATTAGATCTTCTTGAATTACAAGGCTTTATAAAGACTTCACTTCTTTTAACTCAAAAATAACAAATTAGAACTATGCCAAGCAACATATTAAAAGGATTGGGAGTGGGCATGAGAATTAGAAAGTGAGCAGAAAAAATTATAGGAAGAATATTTTTAGAGGCAGAGGCAGACAACACTGGAAAGGACATTATTGCTGAGTCTCCTTTGAAGACTCTATTTGAAGACAGTCTCCCAACTAGCCTCCCTGCTTCTACTTTTTACTACCCACCTCTCTTGCACAATCATTCTCCTCGTAGAAGCCAGAGTGATCCTGTTTAAAAACCTAAAACATATTAAAATCATCATCTTCCTGTTTGTCACAGGTTAATTTACTTCTTCTTTTACGGTGCTATCTTATTGCCATTTATAAAACGCAAAAAAAATTATGTAAAATTAACGTGAGTGTTCTACATGTAATACATTACTTTAAAATACTCTTTTAGGATTATCTTCATTAGATCTATGATCTTAATGGGTTAAGTTTCAAATGCATGTTCCTTTTGAAAGTCACTCCTAAAAGCAGAATATATAAAGAATACCCCAATAGTCCAGAAAGGGCAAAATTATGTGAAAGGTATATTTTATTAAAAATAACACCATAACATGGTTTAAGAACGCAGTTAATCCTAAATGTCTATTCCCACGATCTATTGTTTTCCATTCCTTGCCACTTTCTTTGCCCCTGCGCTTCCTCTGAACATGAAGTTGCAACAGTAAGATTGTAAAAGCATATAAAGTTCCAAAAAGGGATAGAACGCAACAGCTTTTAAGATATTCAAGTACAACTACACTCAAAGATAGAACAGATGGTTTTTGAATGAGGTCATGATCAACCTGATGAGGTTACTTGAAAATAGCTCAGCATTAAGTAAAATTTAAATACAGCATATATCAAACTCACAACTATCTATAATTTTTTTCTTGCTTTTTTTTTTTAATAAGGTACAATTTGAAAAATTTGTGGTGTGGGATTTAGTGAGTCTCTACTCCTATCTTTTATAACGTAGTAATTTTACTGATATCTGATCATGCACCAAAGTGTATCACATATAAGAAGTCTCCTTAACATATTAACAATTCTTAAGAATTAATGTGTCACAAGAATACTTATATGAATCAACAAAGTCAGAACTCACAGTAAACTTTATAACCTATTAGTGTCTTCAGTTTATTTAGTTTACTGAAAAAGCACTAGACTTGGGATTGGAAATCTAGGATTTTGGTCTTGGATATAATACTGAAGCCATATGACCTTGGGAAGACATTTAACCCATCTACAAAATAAGAGGTACTAAACCAGATTGAACTATAAGATTCTGATATCCTTTGAATCTCATGACCAATTTTGGTAGCTTGTACTAAAATAAAGACAATCACTCTATTCTAGATACTATTGCTTGACAGAGAAAACATGAATTTCTGGTTTAAAGAAAGGGCTCAAGAATCCACTTCAGGTTAAAACAAAACAAATGCTTTGATGTAACCATATGGTGCCCATAAATCAATTTATGCTCCTAAAACTTCCTTAAAAGCTAATAAGCTTTTATTGGTTAATTATAAAACTGAATGAGGTGAGAAAAGCACAGAACCTTGCTAATTCCACTAATGAATCAAATTTTAAAGAACATAAGAAGAGGTCAATGGTTTGATTTATGCAAAAATACACATTTTATTAAACCAAGTTTTCCAATTTTATTTCAGTTTTAAGCAAAAACATTAGAAAAAAACTAACAATAAAGCAAGAAATATTTTAAATTTCCGAATTCCCATTTACAAGACTATGTTTTCATATAAAGATAGGTAAATGGTATACTTCGGTACAAGATTGGATTGTGTGGGATTTCCACATAATTTTACTAATTAATGCTGGTTTTTATTATTTCTTCAGTTTTATTTTCATATGAATTTAGCATAAACTCTGAAGCATAACATACGCCAGACTTAACTTATAGTTAAGTATTTATTAAATGCCTACTATGTACCAGGAACTCTAGATGCTAGATACAATAATGAGAGATAAAGCCCTGCATTTAAGGACTTTGGTAGGGCAAGTGAGACTAGAGATGAAAAGAGAATTACAATATGACAAGGACAGGCAGAGGTAACGTGAGCTATGGGAGTACACAGAGTAAGTACCTTACCTAATATTGGTCATCAAGGAAGGCTTCCTAAAGGACGGGACAACTGAGCAGAAACCACCCAACTGTTCTCCATTGTTTACCAACAAGGACCACTTAAGACTAGATGTTGTAGTGTTTTAGTCTACTTTGACCAGGACCTGCTTTTCATTGTGCCATGCCAAGGGCCATATATTTGATTATCTTTAGAAGCAAAAGGTGACTTTGATGGAAGGAATTCCATTACGGGAGCCCAGAAATTTGTCATCTATTTGGGGGTGAAGTGGGGTAGCGGTACGTGCCACTTTCCCCCCATCTACAAGGGAAGACTGCGGGAATACAAGAAGTAGAATATTTGACTAGATCAACATAATCACTTGAAAGCTGTGTAAAGGCGCAAGAGGTGGGTTAATGTCTGGGTGAGAACAGCACTGAAAGCTACGCCAAGAAACTTAAAACTTTGTTAGTTCCCATATTTATTCAGGGGGGGTTACAGTATAGGCCAGCGCGGGGGAAAGACTGTAAATAACCACAATGCCTTAAGGGAACTGCTATCATGGAAGTATTTTCAGCACAACACTGAACAAGGAACACCCCAGTGTGACTACGCCCGCTTGGGCCTGGAATGGGGCGTGGGCGTTCGCCCTACAGTGTGCCCGGGAGGAGGACATCCAGGGACCATTGGCCTTGGCCGAGGAGGGCGAGCGCGGGGCGGCTGGGGGCCAAGCAAGCACGGCCGGATCGCGGCCAGAAGGCTCTCCCACCGTACTCCCAGCCGAGCCGCTGACCGGGGTTCGGAGGAGCGTCCCAACCCAGCCTTTCAAAGGAGCCAGAGGAAGGACGGGGCGGGGCCGCCTCTCCACGGTCCGCGGGACTTACCCGAACAACCCTTTCTCCTCGGGTTTGGAAGACGCCCCTCCGTCATTTATCAGTTTGGCCTGAATCCTAACTATTGCTGCCTCCAAGTTTACAAATTTTCTCTTCTAAAAAAACAATTTAATGGAAAGAAAAGATAAAGTCCTTTTTCCTTTTTCCCTAAGCAAAGACTAACTTTTGGGTTGCAGCACCCCGACCCGGAAAGTTGCGGGACGAACTTCTAATTCGGCGCCCACTCCCACGTGGCCCCGCCTCTTCCGGGAAGTAACCGTCCCCTGGCCGAGACCGCAGTCTCTCGCTGGGCTTTGCCGGCTCCCAGACGGTCGGCTGTACGCAT
Organism: Ursus maritimus; assembly: GCF_017311325.1. Taxonomy (NCBI): domain Eukaryota; kingdom Metazoa; phylum Chordata; class Mammalia; order Carnivora; family Ursidae; genus Ursus; species Ursus maritimus. Next base: position 13,181,640 of record NW_024426774.1, on the reverse strand, counting down.
GCTTGGAACTGTTGCCGGGGTAGTCCGAGTTCTCTCCCCTTTCACTTAGGCAAATCACCCGGTCCCGCACATTCCGCCGACGCCTAGCCCTGCGTGCCTACCAGCTTCCCCGTCGGCTGAGGGGCACTTCCGGCCCCTCCTCTTAGACTCTAGAGGCGCGAAAACTCCGAACCGCGCACGCGCCGGCTGAGCCCTGGCGGGAGGGGGGGCGGGGCGCAGGCGCGGAGTGTCCGGCGGTTGGCGCCGGGGCAGCCAGCCTCTTCTTGCCTTCTCCCACCCGGGCGCGCGATTCCCCGCGGGCCAACGGCGGCCAGCCGAGGCCGAGACGCCCCAGGGTGTCCTTAGCGCCCCGCTGCACCGCGACAGCCGCGCCGATCGGGTTTCTTGGGGAGACTTGGACTTGTTCGAGGTAAGGTGAGGGCGCGCGCTGTCGCTCTCCCTTGCTCCGGATCCATCCCCGGTTGCTGCCCCTTTAGCCGGCGCCCTCCAGCCCATCTGGTGGCGGCTCGGTCACCGGAGCTGCGGCGGAGTTCGAGCGTATCCCCGCGGGCCCGACCTGGCCGGCCGGCCGGCGGGGATCTTCGGGCTGTCTGCGGGCGACACGGGTCTCCTGAACCGCGGGAAACTTGCCTGTCGCCGCTGGGCCCCTCCTCCGGCTTCGCCGGCGGGGCTGGCAAATCCGGCTCGGGCTGTGGGACCCGGCGCCCGGCCCGAAGCGGCCCTCGGCTTAGAGGAATAGCTTGAGGGGATGGGGTCTAGGGGGGAGGGTGGGCTCGGACATCAGGCTCTTACCAGCGAATCTGATACCTCACCAGCAGCAACTTAGTCTGTTTACAAGATGTATGCAAATAGCACTTAAACTAGATTTGTTGTTAAACCCCAGCGTCATGACAACGCAGATTGTATTATCTAAAAAAATTAAATTGTACTGTTTGGAGGTTTTATGATGGTATTTCTGTGCCCTCTTTTCTTGTGGAAATGAACTGGAGAGGAATCCCGTTTGGGAATTGCGGAACACAAGACTAGGATAGAGAAACGGCTGTGGGACCAATTAAGACTTGAGATAATACTGTGATAATTCCTGGAAAGAGCAACTATTTTGTGTGTAAACCCTGAAGGCAGAACTTTATGCGAGCGCTTATTACTCTGTGTATATTTCATGAGTAGGAGATTAAAAGGGCGTGTTTTAAGACAAACAATTCCGGAATGTATATTCAAAGGGGAAAAAAGGTCCAAACCCCCCAACTTTTAGATGACTGCTGTATAGTCTTTTAAAAATATTTAGTAGCAAAGAAAAAAAAAATTCAGTAGCATATGCATTGGCCTGCAGGCATTAGGTAGTAGTTCCATGGGTGTGTGGGTGGAAGGGAACATATTAGAACTTCTACTTAGGTTTACTTTATCTCATTCTAGTACTGTGTGAAATACACAGAGTGATAATTTTATGTTGAAATGTGTACTCAAAATTTCTTTTTCTGAGTGGGTATGAGTACAGAAAATTTGGAGATCACTAGAATATTGCTTATAAAACATGTTTTTTTTGTAAGAGAACGAGTGTTGTGTGACCCAGAGCTTTTTGGTATCACCTTTTTAAGTTTTAGTTCTTATTCTGTAACTAGGGAAAAATAGCTGTAGTACCTAATCACAGGATTCTTAAATATGTGTGTGTGTGGTGGGAGGAGGATATTTATAGCCCTATCTCTTATCTGTAATAAATATAAAGCATTTAGTATTGAGCTTAGCAACAAAGTAAGTACAAATGATATATTAAAGTCGTTAAAGTGAGAATCGGGTTTTATTCCCCAAAGGTTATTTTACTGAGTGTCTAGATGTAGAATTTTATATAAACCTGCTTAAATCTTGATTTAACCATTTTTAGAACTAAGTTAGAAAAATTAATCAAAGCCGTACTTGACTTACTTTCAGGAATCAGTAAACAAGAAACTCAAAATTTTACCATAATAGTATGCATTATATTTAAGGCATAATTATATGTCGCAGTTCTATGTACACACACACTAGTAAGTCCAGGTGACTGAGGGTCAAGTATAGTCACTTCTATTAATGTTAGCGTTTTGATTCACTAGTTAATGAGATCCGTCTTTTCTCACTTAACCTACTTTCCCTGGTGACCGAATTCAAAATAATTTCTGTAGCTTTCTTAGCACCACTCCCAAACCCACCCATACTGCAGAGTATATTTTACTGCCTATTGACCTCTCCTTCTCAATATCCTAGGAACACTTCAAACTCGGTGTCTCTAAACAAAATACATGTATTAGTTACCCCTTTTCTTTCCAAACATGCACTGTCTGCTTATTATGGCATTTAGCATTGTGCGAAGATTGTTTCTAAAAATGAAACACAAAATAAAATATTTTAAAGCCCGAAGTCTTAATTGGCTCAAATAGTAACATTAGAAAGACACATCACAATACAATCCTTTCTGTAGTTTTATACATAAACAAAAGATAGATAAGAAGACGAATAAATTAATAGCCAATTTCACTGCCTATAAACAAACTCAGTTGTTCATGCCTGGAGGAACCTGGGCATTGAATAGGTTTGACTTTGGGTTTTGACAAACCTGGGTTTAGATATGAGCTCTGCTAAGTTATAGCTGCACAAGCCTGGGCCAAATGTCTTCTTGAGTCTCAGTATCCCCTTTTGTAAAATAAGAACAGTACTTATAAAGATGTTGAGGATTAAAGGAGATAAAGTGTTTATCTCAAAAGCTAAGCATGTAGTAAGTAGATATTTAACAAATGTTAATTCTACTCCCCCATTTCATCCATACTTTTAAATCTCTTAGTTTCTTCTGTTCCTTTCATCCCTGATATTGCCACTGCTACCATTCAGCACCCCCTCACCCTTAGTGGCTGGTCTCTTTTACCCCTATTCATACTCTCTGTTTTATCTGTCCTCCAGGTTGAGGCCACAGGGATGTTATTAAAACACAAATCTGAGTGTTCAAATTTTATTATCTGAAATGTGGTGTTTAGTGCTTCTCAGTTTTGCTGATCTAGAATTGATAGATGGACTTATGAATTTTTCACTTTACTATTTATATTATTTATTATTATGCATCTTATGATTTTATGATATGTCCCAAGCAGTGTGCTTAATTAGTTCACTACATTAAAAATGAGATTGTTTAATGCAGAATTGAGTATGTCAGTGGTGGTGGGAGGGGCAAAATTGGAGGTGAGGTAAACAGTCCACAGCAGACTCAGATGTAGCAGCAATTTGCCTTTATTTTTTACCTTATTTTGTATTGATAATTTCAGTTCTGTTACATCTGTTCTCCCTGTTCTTAGTTCCTACTTGGATATTAATGGGAAGTATGAATTATTAGATGGCTCACAATAAAATTTAAAATTTAGGAATTTATAATCCTCTTGAAGTGTATTTGATCTATCAAATTTCCTATTCATTTACTTGCTGTAATGAGCTCTTGGTTATTGATTTTCCTTCTTGAACTTATTTTTTATCGATAGTTGCATATATGTTACTATTCTGCTGTGATTTGTTTCCTGTGAGGGAGAGATGTATTCCTTAATTTTGACTTTTTTATTGTAAATAAACAAATGAGCTTTATGGATGTATTGAAAATCCCAGAGGAGATTTTTTTTCCCTTTTGTATTTCAGAATATTAGAAGTATTTTTCTTTGCATCTATTTATGTCTCTTTAGCCTTTTGGAAACAATTTTACTGTTTTAACTTGTATCTAACTCTCAGGACATTCATATGTGTCTTTAAAAATCCATTGTCATTAAATTACAGAGTGATTCCTATTTTAAAAGCTAGGATCCTTCAGTGTCTGTCAGATGCATGTTACCGTGGCAACCTAATAGCAAACTGCAAATCCTAGGCCAAGCACAGCAAATAAAAAACATCGTCGTCATGTAGCACACCATCTTCTGTGTAGTACAGAATCTCACGTTCATTGTAAAAAGCTTAACCACATTTATCTACATGCACCTCCCTTCCCCAGTTTTACTTGAAAAACTGCCATTTTTTCATGGTAAAATACTAAAATCAGTCAGCTGATATCTGAGTGCTTGCTAACTGCAAGATCATTATTGGGCATTAATGAAAACAGTATCTAAAAAGGCATTTAGCGTGGGGAAAACCAAATGGTAATGTGTCCTCTTTGCTTTCCTACACTAAATAAATTACTGCTCAGTAATTGAGAAGGAAATCGAGAATGGGTGGGAGAGAAGAAGGTATTTTGCGGCAAATAAGAGCATGGTGGTATATATGAAACTAATATACATTGACTCTTGTTAAATGGTTTGAGAAATAGGTTGGGTTTTCAAGTTTTGACTTGTTTAAGAGATTCAAAATTAACATTCAATTATTTGTTAAAAAAAGATGTTGAATATTATGTAATTGTGATCGCAATGCTAATATTGTCTCAGGCGTTTGTTTGGAGTAAATGTCTTTCAGATTTGATTTAATAAATACCTTTTAGATGGTATTTGTTTTATCATGATTAGGTTCTTCATAGCCTTCAGGATAGGATAAAGTCCAAGTTTTTAAATGTTGTTTACAACAGTTCTTAAACTTTAATGCACTTACGAATCTCCTGAGATCATGTTAAAAATGAAGATTCTGATTCATTTGGTTTAGGAAGGGGCCTGAGATTCTGGATATCTAATACGTTCCCAGGAGGTACAGATGCTTCTTGCTGGTCCTTGAACCATACTTTGAATATCAAGTCTATAAATCATTCCATGGTTGGCTTCTCTGCTGCTCTAACTTAATTGCTTGCTAGCTATGCCTTATAAGTTATGGCACTGTGTCATAGACTTGCTTATAGTATCCCCTGTATTAAGCAGTTTGCAGTGTGTGGTCCAGGGATCTGTGAGACTCTCAAAGGGTCTACAAAGTCAAAACAGTTTTCATGGTAACAGTCAGATGTTACTTTCCTTTTTCACTATCATTCACTTATGAGCAAATGGGCTTTTCCAGAGGTTATGAGATGTGATGACATCATTGCTCTGAGGACTGATAGAATGTATGCATGTGTGTTCTTTGTTTTAAAAGTTTCTTGGTTTTATTTATTTATTCATTTTCTAAAAAGATTTATTTATTTATTTATTTGACACAGAGAGAGAGGCAGCGAGAGAGGGAACACAAGGAGAAGGAGTGGTAGAAGGAGAAGCAGGGAGCGGGATAAGGGGCTGGGATCATGACCTGAGCTGAAGGCAAACGCTTAATGACTGAGCCACCCAGGCACCCCATAAAAATTTCTTGGTTTTAATTTACAGTATGGTAGATATTGATAGGTATAAACACAAAGCTCTTTGAAGTCCTGAGTACTTTTTAAGAGATCAGCCACAACATTTGAGAATTGCTGCCCTATGCTATTAGGCTGTAGACACAAAGACTCAGGTCTAGAACTTTACCAGAGCTCTTTCCTTAGCCGCAGTGACTCCTGGGATCAGTGGGAATTTTGGCGTTTGACGTGGTTTCCATGTACTGTTGCAGGGTGCTCTCTTTACCTCTCTGGGCAGCGGTAAAAGGTCTCATGTGACACTGTCCAACGGGAAATGGGAGTCAGTAGCACCCTATCACTGCCTGATCAGGGTAGACATCTAGGCTTCCTAGGTCGGCCCCACTGACACCATTATTATGGCTCCCTATTTGGCCTACATAGCCTTCTCTGACACTAGCCAGTTGGGATGTGGAGATGCCTCCTTATGGCCTTATAAGGTGGAAGTCCAGGCTACCCACTTGACCTTTGCTAGGTATGTGTTGTTGGGGGAGTAGAAGGAGCATCACAGGTTTTTTTTGTGATATTTGGCTGGGGTAGAGCACAATTACTGTCCAGAAGTTTTCTGTCTGGTTAAGATGCCCTTTTTCTGGCCTTTGACTAGAGAGAGCAAGCTTTCATTAGGTCTTTCCCCCCCTGCACCTGTTGGTGTTTCCCCAGTTGCTGTCTTCAAGTCTGGGGTATTTGAGGCAAAACAGAAACTCAGGAAACTCATCATGATGTCATGCCTTGTGTTCTAAGGTCCCTGGCCAATCTACCTCCTTCTCATTCAGAGTTGTCTTATGTTTGTTATATAGTTTTCCCTAGCGGGAGGAATAGAGAAAAGTGTATCTATTCCATTTTCCTGGCCGTGGAAGCCTTTGATTGCTCTTTTTAACTTGCGCTTTGAGAGAAAGAATAAAAGATTGAACTCTAGACCTACTGCATATCCCTTATATTTGGTTGTATAAAACATATGAATAAACACTGAAATATTCCCATTAAAGAAAACCTAGATTTGAAAAAGTAAAGATCTAATTTTTGGAGAAAATATTTCAGAGTTTAATTAAGTAGAATTTGCATGAAGGAGTCATGACTATAGATGAGGATTTTATAAAACATAAGGTAATCTTGTGTAGTAAATGTAAGGCTTTACATTATCAATGTTTTGCAAAATAAAATTACAGAAAAATTGATTCAGGAGGATATAGTGAACCTGTAAAAACTGGTATACTAGAAAGAAATTTAAATGATTTCATAAAGTTAACTTTCAAGCAGTCTCCACTTTCTAATAGCTTTAATCCTGCTTCTTTCTCACTTTGAAAAAAACATGTAACGTCTCATGTGGTAGAAGTAATTTCAGAGCATTGAAAGGATGGGAAAACCACTCAATTCATTTAATGAGGCATGCATTGTCAAAATCACCAAGCTTGTCAAAAATAGTTCCCCAAAATATGCACAGATATTTCTGCAAGATTGGTTATGTCAATATAAGTTTGGAAAGCAGTGGATTAAAAAATTAAACACTGTGTACGGATGTCTCTTCCTCTCGCACCCTCCTTTTCTTGCTCACGTTCCTTCTCTAGAGGCCCCATTTGGGTTCCTGCACATCTCTTGGAACACCACTCCACTAGTCTCCCACCCTTCTGACACACATACACTAAGACTGGCTTTGTTGCCCTGTGTGCATATCATCACATAGGGCTGTCAAGGGCTGTCATATCTAGTGAGGACTAACTGGAGTCCATCAGTCCAAAATCAAGAGATAGAAAACCTCAGTTACTCTCTTGCTGCCCAGGTACCTGGTGCAGACCTAGTTGCTATGGTATAGTACTTGAAGGACTTAAATGGGTCAAGACTAGAACTATTCTTCTTGTTCTTTCCTTGTACCTTAGACATTTTTGATTACCTGTATTGTGCATTTTTCTCTCCATATACTCAGCAAATAGTTATTAGGGACGTATCATTTTAAGTCTTAAATGTATTTTATGGAGAAAAATGAAAGCAACAAATAGTAGTCAGTAATATTTAATTTTAATCACAGAGTGTCAGCTTTAACTTGAGGTGCAGTTTTCATATGTTCAGAAAATCTTGTGCAATTTTAAATACATTAGTTTTCTGGGCATAAATTTCATAGTACATTGGTAAAAAAAATAGATAGCATGGACTATTTATTTAGGGAATAGTTAGGGAAACTAATAGTTTTATCTGAAAAATTGAATGATTGCTCTGGGATAATTTCAGAAGGCATTATGACATCTCTATTAACACATTTAGGAAACTAGAAACCACAGTTTCACAAATAAAATCTTTTTGTGAGTTTAAGAGTCAAAACATTCAGGTAGGCTTATAGCAATAAAATCTTGACCATGAATAACTCTGAAGTAAAATCAGCTGGTGTAGCATATGCACTGATTTAAAAAGACAACAACATACATTTATTACCTTATACTTCTGCAGGTTAGAAGTCTGACATGACCCCCAGGGCTAAAATCAAGGCGGCAGTCAGGCTGTGTTTCTTTCTGGAGACTCGAGGGGAGAATCTGTTTCAAGCCTCTAGTAGCCACTTGTGTTTTTGGCTTCCGACCCCCTCCTCCTGTACAGATGATATTTTTACTTTTTGAAAAGTAAAGTAAAAATGAATGGACATAGTACTTAAAATTTAAGCTTTGTCTCATTTATATTTTGTTAAGTTTAATATATATGGAACAATCATATGGATGCCTATACTTAGTTTATTTCATTGTTACTCTAATATATGTTCAGACCCGATGGCCAAAAGAAAGGAAGACAATTTCTTCTGTCCTGAAAATGCCAAAAGACCAAGACAGGAAGAGTTGGATGACTTTGACAAAGATGGTGGTGAAGATGAATGTACAGCTTCTTTCACTAATGGTACCTCTACTCTGGTAAGTGCAAACTTGGGGGACTGGCATGGTTCTCACGTCTGTTTCATAGGTCATATCCTTGATAATTCAATGTAAGGAGAGGCAGTATGATTTAAAAAAAAAACGAAGGTAAAATAATATGACTACTTTTGATGTTTATGTTAATTATTAGAAACAATTGGTAAAGAAAACAGTAAAAAAAAGAGCTTGTTCTTTGGAATGATCAATACATTTGACAAACCTCTAATAAGGCCGACAAAGGGAAGAAAAGGAAGAAGGCACAAATTACCAATAACAAGAACAAAACTGTAGCATCAACCCTCCAGGCTTCAAAAGGACAATAAGGGCCATGACATGACATGCCTTTCGGTATCATTTGTTATTGCGGAAGTGCAAATTAAGACTGCAATGAGATGTTACTACACACCCATCAGAATGACTGAAATTAAAAACAACAACAGTGACGAGTTCAAATGCTGGCAAGGATGTAGAGAAACTGGATCATTCATAGATTGCTATGGGAATGTAAAATGATACAGTCACTCTGAAAAATAGTTTGGCTGTTCTTTTTTTTTTTTAATTCAACATGCAACAACCTACCATATAACCCAGCATTTGTCCCAGAGAAATGGAGATGTGCCTTCACACAAAAATCTATATATGAATATATATAGCAGCTTTATTTATAATAGCCAAAAACTGAAACGACCCAGATGTCATTCAGTGAGTGAACGGTTCAACACTGTGGTACATTCATACCATGAAATACTACTTAGCAATGAACTCCTGATGTAGGCAACAATAGACATTTCTGTAACATTTGTGAAGTGACAGTGTTCTAGAAATGGAGAACAGATTAGTGGACCAGGGGTTAAGGTGGGGGTAGATTGGGTGGGGTATGCCTTGGCTATAAAAGGGCAACATGAGGGATTCTTGTGGTGATGGAAATGTTCTGTATCTTGACTGGATCAATATCAGTATCCCTTTTGTGATATTGTACTGCAATTTTTAAGATGTACCACGGGCAGAAACCAAGTGAAGAATTCACGGGATCCCTCTATTATTTCTTACAACTCCATCTACAATTAGATCAAAATAAAAATTTATTTTAAAAAGTTTTCAACCATAATTTCCAATATTCTGCTTATACAAGGAGTAAATGTTTCTGCTTTTTAATAAGATAGCACCCAGAAGAAGAAAAACCAGGAGTTTTTAAAGACATTGTTCAAAAAGATTAAAAAATTTTACTGTACCGGTGGTTCTCAACCAAGGGGGGATTTTGCACCCTCCCCCCAGGGGTGGGGAGAATTTAACAATGTCTGCATATATTTTTGGTTGTCACAACTTGGGGTTAGATGTGTGCTACTAGCATCTAGTGGGTAGAAGGTAGGGATGTTGTTAAAATTCTAAAAATGCATCCCTCCAACAAAAAATTGTCTAACTTAGAACATTAGTATTGTCCTATTAAGAAACTATGTGATACAATTATTAGATCCTGGGATGCCTGGGTGGCTCAGTCAGTTAAGCGTCTGCCTTCTGCTTCAGTCATGATCCCAGAGTCCTGGGATCGAGTCCCACATAGGGCTCCTTGCTCATCGGGGAGCCTGCTTCTCCTTCTGTCTGCTGCTCCCCCTGCTTGTGCTCTCTCTCTGACAAATAAATAAATAAAATCTTTTAAAAAAAAAAATTATTGGATCCTTTTAAGAACTTTAGAATGAGTGGTTACTCATAGAAGTTCCCATTTAATTTCATCTTACTCATTGAAGTTAAGGTTATTCACTTACTGTAACTTTTTTCATTAGTAACAGTGCTGAACTTTCTTCAAATGCTTAGATGATTATAATGAGTTTATTAGACAGATTAATTGTTTTCTCTCTCCCTCTCTTTTTTTTGTTGTTGTTAATAGACCGCAGCAGAAGTTGGAATAATTGAGAGTATTCAGCTAAAAAACTTTATGTGTCATTCGATGCTTGGACCCTTTAAATTTGGTTCTAATGTCAACTTTGTTGTTGGCAACAACGGAAGTAAGTGCTTTTGTCCTCCTTCTTACTTGACTTTGAGCAGTACTTTACAGTTAGAATGCATTAACATTTTTAAAATAAGGGACTGTGAATGCTAGATCCATATGTTCCGGATCTAGAGTGTTAGATCCATAACATGTGGTCATATTGGTGAGAATCTCGAATGCCATGATAAAGATTTTGGTGTTTTATTCAAAAGTCAGTGGAGAGCCAATTAAAGTTTATGAGTAAGGGATGACATGGTCAAGATTTGTGAAAAAAACTGGCCACGTTGTAGAGAATGGATTAGAATGGGACAGACACAGGGTTTAGAAAGACGTGTTAGGCAGCTTTGTGATGGATCAGCCGGGCCTGAGCTGTTGACAGCTTGATTGAGCCAGTACATGGAGAGGAGGCTTGTCAGAGTCTACAGCTTGTGGTAGTGCTAGAAAGGACTGTAGGTGAGCGCAGCTCCATGTTCTATTTAGTGTTTAGTCGTTGTTCTTTGTTTCCCCTGCTCTATATTCAGTCAAGAGGAAAATGTTTTCAGAAGGAGAGAATGGACAGAGGGATTGGTGCTACTGGGAGGTCCCATAGGACAAGAAATAAGGAAAGACTGGTGGGTTCTGTAATTAGGTCTTTTCTTTTTTTTTTTTTTTTGCTTTTAATTTTGAAACAGTGATCTTATTAATAAAGCCGAGTGAAGAAGAAATAATGCAAATAATGGAGGCAATGAATTTGGAAATGAAGCAGAGATTTAGAGACTCAAAAGTCATTCCAGGAGCTAAATCAGGTTAACCAGTGGTATATATGGGTTAATTTAAGGTATATCGTGGAAAATGATGGGCTAATAAGAGTTGGTTGAATTGGTTGATTGTGGAGTTCAGAAAATGATTACATATTCTGGGTAATTGTTTAGATTTTGAAATTTCAGCTTGTGATATTTTATATCTGTTAGCATAAAAAGAAGTGTACTTTTCAGAAAGCTAGCAAATGAATAATATTCAAATTAGGAATAATAATTGTCAAAATATTACATAGAAACATTCATCTGTATGACTGATGATTTTTTCATATTTAAGTTCATTCATTCATTTGTTAAATACCAGAGTGCCTGTTATGGGTCGCTATTGGAGATACAGCATTTAATAAAACAAACAACATCCCTGTCCCTATGGAGCTTGCTTGCATTTAAGCGTTGTTAAAAATAGTTTCTGACTTCTCTGAATTTACGAAAAAAGTAAATTATGCCTAAATTAGAATGTAATAAAAATTAGATGAATCAAGTATACATGTGTAATTAGAAAGATAGGCTCGTTTTTAATAGGCTGATGGACCCAAGATTAAACAATTGAGAGTTTTAGGTTGGAAAGATATCAACCATTTTTTTCCATTTCCTTATTAGTGGCAAAAATTTGATTCCTGAAATGTACTAATTTTTTTCTAATAGCAGCAGCTAAATATCTCATGATAGGTACAACTTTTTTTAAGTTCACTGAAAGAAAATGATAATTGAAGTGTAGCACTTCATTTCAGGGTTAGAACTAATTTACATTTTCATTCAGAAATCTTTTTACATCAAATGGTAGGAGTCAGCCTTTTCCTTTCTCTCTCTTTAATGGATGTGATTTCTTCAACACCTGTCTCTTTAGGTGGGAAGAGCGCCGTACTCACAGCTCTCATCGTTGGCCTTGGAGGAAAAGCTGTTGCTACTAATAGAGGCTCTTCTTTAAAAGGTTTTGTGAAAGATGGACAGAAGTAAGTGTTTGCTTTCTACATGTATTTTTCAATTCTTTAGTAAGAAGCAGCTGCTATAGATTCCCAGTTCATATAAACATAATAGGAAATGAATTGGCTTCCCAGAACTAGATAGAACAGAACAGTCCTCTTTTTCCATTCCTTTCTCTTACTCCCTGTTGCCAGCATGGCCCACTGTTGCCTGTTACTCTCTCCAGACAGAAAGCTTGTGTAAAGTATTACCATGTGCCTGCCCACTTACACTCTTATTTCTGTTACCTTTTTGGAGGAAAGAACTAGCAGTGATAAATCTATGTATTTCTGCTTAAGGGAATATTTATAAACAATGGACTTTCCTGGCTCTTGACCCAAACTTCACGAAGTCCATGTTGGTATGATACAGGCGAAAGCAGAGTCAGTGACCAGCCAAGCGTTCCTGTACAAAATTTCTGCCTCCAGTCCCTAAGAATTCCAAAAAAGTATTCTGCTTTCTGTCTTTGATTTTGTCCTTTACTCAGGTGGTTTGCCAGTAAGTTTGATTTGAGGACCACAGCCACACATCTATTTGTGGTCCATCTTTACCCTTGTATCCCCCGTGCCCAGGACCTCTGGAACTTTGATAATTAACAGTGATCTTTTTCCGTATAATAGACTTTCCTTCTGCTCAGTGTCATATCCATTTCACTTCTTCAATTTTGTTACTAAAAAACAGAATGGGGATGGGATGTGAACCAGGATTGCAGTTTTCTCTTGTATCTCTCAGAAAACCGTAGGAGTCTTAACCCTAAGCCAGGGTTCCAAGTGGAATCAGAAGAAGGGGTGAAGATACACAGAAAATAATTTCCCATGCTGTATGGCCTTGGAAAAGAACGATTTGGTAACAATTCTCCAGCATATTTTCCTTCTCTCCTTATCTTATTTGGATCCCAGCCCAGCAAAGTCTTCTCCCCTCCGTAGTCCCCAACCAAATGGTATCTGAAGTCAAAAATTAATTATTTCAATATTTTTAATGGCCCCTGCTCTATTTCAATTCATTATACTTAACTATACATTTCTTGGTTGTCCAAACAATCACCTGGTCTACCTAGCCAGGTAACACATTGATCTTTCAAATAGGCGCTTCAGGAAAAAAAATAATTCTTTTTTCTGCACCACTGAATGTTTTATGTCTCAATTAAATATTTTTTGGGTTTTTGCCATTTGGGAAGTATCTGGACCAAAGCAGAAACTTCTTCCTCAGACTTGTCCTTAGAATATCATTTTAAAAAAGAAAGAAAAAAGGCCAGCTCACACAAATCACAAGTTTCAAGGATACAGCAGCCTGTAGATAGGAATATTAATATATTTTAAACAGTTAGTTAAAAGCTTTTCCTGAGCTCAGTCTCCTTTTTACTGACCTTATCTGAAAAAGTAGGTTAAAAACCGCTTTTTCAAATCCATTACTATTCCTCTAGTCAACCCCTTCTTCATTTAAAGTGTTCAATATCTATGAATTGCATGGGGCACCTGGGTGGGTCAGTCGGTTGAGGGTCTGACTCTTGATTTCGGCTCAGGTCATGATCTCAGGGTTGTGGGATCCAGCCTCACAGCAGGCTCCACATTCAGTGGGGATTCCACTTCTCTCCCTGTCCCCTGCCCCTTCCCCCCCACCCCACTCACGAGTGTGTGCGCTCTCTCTCAAATAATTAAGTCATTTAAAAATAAAGTATTCGGTATCTATGAATTTCTTCTTATTTTATAGTCTCTGGTTCTGTCATCACTTTTTTACAGAATCAGCTCATAGAGCTTTTCAGTTCTAGTCTTAGTTGATTCTGTATCTAAAATTGTGGCTGTCCCACTGTGCCTGAGAAGGTCTGTTGGTCTGGCTCAGGTTCGAGAGAGTCCTCAGGACTGTCTCCTTTCACCCATGCCAAACATTACACTCCCCATTGATGACACCAGGGCTCTCGGCTGCCTTTGTTGGGGGGTTCAGCTCTCCATAGCAGTGCTTGTCCAGCGAAGTTCAGAGAAGCCAGAGAACTGTGCCCTGAGACACTTTACCTGGGGGTCAGTCCCCTATCAGCCACCAACCCTTTATAGTGGTGCAGGGACAGTGAACGAATTTGCTTAATACAGCTCTTCCCATGGAAACCTCTCTCAGTGATCCAAGGTCTCATGCCCCTTGCTGTTCAGGTTCTTCTTGCACATGTCTGGTTCACTATTCCCTCCCTCGGCCTTCCTAATACTAGCCCTGGTGGCGTTGGGATCTTTGCACCAGTCCCATTTTTGACATCAGCTGTGGCATTGGGAGTGGATTATGGAGGGACAAAAACTCATACTCCTACTCTACGTTTCTGATTTATTTGGTCAAGGCTACAGAACTTCTTGCAGATGAGGTGGCTACTTGGAGACAGAGCAGATGAATCATATTTTTACATGGCTTTTTCCTTGTTCTTTTCTCCGGTTGGTCTGTTGATGCCAGATACCTCTGTGTAGATAGATTTTTCCAGAGTGGAGAAAGAAGCCACGTTCTTTCTGTGGCACTGCTTGTTTGTGTTGTCATTCTGAAAGAACTCCCATCTCTAGTCTCTTCAGTTAAGGGTCTCCTGTGTTTACAGACATTGGGCTCCATGGCTCTTGACCGAAATTCAGGATAGCTACATCAGTATGGTGAGGAGACAGCAGTTAGTGCCAGCAGAGTTGTCCGTGTCTCCTTGTACAGGTGTTTTGAGCAGTTATTATGGAGCTTTTCTCTTAAGTCTTAGTTTTTTGAAAAACTTGGTTTTCTTTATTCAGATCCTATCACAACAGGTTACCAGTGCCTCCAAAGTTCTCAGAATACTAAAGGTAGCTATCAAATGCAAGGAGTAGCTAGTAATGAAAATAATAAAGTAGATGTTTGCTGTAGATAAAGAGAGATGTTTAATAATTCAGAGAGGAAATATAGTCACTTTTTAAAAATTTTCTATTTAAATTCACTTTAATTAACATATAGTTTCTGATTAGTTTCATAGGTAGAATTTAAAGATTCATCATTGCATATAACACCCAGTGTTCATTCCTTCAAGTGTCCTCCTTAATGTCCACCACCCAGTTACCCTATCCCCCCACCCACCGCCCCTCCAGCAACTCTGTCTGTTTCTATCATTAAGAGTCTGTTATGGTTGTTTCCCTCTTCCCTCCCTTTCCCACTTTTTGTGTCTCTGCCTTTCTTTCTGTGTCTTTGTCTCTAGGCCTCTGTCTGCCTCTCCCTTTTAGGTCCATGCTGCAACCCTTCTGCTGTACCAGCCTCCCTCACCCCCTCACGTAATGGGCTGGGCTGTGTTGTGCTCCCTTCCCTCCATCTCCTTATGACAAGTCTGTGGGTTTGTGAATGTGTCCCCCCCCCCCCCCCGGAGTATGTGTTCTCTTCCTTGTAACTTAGCCAAGTCCTTGTTACTCTGTGTCTTCGTGCGTGCAGTCATTGACCTCTTACTGCCTTAGTCTGTAAGGAGTTGCTCTTGTGTTCTCTGTGTCTCTGATTTGCTGCCAGTGTCTGTGGGTGTGTGTCTTTCCGGTTGTCTTGGTAGTTTCCCCGGTAGTTTCTCCATTGTGTGCTCTTGCTGCTCTCTGGAGTCTCTCATCAGGGGGTAATGTCCCAAACTGGTTTCTCTGGTCCCCAGAGGCCTCAAAGAATCACCAGATCTTGACTTGGTTGTGCCTTCGTTTGGATTTGTTGATAAAACTTTTCACTGTGAAGAAATACAGATTTATGGAAGTGTTGCAAAGATAGTATAGTTTCTTTTATACCCTTCATCTAATTTTCCTTAATGTTGACATCTTAAGTAATGAAGGTAGTACTTTTATCAAAGCTATGCAGTTCACGTTTGTACCATATAACTGATGAAACTGTAGACCTTATTTGGATTTTACCAGTTCTTCTTAATTTGAATCTTTAAAGAAGAGGCTCTGTTTCAGTTAGTGTCAGATTTCTCTATTTAGCTCAATCCCTAGGGGACAGGGTGGGGACTGATGGGTGCTAAGCCTTGTCTTTCTGCTTGAGCACTCCCCGGAGAAGAGGGTGAGGGAGCAGGAGTGGATGAAACCCTTCAGCCTGCCTACTGTAATACCAGCTTACAGTAAAGTTTATCTTGAGTATGTTTTTCTGCAATTCCTGCAAATGGGAGTAATTTGGGAATATGATTACAAATTCATGAAAACAAGTACTATTAAAGATTTCATTTAATTACCAATTAAAGTAGTTTCACATTAAAGGACTTTAGCATTTTGGCAGATGTTCATATGAACCAGAAAAAAAAAATTTGTTTAAGGAAATTTTAATGTATTTAGTAATGTACTTCATTGACATTGTTTTTCTGCTAAGTCTTATTTTAACAGAAGTTAAAGTAGAAAAATAAAGATTGATATTTTTTCCTATAATATATTAAAATATGCATGGCTATAAATTCTTTAAACTTCTTTGAAACTTTAAAAATAATTTTTCCGTAATACTGATTAAACTTCAATGATTTTTGAGCTTTAGTTTACATTTCTTGATATCAAATACTTTCAGTTTTTTATTGCCAAGTATTTGAAAGATTAAAGTTGCTTCCTTTGATTCTGATGCTCTTAGAAAGTGTTATTACTTCACCGTAATTGTTAATCATTCTTAAAGGTATACTGTCAACATGATGCTTTATTATGTAATTTAAGAGTAGTCAGGTGGTATAGTATTACACATTGCTTATAGGAAAATGTATAACTTATCTACATGATTTGAAACAACCAAACTTAAACAGTTTTAGGGTGCCCGGGTGGCTCAGTTGATTAAGTGTCTGACTTCGGCTCATGTGATCTCAGGGTCCTGGAATCGAGCCTCATGTCAGACTCCCTGTTCACTGGGCACTGGGGAGTCTGCTTGTCCCTCTCCCTCTCTCTGCTCCTCCCCCAACTCGTGCTCTCACTGTCTCTCTCAAATAAATAAAATCTTTTAAAAAATGGTTTTTATGTGAATGTGGTATTTCTGTTACAGATAGGATAGCCAATGTTTTTATAACCCTTATTCTCAACTTTATTTTTTTTGTTAGGGGTGTTACCTTCAACATTATTCTGTAGTAGCCTGTCAGCCATCAATGGCTGGTGTAAAGCTACTTTTCAAATGAATTAGGCAAATTACTTCGGAGCTTTTGAAAATTATAGTAACCTAGTATTGAAATTGCACTGTACCTGCCTGTGACTTAGCTTAACCGTCTTGCTTTAGCTCAGCAGATATCTCAATAACGTTAAGGAACAGAGGAGATGATGCCTATAGAGCGAATGTGTACGGCAACTCCATAGTCGTGCAGCAACACATCAGCCTGGATGGAAGTCGGTCTTACAAACTAAAAAGTGAAACAGGTTTGTTACGAATGTCTTTTCATTTCATATAAAATATTAGTAATTATTCAGTTAAACAGAGCAAAGTGATTGCTCAGGTATTCATTGACAGGGCACTTCTTCCCAGTCTCTTGAAACCTCTTTCTTGTCATGTGTAGGGTCGGCTGCATGTATGTACATACACGTGATTGTGTACGGACACATACACACAGTTGTTTTACCCCAGGACATCATACAGCAGGACCACGAGTATCAGAGTCTGGGTCCACTTGAAATAGGCTGTGCCGCCTTGTTCTCACCTGCAGACCTCCTTCCACCCCTGTAGTTTTTATCACATGTGGAAGGGGGGTGAGCCAAAGGTGGAAGAGGACATGAAGGAAGAAGAGGCGAAGACATAGATGAGAAGGAAAAGCAAGAGTTTTGCTATGGGGAGAAGAGGAGCACTGTCCCTGCATCCACGCTGCTTCCTCCTCCGTGTACCTGGCTCGTGATGACTGCAGCCTGCACCTCTCTCAGTTGTGTGCCTGTTCTTAAGGGCATAAAATAGTCAATATTTGTATTTGTAAATGAGTGCTAATTTTTTCTCCATATTTTTGCCCTAGGAACAGTCTGGTCATTTTATGTTTCTCTTAACCAGGTACCGTGGTTTCTACTAGAAAAGAAGAGCTGATTGCGATTCTTGATCATTTTAACATACAGGTAATAATTAATTTTTGTTTCAGATTAATGCAACTGGTCACTTTCTCATGTGATTTCATTTGTAGTGTTGAAAGACTTAAAATAGGCTCATGTGAGTAAATTGACCACAGGACAAATGTGTACAACTATTGTTAGCAAAGTTGCTTAAAACTTACTAATTCATCAGGAATTTTCAGTGCATGGTATTACATCTGTAATTTGATAGAGCAGTCAAGAACATCCTGTCTATACTGGTATGGGTATAGTGGTGTTAAAGGCTATAAAGTTTCTTTGCTTTCTGCTATCCGAGTCAGAATAGCAGCACAGTTTCCTAAACTCAGATGCTAAATTTTTGTAGAAAGGAAATTTATTCTAGAAAAATAAAGCATTTCTTTATGTATTTTGGAGTTACTGATCATACCTGTACGAGATAAGGCTCCAGTCCTTTCTGCTAAGATACTTTGAATAATTAGAAATGGATCATGTAGTCTTATTAGTACTAGAATTGTCTTGGAGGTCATCTGATTTACCTTTATTTTGTAGGTGAGAATAGAACTAGAAAAAGTAAATTTACCCCTACGGTAGCCTAGGCGTGGTTGCTGGTGGAGCCTGGATGGGGATCCAGGCATCCCTGTTCTAGTCTGATGTTAACCACCCGGCCTTACTCATTCCAGGATGAAGAACAGCAAGACTAATTACCAAGGAAAAAGAACAATTACTAGTGTTGGTCTTTTTTCCAGTTTGGTTTAGAACAAAGTTGTCCAGAAAAACTTTCTGTGTTGGTAGAAATATTCTGTTATGCTGTTCAGTGGGTCAGCCACTAGCATATTGCATATTGTATGACACAGAGATGAACATTAAAGCTAGTGCATTAGGTCTTATTTTTAAGAAGTCAGATAGAATGTGAAATTAAGATATAGGACAAATCTTACAAAAAATATGTGGCAGTCAGTCTGGTGTACCTATATAACAATAATAAAGTAACATATAGAGGTTTCTTTATAACTCCATAAATGTTTTTGTTATCTGAGAAGAGAAAACCCAAAATTTTACTTAAAAAGGAAGATTTTTAGGGGCGCCTGGGTGGCACAGCGGTTGGGCGTCTGCCTTCGGCTCAGGGCGTGATCCTGGAGTTATGGGATCGAGTCCCACATCAGGCTCCTCCACTGTGAGCCTGCTTCTTCCTCTCCCACTCCCCCTGCTTGTGTTCCCTCTCTCACTGGCTGTCTCTATCTCTGTTGAATAAATAAATAAAATCTTTTAAAAAAAAAAAAAAAAGGAAGATTTTAGCCATCGTTGTACTAACAAAGTATAACCAGTATTTTATGGATGGTAAAATGAAGGAGCTTAAAAACTTTTTCCTTTAGGGGCACCTGGGTGGCTCAGCAGTTAAGTATCCAGCTTCTGCCTTCAGTTTGGGTCATGACCTCAGGGTCCTGGGATCTAGTCCTCCGTCAGGCTCCATGCTCAGAAGGGAGTCCGCTTCTCCCACTCCCTCTGCCTCTGCACCTCCCACTCATGCTCCCTCACACTCTCTCTCCCTCTCAAAAAAGTAAAATCTTCAAAGAAAATAAAATAGTTTTCATTTATACTGGTCCTACATACTCTATAACTTGCAAATGGGATTATTTTCTAATACATACAGTACTTTCTTATTAATACCGAAGATATAAATGGAGTAATGATCTTGAATCTTTCTGAAACAAGATGTGTGTGTGTGTGTGTGTGTGTGCGCGCGTGCGCGCGCACGCATGTATTTATTTATTTAAAGTTTTTCACCTGTGCTTTGGTCAGTTACTATGCTTTACTGTTACCATAACTGTACTTGTTAGCTATAGGTGGTTTAATTCAAGCAATGGTTTATTTAAAATGACTCCTCCTCCAAAAGGTAGAAATGACTCCAGCATTTCTATTTATTTTATAATCATGAAGAAATTAACAACAAATGGAAAATCTGAAGAACTGCTGTAAGAAAAATAAACACTACTTGGCATCATAATTCTGATTAAAAATAACCAAGTTGAACTTTTTGTATTCATTTGGAGAAACTAACTTGCCCAGGGCTACATAGGGGGGTAAAACACAAAAACCCAAGGCAGCTGAGGGCTTTACTCACTGTTGTCGGACTGTTAACCGGTAGCATAAAAGTGAAATGCTATGAAAGAAATGTGCTTGTGCCCTCATATAGTGGCAGGATTAAGTTTGACGATGGTATTTATTTTAGTATCATGAAATAATGAAACATTTTCTCTACATTAAAAAGTTCTACTATTTTTTCTTTGTATATTTACCTTACTCTAATCTTAGCCTTCTTGATGACACCGTAGGTGAACTGTATTCTGTAATTCAGTTCATTTATTCCTAAGGCATTAAAATGAAATACTCAAAAATAACCTCTCTTGTTTCTTTCAGGTGGATAATCCAGTTTCTGTTTTAACACAAGAGATGAGCAAGCAGTTCCTGCAATCTAAAAATGAGGGAGACAAATACAAAGTAAGGAATACTGAAGGAAATATGAATTTATCAAAAAGGAATACATTTATAGATAAAGCATATATACCAAACATAACTCTTGCTCACATAAATATTGAGGTGTTTTTTTTTTAAGCCACCTATTTGCAGTAATACTGTAGGACTAGTTTAGGAAAGTTCTAAGTATGATGGAAGTATAATTTTCTTGGTAAGTTCTTGCTTTCACTTTTTGGCTTTTAATTCTGAGAGAGAATGGATTATTCTAAAATGAATCTTTAAGGAAGTTCAAGGGAATGATTGGCCATACATAATAACCTTTAAATGTTCAATTATTTAAAATTTAAAAAGCTAACAAAAGATCTGACTACTCCTTATGCTGTAACTTTTGAATGGGTTTCAGTATTTCCTTTCCTAAAAATTCAAGATGCACCAAGATCAAGGATACAGACATTTTCTCTTTATTCGTATTTGTTTAAAGAATGAAAGAATGAGTGAAAAAGAGTTTTCACAATGGTATTATTGTTACACCCAAAGTGTTTTCTTACGTGGGCTTTTAAGAGCTATTACAAATGAACATGTAGATGTGAACAGGGTTAAGTAAATTTGGGGTGTGAAAGCTTGAGTGTTTTTAGTATCTTTTTACATAATTGGTCAAAAATTTTTGGGAGACCAAATTTTTGTTTTTCACAGTGCCGTGGAAATGTACAAACTCCTAGTTGTGTTTTTCTTATTGATACAGTTCTTCATGAAAGCAACCCAACTTGAACAGATGAAAGAAGATTATTCATACATTATGGAAACAAAAGAAAGAACAAAGGAGCAGATAAATCAGGGAGAAGAGGTTTGTAACCACTTAATGCAAATATTTTTGAAATCAGCCACATTCCTTTAGTACTTACGAATGGTACTGTAAAATTATATACCTATATATAGATACGTAGCTACATAAAACTAATCTATGAAATATAGGAAGTGTGGTTTTTATATTGAGGGTATTTATTAGCCTTTACTTTTCTGTTTTGGAATAATGGGTATGTACACGTTTTCCTCTGTGAGGCTATAAACTAGAGGACAGAGCAGTATTTTATGTACTTATGCCTTGATATATGACTCGTTGGTTCTACAGTAAGGTATCACTAGTTCCCACTGTAAGTAGTTTAAAAACTATCATTTCTTTTGATGGGAAAATAAGCACAAGCCTCAAGCTGATAATAAACATAGTACGCACTTGTAGTTATATCCAGTAGATAACTCTTTCGTCACACTGGGAAAGTGTTAACATTCATTAAGTGCTGATAGCTTGGTGGCAACTGTCATCCGTACTCACCAGCTTGGCAGTTGTGCATATTTGGGTGAATTTGAAATTACTCAAGCCAGTGTGACTTACTTATATTTGGTTTTACATCTGCTGTAATTTCTTCTTGTACTTTCTTCTTCAGATTCCACTGGATGTGGAGCCTACTTTAAAAATAAAAATAAATAAGGAAGTAAATAAATAAATAATTAGGACTTATTTGGCTTTTAGAAATAAATTTCTTCTATGTCTTCCATTATCTTTGGAATGAGTACTGGGTATACTTCGCCCAGAGAACATAGCAGTCTTTCTATCTGATACGGAGTTGAAAGAAATGGGAAACTGAGTTTTGTGATTTGTCTGTACTTGTGAGGTCTTAAACCCTTTATTTCTTTGATAGTCATTTGAAGAGTATTTGGCCTTTTTTATAATGCAGAAATTAAGAAAATAACTGCACCTAGTAAAAGTATACCAAAGAACCAAAGATACTTTTATTTTCACTGTAAGTTATTTCCCTGCATATCTTTTTTAATACCTGTTAAGGGAATGCATTCAAAAGTCTTTGTAAAAGACTTTGTAAAAAGTCTTGTTTTTTCAATGTTAGTAAGAAACATCCTTTTTCCTTTTTTTAAGCGACTTACTGAACTAAAACGCCAGTGTTTGGAGAAAGAAGAACGTTTTCAAAGTATCGCTGGTTTAAGTACAATGAAGACTAATTTAGAAAACTTGAAACATGAAATGGCTTGGGCAGTGGTAATTTTTACTTTATTACTTATTCACTTATGCTTTTAATACATAGAAAATATTTGGTTATAGTTACTCTTATACATGATTTACACTATAATTTCTTTTTTAGGTCAATGAAATTGAAAAACAATTGAATGCTATCAGAGATAATATCAAAATTGGGGAAGATCGTGCTGCTAGACTTGACAGGAAGATGGAAGACCAGCAGGTAATTGTTTATTTTAATACAGATTTAGCAGGTTAAATCATATGAGATTACTGATATTAGACTATTTTAAAAGACCTACAAAAGCAGTTTCAACCTATATATTTCTCTGTGTTTGAATTTATTACTCAAATGAAACTGAGGTAAACTTTTGTTCAAGTACTATTATGGCAACTCTTTTTTATTTTATTTTTTTAAGATTTTATTTATTTATCTGGCATGGGGGGGAGGGCAGGTAGAGCATGAGCAGGCGGAGGGGTTGAGGGGGATGGAGCGAGAATCTCAAGCAGATTCCGCACCAACATTGAGCCCGATGTAGGGCTCGATCTCACGACCCCAAGATAGTGACCTGAGCCAAATTCAAGAGTTAGATGCCCAACCGACTGAGCCACCCAGGCTCCCCGGCAACTCTTTTAAAAAGAGTATTGTGTTTGGACATGGTCAGCCGGCTGAGCCCAGTAATGTAGCACTCTGAACTCATGCATGTGGACAATGGTACTTCCTTACCAACTAGAGTTGCTACAATGTGAAGCTTTTACTCTTGTGTTCATTAGGAGTATCAACATAGAAAGTCTTGAGGTGCTAGGATAATAGTCATTTAGAAAGCTAAGTATCATGAAGTATAACACTTCAGAACTGAGCAGAGCGCCCAGAGATTGCTACCAGAATTTCCAGGGAACTGAAGTTTTAGGGCCCAGAACCATCAGAGGATTTCATGTAGGTGGAACACATGCGGGATAAGTTGTTAGGTCTGTTAAGGTTAATTTCAACCCGAGATCTAAGAGCTCACGGGAAACTATGCTATTTATGTAAGATTCAAGAGTCTTCCACTTGGGCCTAGAGGTGGAAGTTGGTTGAATGGTAAATAAAAGCAGTAATTTTCTGTTAGGGCTGTCCACATGGACTTTTTTACCATATAGCAGATCCACTCTTTATACTCGCCTTTTCGTTCTTTAACAGCTTTATTGAAATATAATTCATATACCATATAATTCAGCAGTTTAAAATTTGCACTTGAGTGGTCTTTTAGCATTTCACAAGGGTATGTAGCCCACAATGCAGAATTCTTTGCATTTTGTCATGCCGGAAGTAGAACTCCTAGCCTTCTCATATTTATAGAAGACCCACCTACTCAGTATGGATGACTTACCTCTTAGTAT
The DNA here is from genome assembly GCF_017311325.1 of Ursus maritimus. NCBI lineage: Eukaryota > Metazoa > Chordata > Mammalia > Carnivora > Ursidae > Ursus > Ursus maritimus. Next base: position 13,157,868 of record NW_024426774.1, on the reverse strand, counting down.
TTTGTTTTACTTAAGCATTGTGGGCCCCCAAGCTTAGTTTATATTGCTTTTTCAAGATAAGCAGATATGTTTTCTTTCCTTTAAGTGTTATGTTATTATTAATCCATCAAAAGTAAGAAAAAAATATGTAAAAATAACAAAAATAGGCTGAATTTCTTACTCCCTCTTCAGGTAGCAAATGGAAGTTCAATCCCACCCACCTTTTCTCATCTCAGATTTTCATTTCTGTGAGAATATTCTGAAAATTTTTTTTCACCAAATTGTCTTTATCCTCATTTCCTAGCTTGTCATAGTGGAAGACCTTAAGTTATTTTTCTCTTTAGATAACCTCCAATCTAAAAATGGAATCCGGGGGTGCCTGGCTGGCTCAGTCCGTAGAGCATATGACTCTTGATCTTGGGGTCGTAAGTTTGAGCCCCTCATTGGGTGTAGAGATTACTTCAAAATAAAATATTTCTTTTTAAAAATAAAAAAATAGTAATAAAAATGAAATCCAGTCTGAGTAATAAATGGGAAAAGGAGGATCTTGAGGCAGGGTGATTAACCTTACTTTAGTTCTGCAGGCCTTTGCCCCACTTATTGTTTGGGCACTCTCTCTAGCAAATGGTAAATTTCTGGAGGGTAAGAATGATCTTATTTTATATTTGTATCCTCCCCATGTCTTACATAAAACCTTTCATGCAGTAGTATGCATGGTGATTGATTATAGAATGACTGTTAAGTGGAAGGGATGTGAAGAAATAGTGTCAGCTACACTATCTGGCTCTTCCTGGAAAAAGTTTGCTGATCCCTGATCCAAATAGTTCTCATATTTATCTCTTCTAATCCATTCCTATTGTCAGCGCCCCATTTTGGTGTCTAATTCATTTTGCTCTGGAATGTTAACTCTTCACTAAAATTGTTTGCTTTACTTTTCCCTCCACCCTGCTTGTGCTTCCAAAGTAACTTGGTGTACAGAATTGATGTCTTGTCTCCCTGTTGTCTGGAGGGTTAAGTTGTAAGCTGATCATTAGGGAAATCTGGGCCCTTCCATGCTTCCGGCTCAGCTCCTACCACTACCCTCTCAGTTGAAGCTCCAAATATTTTCATTTCTGAAAGTAGTATTAGTGCCTTTCTGCATGCTTTCCCATCTGCCTCTAACACCTTTCCCCAGCTTTTCTCCTGGTCCATTTGTATTAATCTCTCAAGTCTCAGCTCAAATGCTACTTCTGCTTTGAAGGAGGCATTCTTCTGGCAGACCTCTGGATTCTTTCTTTGTGCTTCCACAATTATAAATAGACATAACCAACTTAAGCATTATGGTATCCAAAGTATGATCAATTTAAGCAATCTGTTCTTCTGCTAAATTGTGTCTATCTCCCTTTAATTGTGTTACCTGCAGACCATTGTTACTCTATCTTTGTATCCCCAGCAGATAGCACATTTGTTGGATAACTAAATGTGAAAAATTGTATTTTAGAATTTTATGTAATTATGTTTGCTTACCCAATGTCTTGAGATTATTTAGAGTGAAACTGAGTTTGTTATTTGCTATATATAATTTAAAATTTTTTTCTGTTTATTGAAGAAAAGTAAAATACTCTCCAACAATGTTATTTTCTTAAAGGTTAGACTTAATGAAGCAGAAAAAAAGTACAAAGATATTCAAGATAAACTGGAAAAGATTAGTCAAGAGACAAAGGCACGAGCACCAGAATGTATGGCATTGAAAACAGATGTTACTGCTAAGAAAAGGGTCTATAATGAAGCTGAGGTAAGAGAAATTTTCCAACCTGGAATATTAAATACTACATATCAAATACAAATACTGTTCATTTACTTTTAAAAGTAGAGGTATTGTAATTAGGTAGAAATCTGTACTGCTTTCAGACTTTAAAAAATAATGGTTTCATGTGGCCATTTATGTACTTTGTTTTAAAAATATTTTTTTGCATATATTTAGCCTCTGATTTGAAGATTTGGCAAAAGTGGATTTGAATAGATATGTATTTTTTTTATCTTACCAAACTGTGTCTAATTTTTTGTTAGGTTTTATATAATCGCTCTCTAAACGAGTATAGAGCATTAAAGAAAGATGATGAACAGCTTTGCAAAAGAATTGAAGAACTAAAGAAAAGGTGAGATGGTTACTTTGCTATGTTCATGAATACCTCATTTTGTAATACAGCAAACTCAGCAAAGTGGGGTATTATATTTTCCATATTATTTGTAAAGGGATTTTATCACAATGCTTTGTATTTTTTAAATGTTCAGTTTTTCATTTAACATTTTCCATTTTGGATTATTTACTGTTAGTACCGATCAATCTTTGGAACCTGAACGATTGGAAAGGCAAAAAAAAATATCTTGGTTAAAAGAGAGAGTAAAGGCCTTGAAGGATCAAGAAAGCTCAATCAATCAAGAGATCGAACAGTTTCAGCAAGCCATAGAAAAGGACAAAGAAGAACGGATCAGAATTAAGTAAGTTTCAATATCCTTAGAATGATTTTTTTCAATGACTTGGAAATCGTGTGGTTTGTTCTTTATATGAAGAGAGAAGACATGTTTTGTTGTGGTGGTTTCTTGTACTGAATAAAATATCTTTAAAAATTACTTTTCCCAGACTTTTTTAACACTTGTAGAGCTAAACCATTTCTGGGATTTCTAGTCCTCATCCCTATGGCATCATTTCTTTTTTCATGCTAAGTTTTGAAGACTTGAGACTATTTTTCTCTAGTAACACAATCATTTTCAAATAAAGAAATCTGCCTTCAGTCTTTAGGGTAGCTGACTCATTCAGTGGTATGCCGGTGTTGAGGGGAAAGGCTGGATATTTCTGTATAACCATATCACACTTCTCTTCTGTTTTTCCACTTTTATCTTTTAGGAGAGAAGAATTAGATGTCAAGCATACACTGAGCTATAATCAGAGGCAACTGAAAGAATTAAAAGATAGTAAAACTGATCGACTGAAAAGATTTGGCCCTCATGTTCCAGCCCTTCTTGAAGCAATAGATGATGCCTATAGACGCGGGCATTTTACCTGTAAACCCGTGGGCCCTTTAGGTATTTGTCAACATTTGGTCTGGATATAAGAAACATTAAAAATAATTTTCAGGAAAGGGCCTATTGAATCTAGTTTTAAAACTGTTATCAAAGAGCTGTGTAATTGTATGTGGATTTTAATTGTATGTATTTTAAGAAATAATGATAAAAATCACTTTAGCATGGTGCACTGGGTGTTATACGCAACTAATGAATCATCGAACTTTACATCAGAAACCGGGGATGTACTGTATGGTGACTAACATAATATAATAAAAAATCATTAAAAAAAAATCACTTTAAACTTTATAATTTTCCTTTTGCATTTTTAAAACATAAACTAGCCAAAAGCAAGAGAACTTAGGAAAAAGAAAAATAACTATAGAGTTGAATAATCTGATCTGATATTTTTTTTTCTTGAATGAATGAATGAATGAATGAACTAATTTGAATATAATTGATTAGTCGGAAAATCCAGTGATAGTGATATAGTCAGAAGGACCCTCACCACCTGAGTTTTGTGTAAGCTTTGTAAAATGACTTGTCTTTTCTTAGTTTCTGTTTAGGTTGGACAACATTGTTTCTAAGTCCTTTTTCAAGTGGAAAACCTGGGTTTCATTGAATTATCCCCATATATACATGAGATTAAAAAATATATGTATCTGTTGAATTCTCCTGAGGAGTTCTCTCTAATTCTGTAACATCGTTAAGTGAAAAGGATGCTGTCAATATCAGTATGTTTTGTTGCTAAAGTGCTGTAGGACTGTAAGTTACAGCATCACACACGGTGTTAAGTAGTATGGTAAAGTCTCTTCATATAAACGGTACGTACCTCTGTACCAGGATCCGTCTCAACGGGTGAGGCATTTCCTCTCCGCTTCTAACATCCCAAAGTTAATCAGTTTTACAGAAAATATTAAAGAATCTGTAAGCCTTTTGGTTTGCTTTTCAAAATGCCATTCAGAGGCTGGAGTAGTATACACTTAGTAGAAAAACCTCTGTTGATTTACACTGGAGTTAGTGGGGCAGTTCTTTTCACAGGATTTGATGGGTTTTCTCCCCAGTGTATCCAGTGGATATGTGGGGATCTCCTGTTTAGTTAACATTAAGATCTGTAATGTCATTTAAGCTTCCTTATATGAAAATATTTTGAAGTCATTTATAAACTATTATAAGAAGATAGTTACATTAATATTTCAAAGTAAGTATTTTGGGGCTGTTGAATAATTTTCTCTCACCTTTAGGAGCTTGCATTCATCTTCGCGACCCTGAACTTGCTTTGGCTATCGAATCTTGCTTGAAAGGACTTCTGCAGGCCTATTGTTGCCATAACCATGCCGATGAAAGAGTTCTTCAGGCACTGATGGAAAGGTTTTATTCACGAGGGACCTCACGGCCGCAGATAATAGTTTCTGAATTTCGGAATGAGATGTATGATGTCAGACACAGGTGAGACATCGGTAGCTAAATGCCATTTCTGGTTTTGCTTAATCATGTCCAAGATCAGAAAGAATTAAGACATTTTTATTTAACCAAATCTGTAGTACTGATTGATAAAATTTCCTCAAGCCACTTCTTTAACTTCAGTCTAGGCACTGGAGACACATAGATAAATAAGAAAATAAGACATGCTCCCTAACCTTGAGCTCCTTACATAGGGTCTATTGTGGGAGCCAGGACAGGGAAGGGGCGTGGTGTGGCATAGAAATTATACTGAGGGAAGTGATTACAGACCGTGGCAAATTAAGGGGTATGTGGGGGTGGAGGTACCAAGGAAGAGCTTTGGCACTCAGTACTCACAGTTCAACTCTCAAGGCGCTTTGCAGATTCCATAAAGAGCTGTGGTGGGTTTTTTTTGATGACCCTAACAAACCTTCTCCAAGGCACAGTATTGAAATTGGCCTTTTTCTAACTGCTGACTGGCTACTCACTTTACTTTCAAATATAATACATATTTTCTCATTTATTCTTTGTCAGCTTTGATAAAATTGGATCACAAAATGCAGATATAGTTCAGATGAGAGAGTAATTATATGTTAGTAGGCAGGTTAGCGAAGAAATTAGAGAAAAGAGGACGAACGATCAGTCTTCTGACCTGATGAATTTGTTAAGTGATAGATAAGGGTTAATTGCCTTATAAGCAAATAGAATTCTATGTGCAGAACGTATAGTGGCAAGGCATCATAAGTTATTCTGCAAAAAATAGCATTTGCATCATAGATAGCAAGGGGCAGATTAAAAGCGCTATTTAGGGGGCACTTGGGTGGCTCAGCTGGTTGTGTCTGACTCTTAGTTTCAGCTCAGGTCATGATCTCAGGGTCATGAGATGGAGCCCTGCTTCGGGCTCCATGCTCAGCAGAGACTTCTTGCACACATGCTCTTTCTCTCTCTTAAATAAATAAATAAATAAATCTTTAAAAAATAATAAAAATAAAAGCATTATTTAGGACAAAATCAATAAAACTTGTTACTCGAATGTAAGAGAATGAAAGAATTGAGGATGACTGCTAGGTCTCTGGCTGGAGTGACTACTGAGCAGATGTGCTCGTAGTTGGTTTAGGAAAAGCCTAAGGCAAAAGTGGATTTGTCAAAAGCAGATAAGTCCTGTTGTGGAATTGTCAATTTTGAGCTTTTAGGCTAGAAATAAGGATTTGGGAATTAAGGGCAAACTGTTTTCCCAGTCAGCATGAAAATATGACCCTACATTAATTTCTGGCTCTGATTCCTGATTTCTAAAACCTGATAAAAGGGAAATTTCGGTTGTGCTGTCAGACAACATTGCTTATGGTAAAGGTGATCCCTGACAGCTGGTTGCATCTAGAGTGAAAGAACTCTGAACAGCTGGTAGAATGCCAGTATGGTGACTCGCAATTAGGCATTTCCCTACGGGGACCTTGGAAACTGTCCCTGGGAGATTGCTAGGAGACCTTGGCTCTGTGAGGAATATCCTCGCTGCACCAGCACTGTCCTTTGAGGACCAGGGACAGGAGTCCTGAACAGCTGTTGGGACTGCTCGTGACCTGCTGCACGGACTCTTCTGAGTCGGAATGCCGGGCACCGCCCCGCTGCATGCAGTGTTTCCAGTCTCCTAGCAGTGTCTCATCCTCTGAAGGGCTGCAGAGTGAGCTCCATTTGTGCCGCATGATGTCACTTCTTGGAAGTAGGTGAATTGTGTGCTGAGAATGAGGGGCTCAGGAGTTGGGTAAGTTTGGGAGAGTGAGAGAGGAAGCGGACCCAACATCCACTCACGAGTCAAACACCCATGGTGGCCGTAGGATTTTTGGCTTTTTAACAGTTTGAGTCGAGAATGTGTACCGTTGGACTAATACTACATTAGGGTCTTTTAGATGGGTAGTTATTACGGGAGAAGAGGCAAGCAATTCAGAAAGTGCTGCTGGGAAGGTAGTTCATTAATTGGCCCTGAGGCTTAGGCTGGAGAGGGAAGAAAGTGAGGTGCGGGAGTAAATCTGTGGATCTGCCGGATGCAGGTGAGAGCAGGTTTCACGGGCATGGTAAGCCGGGAAGGCTGCAGCTGTCACTCGTGGTGACAGTGGGAAGGTGGAGGTTGATGGAGCAGCTCCAGGGCATTCGCCTTTCAGAGCAGTTTGGAATTCTGCTGCTGTTCGACTTGGTGGTGTAGTAGAGGAAGTTGGATGTTACTTTTAGGTGTTGACAGAATATTGAAGGTTGGGTACATTTAATATTCTCTCAACTTCGGCTGCCTTTACAGACATTTTGGAGGGGTGATTTTTTGTGAAGAACTTTATCAGTATATATTGTGATTCAAACGGTAAGCTTTAAAATTGGGCATGTTATTTAAACATAGGGAAGAATATTGGAATATTAGAATGAATCAGGCATATAGGCTTACGTTAGAGAACCTCAGCAGAGGAGCCTGGGGTAGTGTATCGCTCCCCAGGAGATGCTAGGAATAGTGTTTCCTATAAAGACAGCTTTGTTCCCTCTGAAGTACAGGCTGCCGAACAGCTCAGCATGCTAGCCACCCGTAGCCGTGTCTGCGTCTGTACATCTATCCTGCTCAGCACAAGAGATGTGCTTTCTCTCTAAAGCTATTTATTCTACATAGGCTCTGAATTGCATGCTTTCTTACCTGGTTTGTTGGACCGTTTCTTTTAATTATTTCAACTCTCCCTTGAACCTTAAACTTTCCTACTCCATTGACTTCTCTCCACTTTTAAACATCATATGCCAGTGGTTTGCCCCTGCCCTCATCTTAAGAACAAACTCCTCTAGATTAGAGAATAATATTATTAATCTCATAGTTATTATGAGGATTAAATGGGCTGATAGTATTTATAATATTCTTAGAATGCCTAGCACATAATATAAATGTTTGCTGTTTAGATAAAAGAAACCTATGACAGATGTTTTAAATGTTATCAGATATTTCCCATTGTCTTATCTATAGTCACACATTAAAGAGATATAGGTATATAAAATTAAAGTTTGGTAATACGTATTTTTTAGTATGCAATTTTTAATACTTACATATTTTTGTCTCCTAGAGCTGCTTATCATCCAGAGTTTCCAACAGTCCTGACAGCTTTAGAAATAGATAATGCAGTGGTTGCAAACAGCCTGATTGACATGAGAAGCATAGAGACAGTGCTTCTGATCAAAGTAAGATAAGATGCTTGCTGAATTTTGTCACTTTTAAATTTCCAAAAGAAATTTAAGAAATCTTCCCCTTCTATATTATGGAGTTGTTAGCATGTGTTACCACTGTAACTTTACATCATAGGACACTATAGAATAATACAGATCTGGTTGGCTTAGAAGTTTTCTGCCCGAGGAAACTTTTTATTGTTGGCTATTCCTCAGTAAATATTTCACAAATACATCTTATTTTGGTGAATGATTCTATTTTTTGTTGTTGTTCATTCTTTCTTGATTGGCTGCCAAATCCATTTTTTTACGCTTATAATAAGTGTATTATTATTATTCTATTTTTTAAACAAATGCTCTGCTTGATATTTTATGAGTTCTTTATCTTTAAACTTTAAAAATTATAAATCAGTATTTACTCTTCATCTATTTATGTATTTTTTTGTACTTACTGGATTAGATCATTGTTGGCATAAATTTGCTGAGAAGGAAAAGGAAATTCAAAACAGATCTAATCAAGACAAACATAGTAGAGTTTGTTTTTCTCATTAACAGAAACTGAGAAGTAATGGTATCAGTAATGTAAATGTATATACAGTGTATGTGTTGCAAGGTCATATTGTAATTATCTGTGGGCTTTGTTCACTCATACTTTAGAAGGATACTTGAAAGAAAATAATGAAGCCCCCTTGTCTGTCCCCAGAGGTTGGCTAGGCCTCCATTAAGCCTGATGCCCATGTTACTTCTTCTAGGGCTTATTTCCAGGCTTTCCCCGCGTGATTAAGTGTACTCAACTTTTATTGCAATTTGCTGTTCACTTACGTCTTTCTTTTCTGGCTGTAAAAGTCATTTAGAAAAAGTAAGATTTGGGGGCGCCTGGGTGGCACAGCGGTTAAGCATCTGCCTTCGGCTCAGGGCGTGATCCCGGCGTTATGGGATCGAGCCTCACATCAGGCTCTTCTGCTATGAGCCTGCTTCTTCCTCTCCCCTGCTTGTGTTCCCTCTCTCGCTGGCTGTCTCTATCTCTGTTAAATAAATAAATAAAATCTTAAAAAAAAAAAAAAAGAAAAAGTAAGATTTGTATGAACTCTGGTCTAAAGTAAATATTTTTTCATGTGAAAATGTACTTAAAATTTTAATGGATAGCAGCATTAGAACTTAAGTCAGTTTGTCATAAAGCATTGCTTACTATGTTGTTCTAAAGACTGTCAATAGTTTTAATTCTTTGAATCCTGAGAGTTGTTTTTGAAATTCTTTTATTTAACTTTCTGGAATTATTTTACTTATGTTTAAATAAAAACACTTTAATCTTAATGATAGGTAACATTTTGAAATTGTGTATCAGAAATGCTGTGGCATAACTTCAAAAATGTATTGTCCCCCCTCTATTTTTTTAGAATAATTCTGTAGCTCGTGCAGTAATGCAGTCTCAAAAGCCACCCAAGAATTGTAGAGAAGCTTTTACTGCTGATGGCGATCAAGTCTTTGCAGGACGTTACTATTCATCTGAAAATACAAGACCTAAATTCCTAAGCAAAGATGTGGATTCTGAGATAAGGTTAGTGTCAATGTAGTATTACTGTGGAATTCCTACTGCTTCCTGTAGGGTTTGGTTCCCTTCATATTACTATAAGTAATGATCTCAGTGAAGGATTGTGAATAATCTCTTCGGACTTAAAAGATCATTTATCTAGGTGTAGAATTCTGGGCTGATGGTTGTTTCCCATTATCACTTTGACAATAGTGTTCTGTGCTAAGAATACAGAGTGTGGTCCCTTGACCAGCTGATCTGTAAGGACATTGGAGCTGAACTCAGAATGTCCATCAGCTAAACCACTGTCCTGTCATTTAGTTCTGATTTCTCTCAGTGAGAGTATAGGTGTGCTGGTTTGTATTCTGGCTCGAGTTCCATATTCCGTCTCTGACTGTATTTTAAGTTGCACGGTTCTAAAAAGATCAGTCAGCACAATTAGAACACACATCTAGGAAAATAGAGCTGCCAGGAGAGACAAAGTAGGAAGTTGAACAAAAAAATTGTGTGTTTAATGAGATTTGCAAGCATTGCAGAAAGGATTTTTGGTACCAAAACATGATTTTCTAACCAAATGAATTCAGTTGACAAATTGATGGGTTGAAACTAAATTAGTGACCTGCAAGACCTTCAGTAGAAGAACTTAGAACTTAAATAAACTAATATCTAAGAAAATTGAGTAAAAGTGAAAGTATTGTAAATAACATATATGTAGGAGAAATGAGAGTTTTATTGAAATATATCTCTTCTTTTCAAATAATACTCGTCATTTTTGTGTGACTTTGAGAGCAGCATAAAGAACAGTAGCCATAATGGATATCAGAAAGTTTGGTGCAACTTCTTCCTTAGCAACAGAAAAAAGTTGAATGACCAGCACTTTGGTGTCATGGCACAAAGCACACATTGTACAATGACGCTGAGTGTTTCTGAGAGGATAGATGTGTAAATATGCCCGTATAAAAGTAACCTGTAAGGTGATGTTTTTGTCCATTGTGCCATGACATTTAAATTAAGCCTTCCTAATTCTTAACTGGGTAAGACTAAATTATATGGTATTCAAGCAGACATGAGTGCAAATGTATAAAAATATCATGGTGGCATTACTGTATGCTCCTCACACTTTCAGCAAAAATTACCTCGTGCATTTGTGTCCGAGTCTTAAAGAAAAGAAGTATGGCACTATTGGAAAAGATCGTAAATATATCCCAGCAGCAAACTGGGATCTCTGATTCCATCATTTTAGTAATAAAGGTTTCAAGTTGATGCTTAGCTTCATTTTTAGCTAACAGTATTTGTATTAATGTGTAGGGGACACATCTTTTGTTTTAAAAGCCAGGTGAACACTGGTTTTTTAAAAATTGTTTCCCACATTGATAAACTTTATTAATTGTAAATATACTGTTCTGGGTATTATGTTAACTTGAGTAAGTCAGGCAGAAAGACAAATACTGTATGATTTCATTTATATATGGAATCTAAAAAACGAAACAAACGAACATATAAAATAAAATAGAAACTGACTCATAGATACGGAGAACAATCTGGTGGTTGAACGGTCTCTGTCCACAGGGGAGAGGGATAAGGGGATGGCTGAAAGAGACAAAGGGGATTGAAAGGTACAAACTTCCAGTTGGAAAATAAGTAAGTCATAGACATGTAATGTGCAGCGTAGGGAATATAATTAATATTAATAATTATTAATATTTTAACAACTTTGGTGACTGGTGGCTGCTGGATTTATTGTGCTGGTGGCTTCATAATGTGTATAAATTTTGAATCACTATGTTGTACACCTGAAACTAATGTAATATTGTATATAAACTGCACCTCAATTAAAAAAAGAGAAAAAGGCTAATAGCTTAAAGAGCCAAGTCTGAAAGAATGTAGGAAGGAGGTAACGGCACTGAAGGAAATAAAATTTCTGGATTTTTTGGAAAAAATACACATAAATTTTTAAAAAATGAAAGAAAAGAAAGAGAATATACCAAGTTTTAATGATATTTAGATGGTTTTTGTGTCATCTGTTTTGACCTGGTTCAGTGTGATAGTTGCCTGATATTTGGAAGTTTAGAAAAATTCACTAGTGTTTTTTAAATATAAAAAAGTATAAATCAGGAAACAAAAGTAGCTCGTAATCCTGTTTCTCCATAGTCCTTGTTGTCATTTAAAAACATGATTAAAAAGAACATATGTATATGGTGAGAAAGTTCAAACAGTGTAGAAAAGTACACAGAATGAACTGTTCTCATCACTTTTCTTGTTGTTGTTAAAGATTTCATTTATTTATTTGAGAGAGAGAGAGATAGCGAGAGAGAGCACAGGTGGGGAGGAGAGGGAGAAGCAGGCCCCTCACTGAGCAGGGAGCCTGATGCAGGGCTCCATCCCAGGACCCTGGGATCATGACCCAAGCCACCCAGGCACCCCCTCATCCCTCTTTCAAAAGTAAATAGTTTAGCAGTTTCTTTGACATGTTTCCAGAACAGTTTATATCCTTGTACCATACAGTGACTTTTTAAATTGAGATATAATTCACATACTATAAAATTCACTCCATTTTAAAGCATACAATTTAGAGATTTTTATTATATTCATAGAGTTGTGTAACCATCATGGTTAGCTAATTCCTGAACATTTTTATCACACCAGAAAGAAAACCCATACCTGTTAGCCGTTACTTCCGCGATCCCCAACTCCTGGCAACCACTGATCCATTTATGGATTTGTCTTTATGGATTAGTCTATTCTGGATGTTTCATATAAATGGAAACATATGCTATGCAACCTTTTGTGCCTGGCTTCTTCCATTTACATGTAAAGTTCATCCATACTGTGCTGTGTATAAGTATGCGTGTGGTTTCTGTATCTTGCTTTCTTTCTGACAATGTTGTATCTTGGCAATCATACCACATCAGCACCTTTAGAACTACCTCTCGGTGTGGCTGTATCAATATGCTGCTTAGCCAGTTCCTGTTGATGGACATAGGAGTTGTTTGCCATTTCCTCTTATAGCAGTGCTGCAGTGAGAACACACATACATGGATCTCGCCATAGTTTCGAAAGTATGCGTAGCTTAAATTCTTAATAGTGGAAATGCTAAGTAAAAGGATATATGAATTTTTAAGTTATTTAATAGCTGTTGCCAAATGACTATAATTGATATATTAATATACAATTTATGGTTCGATTTTATATATTTAGTAATGTTTAACAATTACTAATATTTTAATATGTATAATATTAAATGAACTTTAATAGTTATTAAAATAGGTAATTGAACATTTTAATTTTATTTTTGTGTAAGTTGACCATTTAACAGTGATTGCTAAATGACTCCAGAAAGATTCCCTGATTTCCCCTCATACTATGAATATATGAAGGGTGCTTCTCTACACCCTCTTCAACTCAGCACTGACAGATTCCTATTGATGAAAAATGGCTCTGGAATTTAAGCGAAAAGATTATAATTTAGTTCACAGTTTCATAGTGAACAGAGTGACTTCTTAATAGGCAAAGGGTTTTAAGTGCTAACTGCAGATACTGACTTGGTTTGATTATTCCGGTGTGGTTTCCCGTGATGAAAGTAACACATAAGGTGCAAGAAAAATGTATAAGGTAGCTCTCAGAATAATTCCAGTGCAGTTACTGCTTACATACAAGATGATTAAAAAAAAGTTTACCTGTGGGTTTTTGAATTGCCAAAATACTATAACATTTTTAATGTAATTTTCCAAAATATACTGTGGGTTTTTTTGTTTGTTTTTAGATTTTATTTATTTATGTCAGTGAAAGAGAGAGAGAGAGAGAGCGCGAGAGCACAAGCAAGGGGAGGGGCAGAGAGAAGCAGGCTCTGAGCTGAGCAAAGAGCCCGACGCGGGGCTTGATCCTGGGACCCTGGGATCACGACCTGAGCCGAAGGCAGATGCTTAACTGAGCCACCCAGGTGTCCCCAAAGTGTGTTTTTCAAATTTATTCTTGCATTTGTTCTTTAAAATAGATATTGAATGAGTACTTAATATGCCAGGCCCTGATCTGGGCACAGGACACAGCACAAAATAAAGTACAAGAAATTCCTCATCCCAGAGCTTATATTAAGAAAGTGGAGTAGACTATGGATGAATACTAACTAGGTCAGGTGCTGTGGAGACAAACACAGCGGAGTAAGGGCTGGAGACCGAGGAGTGTGCTACTAAGATAGGCGGCTCAGGAGCACGTGTCCATCCCATGCAAACAACACACACACACTTAGCTCGGCTGTCGTACCTATTTCATTAGGTAGCAAAGGTTCTTGCTCCGTGTAAAAATTAATTAAAAGCTAAGGAGGAGCACTATATGAAAGGGGTGCTGGGTGTCTCAGTTGGCTAAGCGTCTGCCTTTGGCTGAGGTCATGATCTCAGGGTCCTTGGGATCAAGCCCCACATCGGGTTCCCTGCTCAGCGGGGAGCAGGAGAAGCAGGCTTGTGATCTCTCTCACTATCTCTGCCACTATCTCTGTCTCTCTCAAATAAGAAAAAAAATAAAATAAAGTGTGTAACAGAATTCATCCTACCCAACAAAAAGGAAGTTGTACAATTTAGCAGATTCGTTTATGTAAATTATGTTGATTGCTTAAGTTATTCTAAGTATTCAGGAAATAGTATAACAATATCATCTGTGCTTATTTCACTCATTTTTATTTTTGGTTTAGGCTCGGGTTTCAGAGTTTGTTTACTTGGTAAATATTTTATTGTTTTTAGTGAAATTACCATCTGTTAATAAAGGTATAGGTTTATATATGGTAATTCAATATTTCTTATGAAATCCTGAGGAGCCATCTTAAGCTCTGGCCCCATTTTTACCAGGAATACCACAACTATTTTCCTCCTTTCCTCATGCCTATCATTCATTCAGCTGACATTTCTTGAGTCTTTTTCTCATTTTGAGGATTCTGGCAAGGTAGCACAGTTATAGTATTTCATCAAATTCAAGCTGCTCTGTTATTAAAAAAAGAAAAAAATGCTGCTAATTGAACCATCAACTGGAAGATGACTTCAGAGATGTTAAAATGTGGGAAAATATGCATCTTACCGAAATATGACAGACACTGTCCATCAGAGACAAGTTTTTAACTGCAAAGGTGGTTCTCTCCCACCAGGCACACGACTTCGGGAGACAGGTGCTTGGGTCAGTGAGGCGGGAAGAGGTGACTTCTGAAGAAGCAACGGCTGTCACAGAGACCCTTTGTAGCTTTGGCAGCTGCTGGCTTTTTCTTCCATCCCTTTTCCCTGTCCTCTATCCCTTGCTCTCCCTCACGTTCGACAGCACATGCTAAGCTGTTGGGTTTCTCTGTTTCACTTCTCTGTGCTTCGGTGTCTGTCTTTCCATGTCCCGTAGTTGGTCCAGCTGAGGGAACCTTTAGAGAATACAGTTCAGTTGTCACTTCCCCCAGACTCACTCCTGTGTTCCCGTAGTTCTGCGGATGTCAAGTGTCCAGTTCACATTGTAACGTTACGGCTTATTTCCTGGTTTTTTCTCCTTTTTGTTTGATTCCTTCATGCCTTAATTCTGTTTCCACCTCTGCCTATCACGATGCATGATGCCTGCCACACAGAGATCATAAGTATCTCTTAATGAAAGGAGTAAAATACGATTCCAGTTTAGATTTCTGAAATCTCTATATTTTCATGTTTTTAATAACTTAGTAGGAATATAGAACTGGTTTAGTTGAATAGAATTTCACAAATAAGCTATCACAAGCTCTTCTTTGTAAAGATCTAAAGTATTTATAATTTTCAGAAATAGATTGAAGGTGTTTTTTCTCCTCTCCTCTCTGTCCAGTGACTTGGAGAATGAAGTTGAAAATAAGAAGGCCCAGATATTAAATCTTCAGCAACATTTGTTTGCCCTTGAAAAGGATATTAAGCGCAATGAAGAATTTCTTAGAAGGCGCCAAATACATTATAGAGAGTTAAAGGTAAAAAAAAAAAAAAAAGTCTTTTTGTTTTTCTCAACTTACCTACTTCCAAATTATTTTTAAGATCCTACCATTCATGTAGTTTTAGAGGAGCAGTTCTCAAATTTTTTGTCCTCAAGCCCCTTTACAGTCTTAAAAGAGCTTTCATTTGTATGGGTTTTACCTAATTATTAAAAATTAAGGGGCACCTGAGTGGTCAGTTGGTTAAGCGGCTGCCTTCGGCTCAGGTCATGATCCCAGGGTCCTGGGACTGAGCCCCGCATCGAGGTCTCCCAGCTCAGTGGGGAGTCTGCTTCTCCCTCTGCCCTTCGCACCACTTATGTTCGTGTGTTCGCTTGCTCTCTCTCAAAAAAATAAGTAAAATCTTTTAAAAGATTAAAACAAACTTTAAGAATATTTGAGGTTCACTTAACAAAAACTCATGTGTTAGCAAAAACATTTTTATGGAAAATAGCTATATTTTTCCAAAACCAAAAATATTTCCAAAACCAAAATTGAGAAAACTGACATTTATATATTTTTGTAAATAGTAAAAAAAAAAAAAAAAAAAAAAAAAAAAAAAAGGGTGCATAATGTCTTAGTGTTTTTAGGAAAATAGTTTTGACCTCATGACCCCTTGAAAGAGTCTCAGAAGCACCAGGGGGTGCTTGGGTCGTACTTTGTAAAGCACTGCATTGGAGTAATCTTGCCATAACCTCAATCTGGGTCTTTCAGAAGAGGATTTGCTCAGTGGATTCAACATTTTCATTTTAAATGCTAAGATGGAGTTCTTCCATCTTTTTTTTCATGGGAGTGGATTAGCAATAAGGCTGATCACGGCTGACTTTATACATGACTTCCTTTTGTTCATTTAATACTAATGTGGTCTCTTTCATTAGCTACAGAACCATCTGTAACAAAAGCAGAACAAGGACTTTGTGGATTGATATATCCTTTCCGGGGTTTTGTTTTGTTTTTAATTTTATTTATTTACTTATTTATTTATTTATTTTTAAAGATTTTATTTTTTTAGCTAATCTACACCCAACGTGGGGCTCGAACTTACAACCGTGAGATCACGAGTTGCGTGCTTTACTGATTGAGCCAGCCAGGCACCCCTTTATTTTATGTTATTAAAATTGAAATACTTTTCTTTCAGGTAAAAATAACAGAAAGTATTTCCGAAATTCGGGAGCTTGAGAATATAGAAGAACACCAGTCCATAGATATTGCAACGTTGGTAAGATTCTTTTCCTCAGTTTAAATGTAATGTTAAAGGACGAAATTATCCTTTAGGTTAATAGCATCTCCTCTCAGCCTTTTTTAAATCCTTTTAATTGGAGCTACTTTTTATGATTGCTGTCTCCATTTGCAAATGAGGTAGAAACTCCCTGGCTTATGGCATTCAAGTTCCTTAATGTTTTGTACATGTAACTTGCATGCATAATAATTGATTTCATCTTCTACTACATGTAATAAAATATCAAAATTTAAACAGTGTGCTTCTAACAAGTGGCCTTTCAAACCAAACTGTCTAGCATGGTATATTTCACAGTTAATCAGTATTGATATTAATGGATATCTTTTAGTCAGTTGTAGTTGGTCTCTGCATTGTTGGGTTTTTTTCTTCCCAAGAAATTGGTTTTCACTTTAATTTATCACACATTTGTTACTATATATTTTTTTCTCAAGGAGCTGTTTATGACATTAAGCTTAGCTTCTCTGAGTTACAATAAGCAGTGCATTAGATCAGCTGGGGTCTGGTTAAAATGAATAAATATTTATTAAGTATCCACTTTGCACCAGGCACCATATTAAGGGCTGGGGGATATCACAGTGAACAAGACACACAAAGTCTGTTGGAGCTTTCCATGAATGAGAATTTGTCTTCATTTTTTATTAGTAATCTTGTTCATTGTTTATTTTTCTGCTTTAATTCCTTAGATTTCTTAAAGGTATGGACTATGTCCTGGTCATTTTTGTTTACTCAGCATCTAACATATTGTCTGGCACTAGTTAAGTACACTGCATTTTGAGAGAGAGAGTAACTAGATAAAGTAAAAGTTCTTCCATTTGATTATGACCTCAAGCACAGTATAGTTTAACTTGTCTCCCAAATGTCATTCTTTTTGTTGAATCATTTTCTTCTACTTCCTGCTTTACCACTAAGGGTATGAAAATATACTAGTAGTCTTTGTATTTGTCTTTCATCAGAGTGCCTGAAGCCTTTAGTGTCTCCTCTCTCAGAATTTCGTACTGTTTTTCTATTTCACAACTTAAGTATTTTAATTAACTCCATATGCTCTGTAAATGTAACCAGGAAGATGAAGCTCAAGAAAATAAAATCAAAATGAAAATGGTTGAGAAAAATATGGAACAACAAAAAGAAAATATGGAACATCTTAAAAGTCTGAAAATAGAAGCAGAAAACAAGTATGATGCAATTAAACAGAAAATTAATCAGCTCTCAGACCTAGCAGAACCACTTAAGGTATATGTTATTGTTACTCTGTTATATGTGTATTTTATGTTTTAGTTGTGTATTCACGCTGTACTTGCTAGATATTTCCCTAATATGGTCAAATGTAAATATAATCACATAAAATGGGATATAAACCAAATTTTCATCAGTAGGTCAATTAGAATTAAACACTTCTGTTCGTGTCTTTCGGACCATAAATTGCCAAATTTGTTTCCCCCAGAAGATTACAGCTTTTGTTCCCTCTTTATTTTGTGATTTTCTTCTGTTTTTAGAACCAGAAGCAGGGATATCTTGTCCGTCTGTTCTGTTTCTGTGCTCATCTCTTCTGTTGTCCCTCCTTTCTTTCCTTCAGTAATTCAGGCATTAGTTACATAAAAATAGTCATATATTAGATATAAAAGCCAACTTGAAATAAAGTGCTACTGAATTCTTGTTTATTAACGTGTCTGTTAATGTTCCAACCTCAATGAAACTGGCCTTTTTTTTTTAACATATGCTTTTTGAAACCAAATTTAGGAAAATAAAATTATTTAACAATTAAATTGTGTACATTTCCCTGTGTTGTTTATTAGCTTAGTTATCAATACCTTATTGTCATTATCATTTTTATAAATAGCTCAATTATTCTAAGAAGTTTAAATTTTATTTATAAGACTGAGAAGAATGAATAGTATTTTTTAAGAGTCTGAGAGGGGTACGTTGATGATACAGTTTCAACATACTCCCTTTTTTTGGCAGGAAAACTACCCCCTTTGAATCAAAATGGATTTAGATATTTGAACAGCTTAAAAGAATTGTGCATATAACTTTTACTATACTTTGACCATTGACAATTTTAGAAAACCTAACTTACAGAGTTGGGAGAATATTAAAGGAAGATGCCAGACGTGCTGCCTGAAAACAGTTTGCTGTGGTCTCTTTGGAGCCACTGTCCAGGGGCTGGGATCCTGCCTGACATTAACCCAGGGCAGCATAACTCTTCTTTATTTGCAATAAGAATAGAAAATGGAAAAACAGACTGATAAGTTATCTGATTAAGAAAAATGTAAAGTTTACTTTTTTAAAAGATTTTGTTTATTTATTTGACACAGAGAGAGCACACAAGCAGGGGGAGCAGCAGACAGAGGGAGAGGGAGAAGCAGGCTCCCCGCTGAGCAGAGAGCCTAACGTGGGGCTCGATCCCAGGATTCTGTGATCATGACCTGAGCCCAAGGCAGAGGCTTAACTGATTGAGCCACCCAGGCACCCTGAAGAATATAACATTTAAATAGTAAAACAATGAGGAAGGAAAATGTATTGAAGATAATGGTGAGAAAAATAATTAAAGCATTTGCTACAGGAAATAAAAAGGCAAAAAGTCTAAAATAAAAAAGACAAAATTAGTTTTTAAAAAAAAACTAAGAGTAAGAAATATTTAAAAATGTCAGGAATAGACAAGGTAGAATTCAGGACTCAGGAATTAGAGCAGTGAAGTCACAACAAAGGTAGTATTAAAAAATATATAAATATTTAAGATTTTATTAATTTATTTGACACAGAGTGAGAGAGCACAGCAGGCAGAGCAGTAGAGGGAGAGGGAGAAGCAGACTCCCCTCCGAGCAGAGAGCCCAGACATGGGGCTCGATCCCAGGACCCTGGGATCCTGACCTGAGCCAAAGGCAGGTGCTTAATCAGCTGAGCCACGTGGGCGCCCCAGGATTAAAAATATTTTAAATGGGTGAGGGCTGGAACAGGGTGACTTAAAATCAAAATGATGAAATATACTAAAACAATATTCATCCCAGGCAATTTAAAATTCAAAACAAGAAATGACAAAGAGTAAGTTCTGTTCTTTTAGGGACCTCTAGGCTAACACAACTCTGGAATTGGGAGCTTGAATAAGTTTAAGAGAGAAAATATGGGCAGAAGGCAGTAAAGATTCTTAATCTTAGCTCTTTGCCTTGGTTGCAAATAACTGAAAGTCAGGAGGTGAGTCCTTCAGTGAACTCGCTTGCAGTCAGCCGGGAGCCATGGGGCATTTCCTCCGCAATGTCGGGTCACACTAGCCCATCAATAACAGGCTAACAAAATAATTTAATTCCTGAGACCCTGCCATGATGATGTACTAGCAGCTTTAAGATGTAATCTGTTTGCTTTCAGGACAATTGTTCATGTTGTGTCAGGGGCGGTGAGGGGTAAAGTACTCTGTTTAGATATACAGTCCCTGGGGGCGACTAGGTGGCTCAGTTGTTAAACGTGATCCCAGCGTTCTGGGATCGAGCCCCGCATCAGGCTTCTCCGCTGGGAGCCTGCTTCTTCCTCTCCCACTCACCCTGCTTGTGTTCCCTCTCTCGCTGGCTGTCTCCCTCCGTCAAATAAATAAAATCTTAAAAAAAAAAAAAGATATATAGTCACTGATTTTGATACAGGGACTATTTTTCTCCCTTTGAACAGTTTGTTTGGATTTACACTGCAAACTTAATGCTTTAGTTTTAGTTGCAAGTTAAATTTGTTGGACGGGGAACGTGACCCACCTCGAGCCTACAAAGAGAGATGGTCTGCGTTATTAGAGTAGGAAGGCCTCACACTTTCTGATCTAGAGAGTTTGTTTGGATCAAGGGTGACTGTGCTTTTGAAAAATTCCAAGATAATGTTTTATAGTTTTTAAAACCTCATAATTTTTTTTTAAGATTTTATTTATTTGACAGAGATAGAGACAGCCAGCGAGAGAGGGAACACAAGCAGGGGGAGTGGGAGAGGAAGAAGCAGGCTCACAGCGGAGGAGCCTGATGTGGGGCTCGATCCCATAATGCCGGGATCACGCCCTGAGCCGAAGGCAGATGCTTAACCGCTGTGCCACCCAGGCGCCCCTTAAAACCTCCTAATTGATACAAGTTTATATGAAACAAGTGGCAGTAATAATACTGTAGCAATCTATGTAACGTCACTGAGTAAGCAGTTACCTTAGACCTCCAAGAGAATAACATTTTTTAATGATTATGTTCCTTCTGCCGTCCCAGCCTGTTTTTTAAAGGCTGTTAACTTATTCAAGGTTAGAAGTGCTACAGATTTAGGGCTAAATCGGACTTTAATTTTAGACCTAATCCCTCCTAGTCCTGACCTTAACAGTCATTAACTGGCTGTTCCTATCTGTAGTCCTTCATTCCATCAATAAAATGAAATGAAATACTCTCGCGTCACTTTTGGTTTTAAATCTGATGGTACCCAGGACAGATATTTATGAAGTACACAAGGACATCCCAAACACTCATGGTAAATGTGAAGGAAGGGATAGTGACATCAGAAAATCACTTTCTTTTCACCCTGTTTTACGAGTTAAGTCCGGACCTTTCACAGTTGCGGGGAGGAAATATTAACCAGCACAAACATGGCCTGAAACACTTTACCCTTTGGCTCCCTGAAGCAAATGTGGGCCTATTTAGTGTGAAAGGTCCTCCCACAAGTGACTCGAACACTTAGTGTTCAACCGTCCTGTTTCATAAGCTACTTGGTTTTCTAAGTGTAACATCTCCTACTGCATCAGTTGCAGCCATTTTTTAAAATTCTGTTTGAAGTAAAGGAACAGCTTTTCTCCATCCTCGATGTAACAATGTTTTTAGTTTTAATAGAACTCTTTTATAATCAGACATCTACCCTGGGGGATATTTTTAGCAGTATGAACAAGATGCAATAAATTGTAGTCTAATGATAGAAGATAGCTTATATCCTGTGTTATATGAGATAAACATTTTCAGTTTTTCGATACTTCACAAGTGTTTTTCCTTTTGGGATACTTGCAAATATCCTGTGTTTTTACTGTTTTGGTTGGTGTTTCTTTCTGTGTTTCTGACTAACTCTTGAGGCTGACCGTGATCACCACAGTGTGTATGACTAGTGCTAGGCCCAAAAAACAAACCAACAAACAGTAAAATTTAATTTGGTGTCCTTAAATCAGGACTTCTATTATTTTTTAAGATTTTTTAAATATTTATTTATTTGACAGAGAGCACAAGCAGGGGGAGCAGGAGAGGGAGAGGCCCGATGTGGGGTTCGAGCCCAGGACCCCGGGATCATGACCTGAGCCAAAGGCGTACGCTTAACCGACTGAACCACCCAGGTGCCCCAAATCAGGAGACTTTTAAAAACAGTTTTTTAAAAACTTTTAAAAAATTGATGTATAGTGAATACACATGGAAGGGTACAGTTCGATAAGTTTCGACATGTATAAGCTATGAAACCACACAATTAGAGAATGGAGTGTGTCCTTCATACTCAAGTTTCCCCAAGTCCCTTTGTAAACTCTCTCTCCTCACCGCCCCCTTGCCCCTAATTACCAATCTGCTTGCTATTACTATAGTCTACACACTTTCTAGAATTAAGTATAATGGAATCACACATTATGTACCCTTACTGTTTTTTGGTTTGACCTCTTTCAGAACATAACACATTGCCTAGCACGTATGTCTACACTATATTTTGAAAGTAAATAGAATAAAAGTTATTCTTTTTGATTATGATATTCATCCATATTTTTACTTGAATTAGTAATTCATTCCTTTTTATTGCTGAGTAGTATTCCGTTGTATTTGCTGTATCACAGTTCGTTTATTCATTTACCTATTGAGGGATATATGGGTTTCCAGTTTGGGGGCTATTACAAATAAAGCTGCCTTGAGCATTAGTGTACAAGCCTTTGTATATCAAACTAAATGAACAAACTGCCAGTGTAAACCTTCTTTTGGTGGTTCTTAAATCGGTCAGAATTTTAGCGAAGATTTTTTTTTTAAGTTTTTATTTGAATTCCAGTTAGTTAACACACAGTGTCTAAGATTAGTTTCAGGTGTACAGATAGTGATTCAACACTTCATACAACACCCTGTGCTCATCACAAGTGCACTTCTTAATCCCCATCACCTATTTCACCCATCCCCCACCACCTCCTTTCTGGTAACCGTCAGTTTGTTCTCTGTAGTTAAGAATCTGTTTCTTGATTTGCCTCTCTTTGTCCCCTTTGTTTATTTATTTTGTTTCTTAAATTCCACATAACAATGAAATCATATAGTATTTGTCTTTCTCTGACTTACTGCGCTTAACATAATACTCTCTAGTTCCATCCATGTTGTTGCAAACGGCAGGATTTCTTTCTTTTTTGTGGCTAACATTCCATTTGTGTGTGTGTGTGTGTATACACATCACATATTACATACATATTATATATATGTAATATATATGTACATATCACATCCTCACGAAGATTTTTGACCCATGTTTATTCATTAGTCTTTGATTCTCGTGATATATTTGATTTTTTTTTATGACTATATTGGACTCATAAAATAAGTTTGGCAGTGTTTCCCCTTCCCTTTTCTGAAAGTTTTCGCAGATTTGGAATTATTTATTTTTTACACATATAATAGAGTTTACCAGCAAAGCCATCTTGGCCTGTAATTTTCTTTGTGGCCTGTAGTTTCTTAATGGATTCAGTTTCCTTAGTTGATACTGAGCTATTTGAGTTTTCTACTTAGGGATTGTATTGTCTCATTGAAGTTCATCACATGTATTGAACATGTAGTTGTTCACAGTCTTTCCTTATTGTCCCTTATAAATCTGAACAACAGAGAGAAAATAGACTAAACCAAGCAAAAGAAAGAAGAAAAAAGTCTGAAAAAATGAATAACACTTTAAGAACCTGTGAGACTGTATAACCAAAGATCTGACATTTGTATCATTGGAGTCCTTAAAAGAGAAGAGAAAGAGGAGAGGCCTAAAAAAGTACTCCAAAAAATAATAGCTGCACCCTTCTCACATTTGGCAAAAGTCTGAACTTACAGATTAAGAAAGTGTGAGTAAACCCCAAACAGGATAAACCCAAAATAATCCACAATAAGACACATCATAGTCAAACTTCGAAAGCTAAAGACAAAGTCTTAAAAAACACCAAGAGAGAAACTACCTCTATGGGGGCGGTGGGGTGACTATTTGAGTGATAGCCATTTTCTCATCAGAAACCATAGAGAGACCACATGGAAGTAACACAGTTTTCAAGTGCTGAAAGGAAAGACCAGCCAACCCATAATCTAATTCCAGCATAAATATCTTTTATCAGTAAAGGAAAAATTGAAACATTTTCAGGTGGAGGAAAACTTGGAGAAAGTGTTGCCAGCAGACTTGTTCTTAGAGAATGGCTAAAAGCTCTCTAAACAGGGAAAAAACAATAAAAGAAGGAATTTTGGAACGTCAGGAAGGAAGAAAAACAAGTTAAACATATACATAAATGCAGTAGACCTTTCCTTCTCTTGAGTTTTTAAAATTATGTTTAAAAGCAAATAAAATTTTAATAATGTCTGAGTGATTCTAAAATATGTAGAGGAAATATTTAAGACAATTATATTAAAAAATAAGGAAGCATAAAGGGCTGGAACGGGAGGTAAGATTTGTATATTTATAATCAAGTTGGTAAAAATTATGACCAGTACATTATGTTGTTGAATATATAATATAAATATAATACCTGGAGCAACCACTAAAAAAGCTATTCAAAGAGATACACTCAAAAGTACTATATATAGAGAAATCAAAATAGAGTTCTAAAAAAATGTTCAAGTAACCCACATGAAGCAGGAAAAAGAAGATAGATAAAAAGACAATGAAATGACAGACTTAAGCTTTAATTATGAATAATTACATTAAATTTAAGTGATCTAAATAAATAATTGAAAGACAGACATAGGCACAGGGCACCTGGGTGGCTCAGTTGGTTAAACATCTGACTCTTGATTTTGGCTCAGGTCATGATCTCAGGGTCATGAGATCGAGCCCTGCATCAGGCTCCCATGCTCAGTGCAGTGTCTGCTTGAGACACTCCTATCTCCCTCTGTCCCTCCTCTCACTCACAGGCCTGTCTCTTTCTCTAAACCTTGAGTAAATAAATAAATAAAATCTTTAAAAAAAAAAAAGATATAGGCAGATTAAGTTAAAAACATGACCAGGATATATGCTATCTTCAAGAAGGTCAATTCACGTGTAACCTATGGACAGTTTGAAAATAAATAAATGGAAGTTTGTATATCTTACAAATAATAATCAAATGAAAGCAGGGGTACCTATATTATAATCTGATAAGGTACACTTCAAAATAAAATTACCAGAGGCAGGGGCGCCTGGGTGGCTTCTGCCTTCAGCTCAGGTCATGATCCCAGGGTCCTGGGATCGAGCCCTACATCGGGCTCCCTGCTCAGCGGGAATCCTGCTTCTCCCTCTCACACTCACCTTGCTTGTGTTCCCTCTCTCGCTGTCTCTCTCTGTCAAATAAATAAATAAAATCTTAAAAAAAAAAATTTCCAGAGGCAGAGAAGGACATTATATAATGACAGAAGAGTTAATCCACCAAGAATACATAGCAATCCTGAGTGTGTGCACTAAAGCAGCAGAGCTGCACCGAACATACAACCTGCAAAATATGATAGGACTCCCTCATAACTGATAGGACAGAAAATCAGTAAGGATTTAGAAAATTGAACAGCACCATCAACCTATAGGATCTAATCAATACTTAGAGAAGACTACCAACACCAGCAGAATACACCTCATTTTCAAGTGCCTGTGGCACGTATACCAAGGTAGATCATCTCCTGGACCATTAAAAAACCCAACAGTTTGAAAGAATTGAAATTATATATACGGTGTGTTTCCTAATCATAATGCATTCATACTAGAAATCTTTAATAGAAAGTTCTTCAATTAAAGGTCTTTTAATAGATAATTTCCAAATACGTCAAACTTAACATCCTTCTAAATAACCCAGGGTCCAAAGAGAAAGTATTGAGAGAAATTTTAAATTATTTGAGCCAAACGAAAATGAAGATTATTTATCAAAATGTATGGAATGCAGCTAAAGCAGTGCTGAGATGGAAATTTATGGCACTGAATAATTCATTAGGAAACCAATATATAAATATCTTTTTTATATGTTATTCACAGTGACCACATGGGGTTTACTTATTCTGGACATGCAAGATTGTTTCCACTATACTAATAGGCTGAAGAAGAGAAATCATATATCAATTAGTGCAGGAAAAATATTTGATAATATTCACCCATTCGTGATTTTTTTTAAAGCCTCAGAAAAATAGAAATGAAGAATTTCTTCAACATATTAAAGACCAGAAACAACCTAGTTAGCATGAAGAAGGTAAAAATGTTTGTCTCACTACATTTACTCAGTGTAGTTAGTATTGGAAGTTTTAGCCAGTGCAATATGGCAAGAAAAAGAAGTAACAGTTACACAGATTGTAAAGGAAGAAATAAAACTCTATTTGACATGCCATGATTGTCTACTTAGAAAAATACCTCAAGGAGTCTACAGGAAAACTGCTAGAACTAGTGAGTTTAGCAAAGTCACAAAATACAAGATAAACATAACGAGAATCCATTGTATTTTCATACACTAGCAATGAACACATGGATGCTGAAATTAAAACTACAACACCTTTCACAGTTCCTCAAAAGAAATGTTTCTGTTTACATCTAACAAAATATATTCAGGACTTGTATTCTGTGGACAGAATACACACTTGTCAACCACTACTTCTGTTTCTATAGATTTGCCTATTGTAGGCATTTCATGTCAGTGAAATCATACAATATGTGGTCTTTTGTGACTGAACACTTAGTATAATGTTTCAACGTTTATCAGGTGTACCAGTAGTTTGTGACTTTGTATTGCCTGGTAATACGCCATTGTAGATCACATTTTGTTTATCCATTCATCAGTTGATGGTACTGTGGGTACTACTGCTATGAACATCCATGTACATGTTTTTCTTTCTCTTGGATAAATACCTAGGAGTAGAATTGTCGGGCTACCTGCTTATGTTACGTTTCGAGAAACTCTGAAACTATTTTCCAAAAGTGCACCACTTTACATTCCCACCACCAACATTTGAGTGTCCGTTTCTCCACATCCTTGGAATCCAGCACTTGTTATTGTGTGCCTTTTCTATTTAACCACATTGTTAGGTGTGAAATGTTTTTTTTTTTTTTAAAGATTTTATTTATTTGCGAGAGAGCACAAGCAGGCCCGGGGAGGGAGAAGCAGACTCCCCACTGAGCAGGAAGCCTGACTTGGGGCTCGATCCCAGGACCCTGGGATCATGACCTGAGCTGAAGGCAGATGCTTAACCCACTGAGCCACCCAGGCATCCCAAAGATGAAATGTTCTTGTGGTTTTGATTGACATTTTCCTTACGTCTAATATTGTTGAGCCAGTTATCATGTTCTTATTGCTCATGTGTGTATCTTATTTGGAAAAATGTCTAATCAAATCTTTGCCCTTTTTTCACTTGTATTATGTGTCTTTCTTGTTGCGTTTTAAGAGTTCTTTATGTATTATGGGTACATGTTTGATGTTTTTGATGCTATAATGAATGTTACAGATTTCAATTTTTAAATTATTCCTAGCATTTAGAAATATTACTGATTTTTGTTTTGGCTTTGTATCCAGTGAGTTTTCTAAACTTATTAATTTAAAAGCTTTTCCTTTGAAATTTCTTCATACGTAATCATCCCTTTTTTTTTTTTTTTAAGATTTTATTTATATATTTGGTAGTGGGGGTAGGACAGAGAGAGTGGGAGAGAGAATCCCAAGCAGGCTCCACACTCAGGACAGATCCCCATGCAGGGCTCAATCCCACAACTCTGAGATCATGACCTGAGCCGAAACCAAGAGTTGGGTGCTCAACTGACTGAGCCACCCAGGCGCTCCAGTCATCTTTTTTTAAATGTGGTTTTACGATACTTACGGTTTTTATTTCCTTTATACATTTTAATTGAATTAGCCTGGGCCTGCAATACAGTGTTGAGTAGAATGGGACTAGACATCCTTGCCTTGTACTTGGTCTTAAAAAGAAAGCACTTGGGGTGCCTGGGTGGCTCAGTCATAAGCGTCTGATCCCAGGGTCCTGGGATTGAGCCCTGCGTCGGGCTCCCTGCTCTGCTGGGAGCCTGCTTCTTCCTCTCCCACTCCCCCTACTTGTGTTCCCTCTCTCTCTCTCTTTGTCAAATAAATAAATAAAATCTTAAAAAAAAAGAGAGAGAGAAAGAAAAAAGGAAGCGCTTAATCTTTAAAAAATGGTTAGCTGTTATTTGTGTTTTAATTGTTCTCGTTCCTGTTTCCTCTGTTTTTCTTTTGGGATTAGCCTAGTAATTTTTAGTGTTCCTTTTTATGATCTCTTCCACTAGTTTTTAAGCCACAGCTCTTTTCTTTTTCTAGGGGTTGCTGTTCATTATAATATGCATCTTTACCTTATCATGTCCACTGTTATTTATTTGTAAGGTGGTCTTGGGATAGCTTCTTTACAATTACAGCTTGTGCTAAAATTGTAAGGTTATACTTCCAGAATGATGACTAAAGAAGTCAGTGGTAAATTTCTTTGCATCCTTTTCTCTTCCACGCTGACTCACCTCTTTAAAAAGCCAGATCACCTCTGGAAATATCCAGCACTTGCATTGTTGTAAGTCTTTTCAAGCTTAACACTTTGTGACTTTCCACAAAACTACCTTGTTCACAAAAGTAAAGTTGAAAGCACCATAATATATGGAGACTTCATGTTAGGATTTGAATATAAGGATGTGACTTCGTAATTTATGGAAACCCCCCACTTCCATTCATACACCTGGCTATGAGCTCTGACACTTGCCTCTAACACATAACCCTGTCCGATTTGTTGTCAGTTTTGTACCTATGCTGGTAATTTTTTTCTAAAAGAATATTTTCTTTAAAGATTATTTTGGCTTTCCTCAAACAGGATGAATTAAACCTTGCTGATTCTGAAGTGGATAACCAAAAACGAGGGAAGCGGCATTACGAGGAAAAACAGAAAGAACACTTGGATACTTTAAATAAAAAGAAACGAGAACTGGATATGAAAGAAAAAGAACTAGAGGTTATCCAGCATTTTTCTTTATGTTTTGTTTACCACCTTAGTCAGGGCTGTTGAAGTGTTTTCCTTAATGTCGCCTTTCCAAATACAGAGACGTAGTCTGAACATCCATTTTGTATAGAGTGACAGCTATTTCCGTGAACTGGTGAGAACGCTCACCATGGGGAAGGCTTTAGCTCAGACAGCAAGTCTAATCTCATGCCTCCGAGTGATTCAGAAAGTGACACTTGGTCTCACCTGCTTAGCTCCTTCAATGCCCAGTTGGCAAGTGGATAGCAGCTTTATGTCAGAAAAAGGCACCGGTTCCTCCGAGTAGCATGGGTGTAGACTGGGCTAGAATTCAGCTCCTGCTTACTACACACCCTTGTTTGCAGCTGTCAGCAGCAGCCCCGTTTTTAGACGAGACGTTGAAGGCAAACTTGGTCTAACTAGAAGAGATGGATTCCAGCTCTTCTTAGGAAAATGCTTTAAGCTCTGATCTCTTGTCTCACTTTTTATGTCTTATATGGAATGTTGTAATATAAAATAAGTACTATGTGTAAAGGTGCTTTGAGTTTTTAAATATTTTATAAATACAACAGTCTTTTTGTTTGTGTTTTCAGTACTATTTGGTGTTCAGAGCCCATCCTAAAACACGGAAAGCTGTCTGACCTCAGTTGTGAAAAGTGCCACACTTTCATAACTGCCACTTTAAATTTGTTTCACTAGGAAGATACGGAGATTTTACAGATTATTAAAGTTGTGCATAGTAATGCAATTTTCTCTCAAAGATTTATAAAGAGTCTAGACTCTCTTCTCAATATAAGGCTGAAAGAAATAAACTGATAGTAAAAGTAATTAAAATCTAAAATTCTGATCCTAAGCTCAGAATTTTACTTTGCGTTTGTGGGCCCAAGTAGTACAATGAATTACTATATCAAAGACAAGTTTTAAAGATATTAAACATCTATAACCTTAGGAGAAAATGTCACAAGCAAGACAAATCTGCCCAGAACGGATAGAAGTAAAAAAATCTGCATCAATTCTGGACAAAGAAATTAATAGATTAAGACAAAAGATACAAGCAGAACATGCTAGTCATGGAGATCGAGAGGAGATAATGAGGTAAGTGGTTGGTAGCTTTTCTACTTTATTATTCATATATATTATTAAGACATAAAAAATAAATGTTTATATATAAATCTTAAATTTGGTTTGAGTATTGCTTATAGTTATAAGTTATAACCAAGCTAGTTTTATAGTTATAAACCAAGCTAGTTTTTTATATGTGTGTTATTAATAATAAACTCATTGGGGCTCCTGGGTGGCCCAGTCAGTTAAATGTCCAACTTACGATTTCAGTTCAGGTCACGATCTCATGGATTATGGGATTGAGTCCCGTGCTCCGTGGGGAGTCTGCTTGGGATTCTCTCTCTTCCTCTCCCTCTTCCCCTCCCCCCACTCACACACTCACTCTCTCTCTCAAATAAATAAATCGTTAAGAAAAGTAATAAACTGGGGTGCCTGGGTGGCACAGCGGTTAAGCGTCTGCCTTCGGCTCAGGGCGTGAGCCCGGCGTTATGGGATCGAGCCCCACATCAGGCTCCTCCGCTATGAGCCTGCTTCTTCCTCTCCCACTCCCCCTGCTTGTGTTCCCTCTCTCACTGGCTGTCTCTATCTCTGTCGAATAAATAAAATCTTTAAAAAAAAAAAAGAAAAGAAAAGTAATAAACTAACATTTTTTCTTCTGAATCATAACAAAATTCATTATAGAGTGATATTATAACATAAATGCCATTTTATACCTATAAGATTCATACAGACAAAAATGTTCAGCTTCACAAGCAATTAAAAGAAATGCAGATCAGAACCATTAGAAACCATTTTCATGTACGTCAAGATGGAAAAAAAAAAGTCAGTCTCATGTCAGTGAGATTTCAGTGAAATGGATATTTTTAAGAAAGCAGTTTCTCAAGCAAGAGTACCTTGGTTTGAATTGCAGTTCTATTTCCAGTTATGGGACTTTTGCAAATTACCTAATCTCTCTGAACCTGTATTTTCTCACCTGTAAGTTAGGGATACCTATAGTTGTAGGGTGTTTATGAGGATTAAATGAGTTAGTCCATAAGAAACAATATGTAGGGTACATAAAATGTTAGATGTGATTATTATTAAAGTTTTTCTGAAAAGCATTAAGGCAGTTTATGTCAAACGCCTCCAAAAATTTCAATTTGGCCAAGTAATTTTGTTGTTATAATCCAAAATGAGAAAAGCAATTTGTGCCCAGGTATG
Source organism: Ursus maritimus (assembly GCF_017311325.1). Classification (NCBI taxonomy): domain Eukaryota; kingdom Metazoa; phylum Chordata; class Mammalia; order Carnivora; family Ursidae; genus Ursus; species Ursus maritimus. The sequence continues at coordinate 13,127,086 of NW_024426774.1, read as the reverse complement.
TTTATTGTAGCATTATTTATAATGCTGGAAAATTAGAAATTGTGTACAACTGTAGGATGCTGGTTGAATTATAGTAGATTACATGTTACACTTTATGAAGGAGCTTTTCATCATAAAAAGTTCAGGAACAGGAATGATCTCAGTTCTGTTGTCAGAAACAGTGAAAAACAATGGGAAGAAACAAACACAGTAAGAGTAGTTTTTCTTTAAAATAGATTATACCTCACGTTTTGTTCTGTTTTTAAAGTATAATCTCCACAAACTGTAAGGGACTCCTAAGCATAGGGAACAAACTGAGGGTTGCAGGAGGGGAAGTGGGTGCGGGGATCGGGTAACTGCGTGATGGACATTCAGGATGTAATGAGCACTGGGGGTTATATAAGACTGATGAATCACTGACCTCTACCTCTGAAACTAATAACACACTCTATGTTCATTGAATTTAAATAAAAGAAAAAAAATTTTTTTAAAAGTAAACACACACACACAAATAAAGTATAATCTCCACTTTTTTTCCAGGGAACAGTTTTTCTTCAGTCCTTAGGGACTTGGCTCCTTCCACCAGCCTTACTGGAGGTCGAGGGGCAGCACCCACGGGCCCACAGCGGGGTGGGGGTGTTGGGTCCTGTGGTGCCTCCCAAGAGCGGAGCCTGGCTGCCCTGCTGTGACTGGCTGGCTCGCACGCGGCTCAGGCAGCACACACCTGTTGAAGACACTCACTCTGGCAGTGTCCCTGACACGGCGGCCTCTACCCTGTCCCGAATGAATAGCCGCCTTCCTAATGGCCTTGTCCCGGTCTGCACGACGGGCGCAGCTGGTGCAGCGGAGGGGCCCTTGGTGGCACGCCCAGTATTATTCCTTCTTTTCTCGGTCATCTTGGAAGTGAGGACCTGAGAGGGCCTTCCCACTCATGTTTTAAATTCAGTGTAAAGGAGCACAACGCGAAAAGTGTCTGCTTCCTCTCCAGTCTCCTCTCTACCACTTTTCTCTCTTTTTATCTAATTAAATTTATTAACTATGCTTTCATTGTTTATGTGAATGCAAGATAATGGGACCATATGTTATTCTTCATTCTTGCCAGATACAAGAGGTAGCACAGTAAAAAAACGGTTGTACAGATGCTTTCTTTGATTTAGTGATACATTGTAGAGACTTTTTATGTCAGTGCGCGGGCATTTTCTCATTGCTTTTTATAATTACATGGTATTGAATCATCTCCTACTGATGGGTAGTCGAATTGTAATCTAATCCCTTGCTGTTATAAATGGTGATCACAGTAAATAATTTTGTACATGTGTCTTATTGTACAGTCGGGTGTTTTAAAAGCACCGACTCCATTTTGGAAGACTCCCTTCTAGGGACTGTGCTTGTCTGTGCTCCCAAGGGCAATGTGCCTGAGAGCCTGTTTCCCCGCATCCTAAACAACGTGTGATAACCTTAGATTCTTTTTTGGCAATGGGTAGATTGCCTTTAAAAAAAAGAAAAAATATAGCTCAATGTAATTTTAGTTTCCATTTCACTTATACTGACTCTGGACATCTTTTTATGCCTTAAGGACCATTTATTTATATCTTTTTCTGTGAACTTTCTATGTACTTCTTCACTTTTCTGTATTTTTGGTGTGAAGCGTGTAGTTTATCTTTTTCCAAAGGGCTCCGTAGCTATTTGAAATTTTGTTTGTCTTATAATTAATTGCATCCTTAAGAATGGCCATGTGAAGTAATGGGCTTTGTTTTTGCATGTTCAAAACTGTTTTCTGTAGCTTTTGAATTTGAAGGGATAGTTCAACCTGATAGAACATTCTTTTTCTCCTATCTGTTTATGATGAGTGATGTAACTTGTCCAGAATGTCAGATTCTGGGATCCTTTCCTTGGTGTACACTGTTTTTTTTTTTTATCTGTAGATTTATCTTATCTCTTAAAATTTCTCGTTTGTATTTTACTTTTACATACTTTCTGTGCTGTTGTTTTCGTTGGTTTTGTGTAGGCCTTTGTTGCACACATGGATGTCCTTTGTCTTCTCTAGTTATTTTGTCTAACCATGGTACCTTTTCCCCCATGGTTTTGCTTTTCTCGTTTCTGATCTCTGTGTCTGTCAGTGTTTTCTGCATGATCTCTTTTCCCCTGTCCATCATCTCCTCACTTCACCTTCATATCTTTGTTCTTTTTTGTCCAACCCCCTCTCTCCCCCAGCTTGGGTTCTTCAGGTTCCGACTCGCTGCTGCTTCTTTCCTGGTTATCACCTTCTGTTCTCTGAGTACTTTGATTCATCTATTCTTTCAGTTCTTTTCTTTCTGTTTTGAGGTGTCTCTTCTTGGTAGCACTTATGTCATGTTCTGTTCTGTTTTAATTCGTGGTTTTCAATTACAGTTTTCATCAGCTTTGTAACCATATTGTTCTGATGAGTTTTCTTTGTCTGTAGGGGGCGTCGTGCTGCTCTCTCCCAAGCCTCTTTCATTAACATCTGTGTGTGGAGACTGTACTTGCACCTTTTGTGTTATTCATTTTTTACGTGGATTTTCCTGGACTGGGCATTTGAATGAGCTTGGGTTGGGGAGCTTTGGAGCCTTGGCCAAGGATGCCTTTCAGACTCGGTCAAGAACCTTCTCTCCTCTGCTCCACCAGTGAGCTGTTGCCCTTTGTAATAGCACTTCTGAGGGACCCTGGGTTCTCTGCCTCCTTGACCTTGTCTTGTTCAGGCTGGGGTTGGCAGATCCTGATGCTCACCCTGTGTTCCTCTGTTCTTGCACTGGCGTCTGTCACTAAGGGAAACACTTCTTGCCTTCTGGTGTGATCCCTTCACTTTTAGAAGGTGTATATTTGCTGGCATTTTCCAAGATCTGCCACTCTGCCACCACCACCACCCCCTCCCCCCAGGAACTTTCCTCACGTATACTTTCTCTGCCTTCTCCAGGGCCTGGACTTGTCTCCTGCCCAGCTCTGCATGCAGCGCTTTCCCTTCGGGGCAGTATGTGCTTATTCTGGGAGTATAATTTGCCTGGAGACAGGACACCTGCTATTGCTGGGCCCCTTGGCACTCCCTGCACTCTCCCTTCTTCCCCATTAAAAATATTTGAGATTTTACTTTTCTTTATGTTTCTTCGACTGACACTTACTGAATTAATATTTTTTCATAAAACAGGCAGTATCAAGAAGCAAGAGAAACCTATCTTGATCTGGATAATAAAGTAAGGACTTTAAAAAGGTTTATTAAATTGCTGGAAGAAATAATGACTCATAGATACAAAACATATCAACAATTTAGAAGGTAAGTGCATTTAAAAATATTACCACATATTTTACATTTTCATATTTTTTTGTTTTCATATTATCCCTTGTAAATAGTAAAATTAAATTCAAAGAACTTTACACAATTCAGTTAAAGAAGAAACCACCAGGGGCGCCTGGGTGGCTCAGTTGGTTAAGCGTCTGCCTTTGGCTCAGGTCATGATTCCAGGGTCCTGGGACAGAGCCCCGCATCAGGCTCCCTGCTCAGCGGGAAGCTGGCTTTTCCCTCTACCCCTGCTTCTGTTCCCTCTCTTGCTGTCTCTCTCTCTCTCTGTCAAATAAAATCTTAAAAAAAAAAAAAAAAAAAAGTAGAAGAAACTGCCAGTTCTTCCTTTATTGGCCGTTACTTAGGGTCGTGTGATTTAATCAGCAAATTCTGGATTGGAAGAGACTTTTAAAAAGCGAGCTTATCCAGTTTTTCTACTCCATTAGATACCCTTTACTAGGTAACTCAGAGATGGCTGTTCAGTCTCGGCTCACATAGGTCCTTTGAATGGGAGCTCCCTGGCTTTGAAACAGCCTGTGGCACTCTTGGACACTGCGTGTTGTTAAGGGATACAAGTTTTTGATGGGACCTGTTGAGATAGTATCTCAGTTTATGATCATGGATGTAGACTCTGATTTGTTTGCTGCTGTGTCTCCGGTACCTACTACTGTACCTGAAATATAGTAGAAAGTTGATATATATTGGTGCAAAGAATGAACACAAGATCAGAGGAACTGGATATTATATGTACCTGGAAATACTCTCAGGGATAGATTGACGCCAGTGAAAATCACAAACAACAGAAATAAACCAGAGGTCAGTTTATAGGTAGGGATGGCCCTTGACCTACTTGGAGTCAAGACAGGCCTAGTCTTTGCACTTAACCTCTATTTTTCCCAGTGTCATTCCCTCAATGACCTGCTTTTTACCTGTCTTTATACCCAAAACTCTATAATCCTGAGACTATAGAATTAAAAATATATATATATAGAGAGAGAGAGAGAGAGAGAAGAGAAGTAGGCTTTGCATGTTTGGTCATATTCTTTAACTAAACTGTAGGTTAGTTTTTGAAATGTGTCCTTCAGTTTTGTAAGCATGTTATTAGGACTTCACATGTATAGGATTTATTTTTATCCTTTTGAGGTTGCTTGTAAGTTTCATTAAATGGGACCTGAGCGGCTGGTCCAGGACCAGCTCTTTCCTGCCTGTGAAGCAATGCCCTTCGGGGTACTCCATTGATACCTTGTGAGTTAGAAGGCTTCTGCCTGTGGGAACTGGGACTGTTCCCAGCTCCAGGTGACCTGTGGGGATTGCTTCTGCTGCTTTGGGATGTTTGTTGCCTCACCCTCACACATGCGGAGAGAGTTCTCAGCTTGAGACTCGTGGCGCCCTCTGTCTGTCCTCTGGAGTTCTCTCTGTGCTGTGCTCCCAGGCTTTGAGACTTGGAGCAGCTTGGCCTCCCCAGACTCCCAGCTCTGTCTTCTCTAACAGGGAGACATCCAGGCTCCGCCTGGGTTTTCGCTTCCCTTCACTCTTTCTGTAAGTAGTGATGTGGGACATCTGTAAGGCTCGATTCATTCGTTTCCCCTATTTTAGAGATCATTTTGACTGGAATTGCCTGTACTGTCTGATATCCAGTCTGAAAACTTGTTTATTCTGTCTAGTGTTTTGTATGTGTCAGGCTAAGACTAGAGCCAATGCCTATTTCTATATCTTTTTCAGAAGCAGTGGGGATTGTTTTTATAGTTATCCAGAAAATTTATATTCAAAATATTGTATGTAAAGGTACTCATCTTATAGTTTATTACCTTAATATGTTTCTTCACCACTGACATGTTTTATCTTCATTATCCAGTCTTAGGAGTAGAATAAGAATGATCAAATCTTTAAAATTGTTTATCTCTTTACACTGGAGAACCTTGCCATTTTATGAGGACAGTCTCTCTTAGACATCCCATGTATGGAAGCAGTTGAAGAATACTTATCAGTAGTGGAAGAAAGAAAAGTTAAGAGAAAGTTCTGAAAACCAATTAGCTGTGGTTGCTGTGTCACGAAAGAAAACTCAAGCTATCAATATTTTCTGGGGTGAAGATTAAATGTAGTTACTCTGAAGAAATACCTTAGTGTCATTAAGGAGCAAAGATGTTAAGAAAAATAGGAAGTCTCCTCCCATCTAGATCTTATTTTGTAAATGTCGTTCCCCCCCCTTGGAGAAATGGCTGATTCCAGAGCTGGGCAGAGAAGGTACAGATGAGCCTCTTGCTCTGCCAGAAAGTAAGGAAGTGCTCGGAAGACACGGGGATTCATGATAAAGGGACATAAGAGGCAGCCTGGAGAGGCTCCCACTGGCCAAACCTGGGCCCATGTGAGGGCAGGAATGGATGGTAACCCCATGAATAAAATAAGAATCTGTGACTCCATCCTGATAAATAGAAAAGGGAATACATACATACATACATACATACATAAGGGAGGGAGGGGAGGAAGGAGGGAAGGAGGAAGGAGGGAAGGGAGGGAGGAAGGAAGGAGGGAAGGGAGGGAGGAAGGAAGGAAGGAAGGAAGGAAGGAAAGAGGGAAGGGAGGGAGGAAGGAAGGAAGGAAGGAAGGAAGGAAGGAAGGAAGGAAGGAGGGAAGGGAGGGAGGGAGGAAGGGAGGGAGGAAGGGAGGGAGGAAGGAAGGAAGGAAGGAAGGAAGGAAGGAAGGAAGGAAGGAAGGAAAGGTCCTCCTTAAGGTGGAATGCCATGTGATAAATGGAGTTTGCATTGTGCCAGGCTGTGGGTAAGGTATTATAGGTACAGAACAATTAAGAGATTGTCCTCACCCTTAATGTCTCCATAAATTGAGAGGAGATATGCAAATGAATAGGTCATTTATTTATTATCTTAACACTTCTAGAGTTTAATGTCTCAAGAACAAGATTTATGTCTTCTGTATTAGGGTGATTCCTCATATAAATTGCTTGAATTGATTGATATAGTCATATGGACTGGCTGTAATGTAATCGAATATATTAAATATGGGATAGCATCTTTGTTCATTCTGTGATGTTTGTTTATTATAAAAAGAAATGAAGTGGTAAAAATGTGGGGACACAAATCAAATATAAAGACAAGGGGAAAAAATCTTAAAATCCTACCTATTAAATGGGCAACCAGTGTTAACATCTTGGCATATTTCTCTCTGGTCTTACATGCTGGTGTAAAGATCATGCTGAATATACGGTTTTTTATCTTTATATTCTTTTTAATGTGCCCCATTTCTTTATTCCAAGGTGTTTGACTTTACGATGCAAATTGTACTTTGACAACCTACTGTCTCAGCGGGCTTATTGTGGAAAGATGAATTTTGACCACAAGAACGAAACTCTGAGCATATCGGTAAGTGTCTTAACTCTTTGTATGCTGCTTATTTGGAGAATTAGCTGCTGCATTTCTTTTGATAATATATTGATAAGCTTTAATCTATTGTCTTTGGAAAACAAAGAACTCACTTTTAAGTTAAGGCTAGTGTTTGCCAGAGTATTGAAAATTAAATTGATCTCACTGGCTAACGCTGCCATTGTACACCGTCCCTCCCCCCCCAGACAGCCACCAAGAAGATAGCTGGGAATTTTATTTTCAGTGATAAATGTTTACCCTCTTTCCACTCCACAGGTTTCTTTTTAGAATTCATATAGCATTTTAAATTATGTGAGTTACTGTAGACTTAGAAAGTCCATAGACTCTGGATTAGAAAGGATTTCTCAGAAGAATGTTCTATCCCTTGTAATTGTCTTTGTACTTATTTCTGAAGGTGTCTGTAGATCCAGCCTCTTTTGGAAAAACAAAGCCACCATATTCAACTTTGCAGAGTCTGTGTTTGTGGATTCTGTCATGGTTGTATGCGTTGAAAGAGGGAGTATGAGAGAGAGCATTAAAAATTATGTATTCAGGTGGTCAAGAGCAACCACCCGCTCTAAATAATTGGGGCAAAATTTTTAAGTAATTGCTTACTGCTCTTAGTTGCCATAAATTTTATACGTCATTTTAATACTTAGAATAAATGATAATTTATAATACATACACACAAGACTCATCTAAATTTTTAAAAAATAATAATTAAAGAATGACAGTGCATTTAAAAATGGTCAGAACACTTAAAGAAGAACTTCATAAAGTATCCAAGTGGTGAATAAGTACCTGAAAAAGTGCTTCGTATCATTATTCATCAGAAAAATATGAATTTGGGGCGCCTGGGTGGCTCAGTCAGTTAAGCGTCTGACTCTTGATTTCGGCTCAGTCATGATCTCAGGGTTGTGAGATCGAGCCCCACGTCAAGCTCCATGCTCTGCGTGGAGTCTGCTTAGAATTCTTTCTCTCCCTTCCCCACAGCGTCTCCCCTCTCTCCCTCTCTAAAAAAAGAAAGAAGGAAAAAAGAAAAATATGAACTTACACCATAATAAATGACTATAATACTTCTCCCAGTGTGACCAAAACAGCAACACCGATAACATCTCGTGTTGGTGAGGGTGTGGACTTGGAACTCTCATACCTTGCCAGCAGGCGTATAATTTGATAGAACTAATTTGGAAACCTGTCTGGCAGTGTTTATGAAAGTAATTCCACTCTTCAGAACTCTTCAAAAACCGATAAAAAATCACCTGATTAAATGGTGGTGATTGAAGTCAGAATAGTTGTTACGTTTTGGGTTTTATAGTGACTGGGAGAGAACACAGGGTATCTGCTGAGATGCTAGGAATGTTCTGTGTCTTGATCTGAGTAATTAACCAAGTAATTGAGCTGAAAACTTAAGCTTTATCTTCCTTACTGTATATGAATTATACTCTAATAAAAATGAAAAAAAGAAGAAACTCTTAGGAGTGTTTGGATAATTTATCCCCGGAACTAACCGTACAGGACAACCGAAGCTAGCCCTTCTGACATTATCACCCCTGTTATTCGAAAAGAATATTACCGTTTTAAGAATCCTTTAGTTCTAGAGTCTTCGTTTTACAAATAAGGAAACTGAGACCAAAGTCCCATGATAAGTTAATAATAGATCAGGGGTAAAATTTAGATCTCCACAATTAACCTAGGGCTTCATTTATTAGAAGTGATACAAAATACAATTTTGGAGCAAAGGACCACATCCTGTTACTTAGTTAGTTCTTGGTTTTATGTGGAGTAGTTTGGTTGGTTGGTTGGTTTGGTTTGGCTTTTTACTACTTAGTTGCTTTTTTGTTCAGATTCTCATAGATGCAGACTTATGGATGATAAAAATTTCAGTGTATGTTTAAATTCAGAATTTTTTATAACCCTTTTGTAAATGAATGCTACTTGAGAGACACATACTTTTCAAATAGTGGATGTGAAAAATATGTGTGTCGGCTAAAACACATATGGTAAAACTTTATGATAGACAAGCTGATGGTGCCCCGTTTTTCCACCTTATGGGTATGCATGTATGTCTGGAATTCTGTCCAAATGAAATAGAATTCCTTCTAATGTTGTTTTATACTGTCTCCCCGAGGATATTGTGTAAAAGAGTTTGTTATTAATTTTATTAATTGCTTTTTATTGTCCCTCTGAGCCCTTACTAAGAGGAACTTTTAAAAAAGATTTTACCCATTTCGGTTCGTTGCTGCTGTTATCCCTTGGCCAGTGTGAGCTGCTTTAAGTTTGGTTCTGTCGTCTTTTTGACATTCAGTAATTACTTAAAGCAGCTTAACCACTAGATGTCACTGTAATCCAAGTAACGAAAGATTATTTTAGCACTTAGCAATGTTTGAAAAAAGAAATAAAACAATTTCATTCACAGTAGCATTGGAAATAATAAAATACTTAGGAATAAATTTAACCAAAGCGGGTTAAGAAGACAAAAATCCCACATTTATGGATCAGAATTAATATTGTTAAGTAGATGTCATTTCCATATCACTAAATGATTTTATTTATTTATTTATTTATTTTTACTGTAAACCCATTCTTTTCTAATGCTAGCCACCTTTTTGTAAAGAATTTAGTCTGATTTTTGCTCCACTTTGTTTTTTAACTCATTTAAGGTTCAGCCTGGAGAGGGAAACAAAGCTGCTTTCAACGACATGAGAGCCTTATCCGGAGGAGAACGTTCTTTTTCCACAGTTTGCTTCATTCTTTCTCTGTGGTCCATTGCTGAGTCTCCTTTCAGATGCCTGGATGAGTTTGATGTCTACATGGTAGTGTTAAGTTTTGAATTCTCAAATTGTTATTGTTGGAAATGTGTATTTTGAAAAGAAGCAATTCTTTCTTTAGTTTTGCCCATAAGAGAAGGGATCCTGCCATGACATTTTAGTCTGTGAGAGGTGGTAGGGAAGAGCTAAGAATTCTGGTGCTTTCCCTGCTACCCTAGAGACCCTGTCCTGGGCTTCTGCCTCTTCCCTAGCCTGTTCTACCTTCCATTCTCACAGTGGTAAGCATTCCCTTACCCTTGCTTGGACCAGAAGAGCAGCAGATACCACACAAGGGGCAGGAACATTTGACTTGGAAATTATAAACCAAGGATTAACCTCTGCCACTGCTTCCCCGGAGCAGTGGCAGAGGTTTGGACCTCGGTTTCTTCATGCATAAAATAGCATCATTAATCTTTCCTACCTCACAGGGTTACGGTGAGACGCTCCAGTGAGGTCTTACGTGTAAATGCACTTACGATGGCGGAGGCAGTGTGAGCCCTCACCAACCAGCCGTTAACCAGGCTGTGTAACTTCTTCATGCCTTTTTCTTTCCTAAGCCCACTGTAATCTGGGTTTAGACTACAATACTCCAGCAAACCTTGTGTAGCAAAGATCATCAATGAACTTTTAGTATTACTTTAATTCTTTCAAGTATTTGGCACCAGAGACCTCTCTTCTGTCTCCTATGTGTGTCTTCTTGCCAGTTTCCGCTCTCCTCTTTTCTGTTTCTAGTGTGTTCCAAGTTGCCTCCTCTAATGCCATTCCCCTTAAATGTGTGAGATCCTCTTTGTTTTTTATACTGTTGTTGATTTTCCTGGGTGCCATACCCTACCTACACCTACACACTAACACACACACACACAGTCCCCGGCACTACCACCTACATCCGGGTACTAGCAGATCTGAGTCCTGACACCTCTCTTGCGCTCCAGATCCAGATGTCCAGCCATGGTTAGACGTCATCAGGCACAGCCGTGCCTCAAGCTCAGCAAGTCTTCCGCTCGGAGCCTCTTCCTTTTCCTGAATCCCCTACTTTGATTGGTGGCAAATTGCTGTTACCTACCCGGTTACCTCTCACTGCCAGACCTTTGATGTATCTGTGATCCTTCCTAACTTTTTACTTGCCCATCACGCCTGACCTTCCGAGTCTCTGCTCCTTCCTGTTAGTTTGTCCCTGTCTCCTCACCCCCTACCTGTCGTAACTGCCTCCTGCCCAGACTCCCAGACTTTAATCTTGCTTCTTCCTTGGTCCCTCCCTCACTGGGTGGCCAGGTGTATATTTCTAAAATGAATCTGCTCATGGTCACTTACTTGTTTAGGACTCTGTGGCAGTGAATTATCTTATCCGGGACGAATGTTTAATTCTTTGGGTAACCGTGAGATCCTGCGGGAGCTAGTGTCTCTGCACGTCTGTGGCTGTCCTGAGCTGCTTGTGACTTTCCAAACACTGTGCCTCTGCCCGTTGTGTCTCCTTTGTGTACGTCATAGCCCTACTCACCTTCCCAGACTCGGTTCAGATGCGACCTTTATATAGCCTTTGTGACCACCAGGCAGGGTTTAGGAACCTCTCAGGGCTCCCTCGGCACCAGCCTACACCAACTCATACTATTATTTTTATATTTTATAATATAAAACATATTATTATGTAATTTTATATTATATACGTTTTACTATTACATATTTTATACATTTGCACTCTGAAGTTACCAACTATGTGATGATATTTCTACCTACCTGATGCCTAGCCCATAGTAAGTACTTACAAAGTGCTCATTCGTGGAATTTATACCTGAGTCCTATATAACCAAATCCTTCAGTCTCATTTCTCCCCTAGGATACCATTGCTGCAATTGGTTAGAAATTCCTCTGAGAATTGGCTTCAGAGCTAATTCAGAAATCACAGAAGAGAATTGTTCTTACCAGGCATTCAATTTTGTTTGAAATGCCATTTTGCAGTCTTATCACCCATCTTATTTGTCAGGTTTAATTCTGAAAAACTTCTTTCTCATTCAGAAACTTAGAGGTTCTTAATCAGAGTGGCCTTTTGCCCCATTGGAATTATTCAGAAAAATGTACCCAAGTTCTGAAAATCAATCAGAAGCAAATACATATATTTTGGTGGTTTGGCAGCTTTGTTATTAAATGATAGGCCTTCAGGGCAATGTTTTGAAAGGACAACATTCTGCTTGTGCAAGCTCTCGTTATTTTTGTTAACTTTAAGTTAGACTGCTTTACAGATACGCCAGAGGAAAGAATTTCTATAATACAAGCCATTGAGCAATATAATCAGGACGTTGGTCCTGCCTCCAAAACAGTGTGTTCTTAACCACCAGGCTGTCCTGCCATGGAAGGTTCAGATAGACATTAAAGATACATGCCTATAAACACATTTGGTTATGTTTTCAACTTCTCAGGAGTTTTCGAGGTGCTTTGATTTTTTTTCTCATTGTTATTTGAACTCAGAAAACGTAAGCCCACAGTTTTAATTTAGTTTCAAAACTTGTTATAATGAAGCATTATTTTTATATACACTGATATGCCATTTAACTTATTTTAAAGTTTGAATCGAGGAACTGGTTTATAAATTTAAATTGGTTCAGGGAGCCTGGGCAGCTCAGTTGGTTAAGCATCTGCCTTCGGCCTGGGTCATGATGCCAAGGTTCTGGGATCGAGCCCTGAGTCGGGCTCCCTGCTCAGTGGGGAGTCTGCTTCTCCCTCTGCCCGATGCTCCCCCCACTTGCACGCTCTCTCTCTCTCTGTCAAATAGATAAATGAAATCTTAAATAAATGAGTAAATGGGTTCACATTGTACGCATTGTAGAAAGTGATGGGGTAGGGGCAGAAGTTTTAAAACACCTTAATCATTGAGGGAAATTTTGAGAGAATTAGTAACTTTATAGCTGTCACTTTTGATATTGTTCTCCTGAGGGATTAATTATTATTACTGTACAAATTAGATTCATTCTCTAACATTTAGTTGTATCTTTGGAATATTCACTGATTATTTTAATTGGTAAGTACATTTGAGGGAGAGAGCTGTACTTACAAATAATCTGACTGTAGAAATTACCTGGAAGATAGATATATTCAGTTATTTTCCCTTAATAGTTTTGGATATTCTCTTTCCCTGTATGAATAGTTTGGCATCACGGATAAGGTAATAGGTGATCCCTGGATAAAAATGCGGCGGTTTGTAACAGCCGGCAGAATGCTGCTTTTGCAGGAACATGACTGGTGCAACAGCGATTCTAACTTTTTCTTCAGGACATGGTTAACCGGAGGATTGCAATGGACATGATACTCAAGATGGCAGATTCCCAGCGTTTCAGACAGTTTATCTTGCTTACCCCTCAAAGCATGAGGTAACTTTAAAAAATTCTTCTGTGAATATATACATCGAGTATATAAAAAGGGGAAATAAATGTCTTATTATCTTAATTTTTTAAATGCAAATACATTAATCACCAAGAAAAAGAAAAATCAGTTCCTGTGTCAGGAGATTTTAGAAAATTTTTCCTTTTCAGATATTTAAAATTTTGTTTGTGTTTTCTCCCTTCCATAACAGAAGCAAGTTGGTTGGAATATGATTATTGACTTGTTACTATTTCTCTTTTGACTCTGTTCCTTTGTGGTTATCATGACCCATTAAGAAAGTAATTCTGGAAATTCTGTTTAGACTAAAGACACAGTTCGTGATTTCCCTAGTCTTGGCTCTTTTCCTGGTGACTTAATGCTACCAGTCTTTCTAACCAAAGAGCTCTGTTCTGCAGTCAGTCAGCAGGTATCGAGCACTTACAAGGTGTCGGGCGTTGTGTCACTTAGTGTTCATAGTCTGCCTCTCAAGTGGTCACTTGATCTTATGGGGATGGCAGTTTGTGATTGGGAATATTCAGGTAACCGCTTCCTGGATAGATAAGAACAAGAGTTAGAAATAGTTGGTATATAAATCTCCTCATTTTCTTTTTCTTCTGAACTAAAAGCCCACAGCATTTAGCGGGAAGTTAATTTTTAAAAATGAAAACAAATTATTTATTTATTGCCAATTATATTTCTCCTAGAACTCCGGATAGTCAGCATGTCCCACATGAGCAGATACAGTAGATTGGTGTTTTCATGAGGGGGTATTAGCATTTTTTTTTAATGTGAAAAAATTTTCCTAGTAATCTGAGTAATTTTGCTTCCTCTAGTTCACTTCCATCAAGTAAACTGATTAGAATCCTTCGAATGTCTGACCCTGAAAGAGGACAGACTACACTGCCTTTCCGGCCTGTGGGTCAAGAAGAAGAAGACGACCGAAGTTGACCTGTAACTTCCTGTGCCCTGTGCCGTGTCCTCACGTTGCAGGATTTGTAAAGGGAAACAGATTAGGATTATTTGATGAAATAAAATGAAACTGAAGATAATCTAAAATAAAAGAAACTCCTTTATATATCTGGCCCCAGTAAAATATGTAAATAAGTCTAGAAAGCCTACTACAACCAGCAATTTCAAATTACTGTTTTTTTACTTTGAAGAAATTAATTTCATAGTATTGGTTTTAAATCTTCTTTTAAGTTTGTTTTTTTTTAACCATCTACTTTTATAGATTGTTTTTCAGAAGTAAAATTTTGTACATATGTACATGTACATACCTGTTTAGTTTGGGTTCATTTCTATGGTATTTTGTAAGAATTAAAATAAAAGTTTGAGCACCTGATTATATTTAGTTTTGTTTTCCAGGATATCACATTCTTACTGCAGGGTTGGGGTGCACAGGCGGTCTGTGGGCAGGGACCAGGTTACAGTGGATTTATTGTCTGGTTTCCTTATTAATTATGAGGCACCTGCACGGGACTGTACAACATTACTCAGAATTCCTGCACAGGTCATTTTGTATCATTAGAGATACAATTATTGATTTGGGCTGTACTTTTAATTATCCTATTTCATTCAGATTTAGGATGCTCGCTGTACAGCACTTTGAAGGAGCACCAAAGCACCACCAGCTCTGTCTGACCCAGTGCCTTTCTCGGTCCTTTAACTGTCGTCCACCCAACTAAGCGTCTAACCCGTGTCACACGGGATTGTGACACAGCACCACAGCCTCACCCGCGGGCGGCGTGCTTGCCTGGTTTCAAACCCCTCTCTGTTCATGGGCCAGGGCCCTTGGCTCAGCTCCGGCTCAGCTCCGGCTCAGCTGCGAGGACCCAGGCTGGGGAGAAGGGCTGGGAAAACCGGAGCTCCTTCTGGAGCAGGAAAGCAGCGCAGAGCCAGAGGCCAGCCTGTTGATGATGAGCTGACATCTGTGACATTAAAGACATGTCCCGATTTTGGAGCTGTTTAAGAATGTGCTTCTTAGAATGATGAAATACAGCATATTGTAGGAAATGGTATTTTTTGACCTTTTTATTTTTTTTTAAAGAAGGCATGAATAGGACTCCTGCCTATATTCTCTTTGATACCAGGGTAAGTGCTGAATTTTTAAGATAGACGTGGACATCCAAGAAGCATTCCCTGTATTGCTAGCAATAAATATTTATGTAATTGAAAAGGACGTATTTTAAGAAAAACAATATTTTAAAAGCAGCAGCACTTCTATTGTTACTGAGAAAAGCTGGATTTTATTTTTTATTTTAGTAGAGGGGGAGGGTGTCTAATTAACCTCAAAGGAGTGGCAAATGAGAAGTCCAAAAATCTGTGCTTTTCTAATCTAAGATTTTACAGAAAGAGGAAATGTATGCTGAAAGTTAATAAACATCCCCCCATACCCATGCAAAGTCTGACCTTTTAAAGGTACGTTTATAACTAGTTTGTATCAAAACTATTTTTTAACATACATGTGCTTTTTCAAATAAAAAATGAAGCAGAATATACAGAATGCATAAACTTATGTTAGCTAAATAAGCTTAGTGTCTGAATCTTTGTGATGGTTTTGAATGTTACAGGTCTCAATACAGATTGGGAAATAGAATCCTCAGGTATCTGAACATCTTTTGTTAAGAGTCGAAGATGATTCATCGCTTTAGCCTCACAAAGTTTTGGTTTCAACTATCATAAGTGAAAATATCTTCAATTAATGTTCTAATTAATAGTAATATTAGTTAGAATAAAAGAAGAAGTTTTTTTAAAAAAATACGTGTAACTTCTAAAAATAAAACTTCAAATGTGTGTGTATTGAGTGAATTCACTACATCATACATAAGGTTCCCGGGAAACAAGGGGCGTGTGCTCCCTTGGACTCTTCAGGGTCCTACCTTCTCAGATCCATGGGGTGGACATGATTAAGATCATTCTCAAAATAACAAATGTGATGAGTTGTAGTAAACCAAGATATAAATAATAGAGTTACTTAGGCCAATAATCAACACAAGATTCAGGCACTGCCTTCTTTTTTCTTAAGTATTTTCACTTCTCCATCCCATCCTCTAGTGTTGCTTTGGTTTTTTCCCCCCCTCACCTTCACGTGTCTTCAAGATGTCTGGAAACCAAAAGGCTTCAATTCTGAGTTAGTAACCATTGTCTGGGACTCGAGC